>NC_141017.1:7223152-7530652 GCF_052327205.1 Somniosus microcephalus | reverse complement strand
GGGGGAACTTTCTGAAGCCTTAGGAGCAGCTGTAGAAATTTGGAGCCTCACACACTTCTCCAGTGTGAGCTCCTGGGAAGCCCCTTTTACCACCCTATCTCAGCACCCCCTCAACGGAGGCATCTGCCAGAAGCATGGGAGGCCTTTGGTACCTTCTTCTCCTGGCATTAGAGGATCTCCAACAGCAGAGGCGGCAGCAGCAGAACCAGGAACAGCAGGATGAGCACCAGGAGCACCAGGCTGCTGCTCACTCACCTGAAGCTGCACAGGCCAGAAGGGGCCAGCGCTTGGAAATGGCTTGAGAGCACCTTGCTGCGCTTTAGGGAGCCATGGGGACCCGTTTCTGCACTGGCAGTCCTACTCAGAAGGACTTCCATGAAGATCTGGTTTCTCTGTTCAACAGATGGCCAACGCTCCTCAAGAGATGTCATTCTCTTATCAGCACTCACCATGTTTTCCGTACCCTGGCGAGTTATCTCCTGCATGGAGGTTGCCAACCTTTCCATGGTGATGCTGCATGGATGCAGGTGTCAGAAGATGCCAACTTGCTGGGAGTCACCAGAAGAACCTTGGCATTACATCTCTAACTCCTTCCTTTACTCACCCACAGTACCATCCAGAGCCCCAGTCCTCACTGTGGAGGAGGAAGAGGCTGTGCAGCCAGACTCCTCAGAGGAAGCTCCAACCTCTGAGGGCGCAGCGTCAGCAGAAGTAAGCGCACCCAGCACCAGCGCAGACACTCACACCTCGGGGGGACCTTCGGGACATAGAGTAGTGTTGTCACCTGGTGTTTCACAGCTCACAAGTGAGCCTCAGCAGATTCTGGAGACAGGGACAGCAGTGGAGAGTCCTCGTCGGAGGGCGCAGGACTCTGCCAGCTCAGCTGAGCTGCGCTGCATGTCGACCCTCTGCCTCTGGGTCCATCCGCAAGAGAAGAGGTGATGGATCTCCATGCACAGATGCAGGAGTCTCTGGCAGGTTTTGTCTCCAGGGTCACTGCGAGTGTGGAGCGAATGGAGGAGTCCATAGCGACCATGAGCAGAGCCTTTGTGGAGTCATTGGCGCATGAACACATCACCATGGAAAGGTTGGCAACCTCCATGGAGGAGATAACTCGCCAGGGTACGGGAAACATGGTGAGTGCTCATAAGAGAATGACATCTCTTGAGGAGCGTTGGCCATCTGTTGAACAGAGAAACCAGATCTTCATGGAAGTCCTTCTAAGTAGGACTGCCAGTGCAGAAACGGGTCCCCATGGCTCCCTAAAGCGCAGCAAGGTGCTCTCAAGCCACTTCCAAGCGCTGACCCCTTCTGGCCTGTGGAGCTTCAGGTGAGTGAGCAGCAGCCTGGTGCTGATCCTGCAGTTCCTGGTTCTGCTGCTGCCGTCTCTGCTGTTGGAGATCCTCTAATGCCAGGAAGAGAAGGTACCAAAGGCCTCCCATGCTTCTGGCAGATGCCTCCATTGAGGAGGTGCTGGGTTAGAGTGGTGAAAGGGGCTTCCCAGGAGCTCACACTGGAGAAGTGTGCGAGGCTCCAACTTTCTACAGCTGCTCCTATGGCTTCAAAAAGTTCCCCCAAGCCTTGATCAACAAGGTCCTGCAGCCTGCAAATGCTGCCTATTTAAATCTCTTCAGCCCTCAGCGACCTGCTGCTGCAAGCAAGCAAACCAGCTGTTTTCACGGCAGCTCTCAGCAGCGGGGTTCCCCGCAGGCGGGTTTCAGGTGGGGAAAGCCCCAAAGTCGCAACGGCACGGGAAAATCCACTTCAACAAGCAGATAATTGCTTGTTAGTGCTCCGACGAGCAGCCCCGCCAGCGGCGGCCGGGACTGAAGCGGGGCGCGCAGAAACTGCAGTCCGAAAGTTGGACAGGGCGGGGAATCAGGCGGGGGGCGTGTCCCGACCCGCTTTTTCGCTGATTTTCGGCCCCCGGCCGCATGAAAAGCCACCCGACGGCGGCCAGAAAATCGGGGCCACAGACTCTCTCTCACACACACACAGACTCTCTCTCACACACACACAGACTCTCTCTCACACACACACATAAGAACATAGGAACATAAGAAATAGGAGCAGGAATGGGCCACTTGGCCCCTTGAGCCTGCTTTGCCATTCAATAAGATCATGGCTGATCTAGGACTCAAAGATACTTCCCAGCCCGCTCCCTGTAGCCCTTCACTTCCCTATCTTGCAAAAAATTGTCTATCTCCACTTTAAATGTATTTAATGACCCAGCCTCCACAGCTCTCTGGGGCAGAGAATTCCACAGATTTACCACCCTCTCAGAGAAGAAGTTCCTCCTCATCTCAGACCCTTTATTCTGAGACTGTGCCCCGAGTTCTAACATCCTCTCTGCATCTACCCTGTCGAGCCCCCTCAGTATCTTATATATTTCAATAAGATCACCTCTCATTCTTCTAAATTCCAATGAGTATAGGCCCAGCCTGCTCAACCTTTCCTCATAAGTCAAACCCCTCATCTCAGGAATTAACCTAGTAAATCATCTCTGAACTGCCTCCAATGCAAGTATATCCTTCCTTAAATAAGGAGACCAAAACTGTACGCAGTATTCAAGGTGTGGTCTCACCAATACCCTGTACAGTTGTAGCAGGACTTCCCTGCTTTTATACTCCAACCCCCTTGAAATAAAGGCCAACATTCTATTTGCCTTTTTGATTACTTGCTGTACCTGCATGCTTTTTGTGTTTCATGCACAAGGACCCCCAGGTCCCTCTGAACTGTAGCATTTTGTAGTCTCTCTCCACTTAAATAACAGTTTGCTTTTTTTTTTTCCTGCCAAAGTGGATAACCTTGCACATTCCTACATTATATTCCATCTGCCAAATGTTTGCCCACTCACTTAGCCTGTCTATATCCCTTTGCAGATTCTTTGAGTCCTCTGCGTAACTTGCTTTCCCACCCATCTTTGTATCATCCGCAAACTTGGCTATATTACACTCGATCCCTTCATCCAAGTCATTAATGTAGATTGTAACTAGTTGGGGCCTCAGCACCGATCCTTGTGGCACCCCACTAGTTACCGTTTGCCAACCGGAAAATGACCCATTTATCCCGACTCTCTGCTTTCTGTTGGTTAGCCAATTCTCTATCCATGCTAATATATTACCCCCAACTCCGTGAGCTCTTATCTTGTGTAGTAACTTTTTATGTGGCACCTTATCGAATGCCTTCTGGAAATCCAAATACACCACATCCACTGGCTCACCCTTGTCCACCCTGCTTCTTACATCCTCAAAGAATTCCAGCAAATTTGTTAAACATGATTTCCCTTTCCTAATGCCATGTTGACTCTGTTTGACTGCAGTATGTTTTTCTAAATGCTCTGCTAAACACACACATACACTCTCTCTCTCACACACACACGCGCACACACAGACTCTCTCACACACACACACAGACTCTCTCTCACACACACAGACTCAGGCTGGATAAAGGGGAACCAGTAGATGTAGTGTATTTGGATTTCCAGAAGGCATTCAATAAGGTGTCACATAAAAGGCTACTGCACAAGATAAGAGCGCATGGGGTTGGGGGTAATATATTGGTTTGGATAGGGGAGTGGCTAACTAACAGAAAACAGAGAGTCGGGATAAATGGGTCATTTTCCGGTTGGCAACCAGTAACTAGTGGGGTGCCACAGGGATCAGTGCTGAGGCTCTTCTATTTACAATCTACATTAATGACTTGGATGAAGGGACCGAGTGTACTGTAGCCAAATTTGCTGATGATACAAAGATAGGTGGGTTAGCAAGTTGTGAGGAGGACACAAAGGGCCAGATTTTCAGGGTGCCGTGAGGCGGGCTTTCAGGCGTGCGGGGGGCAAAAATCCCGAATTCGGGGGTCCCGACACCATCCCGCCCAAAACCCACCTCCACGTAAGTTTCAAGGGAGGCGGGTACCCGCCCCGCACTGGGACCTGCCGACCCGAGGCGGGAAGGGATTAGTGCCAATTAACTGCCTGTGAACAGGTAGTTAACAGGCAGTTTTTAGCCTAATCCCTATTTTTAGGGGTGTCGTATGGGATTCCCGATGGCTCCAAACCACGCCAGGTTAGAGCAGGCGGGCCGTTGGGTTGAAAGACTTGGAGGGGTCGCGATATCGGTGTTCAGATGAGTGATGGGTGCATGAGTGCAAAGGTAAGTGTGTTTGGTGTGTCTAAAGTGTGTAAAGAAGTTTTACTTAGCTGTACTTACCTTAACAGCCTTTCTTCCTCTAGGCGTCGGCAGTCCATCACTCAGCTAGAACTGAAAGCTGAATGGCTGCGATCTGTCAAAAGTGACAGCCTTCAGCTTTCAGTGCCGGCGAGATTTCTAACTGAGTCTGTGTAGAAGGACTCAGGTTAGAAGTCAGACTGTCAGTGTTTGACAGCTTCAAACAGCTGTGAAACACTGATATTTCATCTGTCAAAAACTCTTGACAGATGAAATTTCAGTCTGTGACGTCACCTGTTGCCGGGTGGCCCTTAATTGGCCTGCTTAGCCCGCTGGGTCAAGGTCAATCAAGGGAAAATCGCGTCGATTGGCCGGACGTCAATGGAGGCGGGACTAAAACCCGAAAGTTGTAGTCCCGCCTCCTTCCCGACAGCTTACGGAAAATCCAGCCCAAAGAGTCTGCAAAGGGATATAGAGAGGTTCAGTGTGTGGGCAAAAATTTGTCAGATGGAGTATAATGTGGGAAAATGTGAGGTTATCCACTTTGGAAGGTAGAATGAAAAAAACAAATTATTATTTTAATGGGGTGACACTAAAAATGCTGTGGTACAAAGGGATCTGGGGGGCCTAGTACATGAAACACAAAAAGTTAGCATGCAGGTACAGCAAGTAATTAGGAAGGCTAATGGAATGTTGCCCTTTATTGCAAGGGGTGTGGAGTATAAAAGTAGGGAAGTTTTGATGCAACTTTACAGGGCGCTGGTGAGACCGCACCTGGAGTATTGCGTACAGTTTTGGTTTCCACATTTAAGGAGGGATATACTTGCATTGGAGGCAGTGCAGAGAAGGTTCACTAGGTTGATTCCTGGGATGAAGGGGTTGACGTATGACGAAAGGTTGAGCCGATACTCATTGGAGTTTAGAAGAATGAGAGGTGATCTTATTGAAACATATAAGATTCTGAAGGGGCTCGACAGGGTGGATGCTGAGAGGATGTTTCCCCTCGTGGGGGAATCTAGAACTAGGGGGCATAGTTTCAGGATAAGGGGCGTCCATTTAAGACGGAGATGAGGAGGAATTTCTTCTCTCAGAGGGTCGGGAATCTTTGGAATTCTCTACCCCAGAGAGCCGTGGAGGCGGAGTCAGTGAATATATTCAAGGCGGAGATTGTCAGACATTTGAACTACAAGGGAGTCGGGGGTATGGGGAGAGAGCCATGACCTTATTGAATGGCGGAGCAGGCTCGAGGGGCCGATTGGCCTACTCCTGCTCCTGGTTCTTATGTTCTTATGTGAACTCTACTGCCTAGAAGGACAAGGGCAGCAGGCGCATGAGAACACCACCACCTCCAAGTTCCCCACCATCCTGACTTGGAAATATATCGCCGATCCTTCAGCGTTGCTGGGTCAAAATCCTGGAACTCCCTCCCTAACAGCACAGTGGGAGCACCTTCACCACACGACTGCAGCGGTTCAAGGCGGCGGCTCACCACCACCTTCTCAAGTGCAATTAGGGATGGGCAATAAATGCCGGCCTTGCCAGTGACGCCCACATCCCATGAATGAATAAAAGGAAAAGGAGAGATGGTTTGGTGAAGCGCTCTTGGATGAGCTGCTCTCCGAAAGCTCGGGCAGCGAGGGGCACTGTTGGTCGATGCCGCCCCTGCTCCTCCTGTGCTTGTTGCTGCCCAGGTGGTGGTATGGGCTGGTCCCTCATGATGGCGAGGTTGTGCAACATGCAGCAGAGAACAAATCTGGATATTCGCTCAGGGTCTACTGCCAAGCTCCTACGGAACGGTCCAGGCAGCGGAAGCGTTGCTTGAGCACGCCGATTGTTCACTTGGTGATGTTTCTGGTGGCTGCATGGCTCTCATTGTAGGCCTGCTCTGCAGCTGTGCGTGGGTTATGAGAGAACTCATGAGGCATGTCAATCACTCAACCAGTCACTCAATCACTCAATCACTCACTCAAGCACTCAATCAATCAATCAATTTTTGAATTATTCAATCAATAAATCACTCACTTAATCAATCATTCAATCAGGCAGGTACATGCAGGTGTGCCCTGGTCTGTGCAGATGTCTCTCTCTCACACACCGATTCTCTCTCTCACACACCGGCTCACTCTCTCTCTCACACACAGTCTCTCTCTCTCTCTCTCTCGCACACACACAGACTCTCTCTCTCACACACACAGACACACTCTCTCTCTCACACACACAGACACTCTCTCTCTCTCTCACACACAGAGACACTCACACTGTGTTGTCTCTCCTACCTGGGTTGATGTTTTGCTTCTGCTTCTTTCCACGCACTGGAGTGACATTTCCGTAAATGTTGTTGTGATCCATGGAGATGTGCGTGTGGAGGATTGTTCGGAGTATGAGAGACCGTGCTCTGTGCTGTGTGTGTCTAGCTGGTGATCTGTCTGTTTACAGGTGGGTGTCACTGAGGAACTATGTTCCGCTCTGTGAACACTCAGACACATGGGCCGCTGTGGTTCTGCAGCAGTTCAGGGATGTCCCACGGGAGTGGACGGGGTTCCTACTTTCGGTAGGTGTGTCTGTGTCACCTGTTTTTTTTAAATTAATTGTTTTAAGAATAAATACATAGATGCGAATATCAGCGAGAAAGGGCCTCACTGCAGAACTTTGGCAAACAGCTTTCCACCCCTCTCCTGATAGCAAGACCTGCTAAGGTGCAGCTCCCCAGCCACCAGAAAGACTTCTCTACTTTGTCCAAGTGGCCAGTTGTGTCTAGACAGTGAGTGGTAGTAGGCTATTCGACCGCAGAATGCTTTGGAACCAATCCCAATCCTGTTCCTCACCCGACACTCAGAGGGAGGGAGGGAAGGAAGGAAGGATATATAGTGTCTTTCTCATAAGAGCAGTAGCTCAGAGAGCACTTGTGCACTGAATCGGTTCACTAGTGTGCACAGACTGGCCCGAGGGCTCACACTCACACTGTTTGTTAGATACGGGACACTTTGATGCATATTATGCACACTATTCAAGAAAGGGGAGAGGGATAATCCAGGAAACTACAAGCCAGTCTGCCTAACATTGGTGGTGGGTAAGTTATCAGAGAGCCAGTGAATGGCTAAAGTCAGAGAGAGAGATTTGCCAAAGGTAAATCATGTCTGATGAACCTGATTGAATTCTCTGATGTGGTAACAGGGAAGGTTGATCAAGGTAGTGCAGTAGATGTTGTATATATGGACAGGGAAGGTTGATCAAGGTATTGCAGTAGATGCTGTATATATGGATAGGGAAGGTTGATCAAGGTATTGCAGTAGATGCTGTATATATGGACAGGGAAGGTTGATCAAGGTAGTGCAGTAGATGTATATATGGACAGGGAAGGTTGATCAAGGTATTGCAGTAGATGCTGTATATATGGACAGGGAAGGTTGATCAAGGTATTGCAGTAGATGTTGTATATATGGACAGGGAAGGTTGACCAAGGTAGTGCAGTAGATGTTGTATATATGGGCAGGGAAGGTTGACCAAGGTAGTGCAGTAGATGTTGTATATATGGACAGGGAAGGTTGATCAAGGTAGTGCAGTAGATGTTGTATATATGGACAGGGAAGGTTGATCAAGGTAATGCAGTAGATGTTGTATATATGGACAGGGAAGGTTGATCAAGGTAGTGCAGTAGATGTTGTATATATGGACAGGGAAGGTTGATCAAGGTATTGCAGTAGATGTTGTATATATGGACAGGGAAAGTTGATCAAGGTAGTGCAGTAGATGTTGTATATATGGACAGGGAAGGATGATCAAGGTAGTTGTGGTAAACCACTGTCGTTCACTGTGTTCACTATTGTTGTTGTTGTTGTTGTCGTTCACTCCTGTTTCACTGTTATGCCTGACTATGCCTCAGCTGACTCCGCCCTTGGCTACCTGGTATAAGGACGGCCGCATGGCAGCTCTCTGGCATTCGGTCGTCCACTAGAGGCATAGCCCTGATCTGTTTGAAGTGCAATTCAGTAGTTAATAAGAGCCTGTCGTTCTGAACTCTGCTCAGCCTTTTATTAGAATTGATAGCGCATCAATTTTATTAACTACTGACAAAAAAAATAAAATAATAACGATGCTGCAGATACTTAAGATCAAGTGCCTGGAACTCGACCCGCAAGAACCGGACTCGACTGCTAAGTTCTCGCACTGGTTGAACTGTTTTGAGTCCTTTCTGGCTGCATCCGGCGAGACCGTCGCCACCGACGCCGCCAAGCTCAGGGTGCTGAATTCTAAAGTAAACCACCGAGCTTTTGCCCTTATCCGGGACGCTACGAGCTACCAGGGGGCTATCGACATTTTGAAGGAGCAATATGCACGCCCGGTCAACTATGTTTACGCAAGACATCTCCTGGGGTCTCGCAAACAACAGCCCGGGGAACCCACAGAAGCATATATACGGGCGCTGAAGGAACTCGGCCGAGCCTGTGAATGCAAGCAAGTATCAGCCACGGAACATACGGAGGAGCTCATCCGGGACGCCCTCGTTGCGGGCCTCAGGTCCACTCACACACGGCAGCGACTGCTGGAAAGTAGCGAGCTCGACCTGAAGAAGGCGATTTCACTCACCCTTTCGTTTGACGTAGCCCATCGGAACATGGAGGCCTACTCCCCGGACCGCGCGGCCGCCTCGTGGATGTCGCAGCCGCCGCCATCTTGGGACGCGGCGAAGCCCCGGGCCCCGGCCCCAACTGCTGCAGCGATGTCCCGCCCGAGCCAGAAATGTTATTTCTGTGGCCAAACCAAACACCCCAGGGCACGCTGCCCGGCGAAAAACGCGGTCTGCTCTGCCTGCGGTAAGAAGGGACACTACGCTGGCGTCTGCAGAAGTCAGAAGATCCCTACCTCCAGCAGCGCCGCGTGCGATTTGTGGGAGCGGCCGTCTTGCCTTCCTCCAGCCTCGTAGGGATCGGGATCGTCATGGGCGCCGCCATTTTGTCCTTCTTCTCCGACGCCGCCATTTTGTCCGCCATTCTGCCAACGGGCCCCCGACTCACCCACCGCCTCACCGGGGTTCTACAGCGACGCTCCCGACTCCACAGCGGCCTCCATTACGCTGGATCAATCCAGACCCCATCAGCTAGCCAGGTCCACGATGGACATCCAGGTAAATGGCCGCGCCACAACTTGCCCTTTTGATTCTGGGAGCACGGAGAGCTTCATACACCCTGATACAGTACGGCATTATTCCCTCTCGGTCCGGCCAACGTGCCATCGGATCTCCATGGCCTCAAAATCTCACTCAGCAGACGTCGGCGGCTACTGCGTAGTGACCCTCTCGGTGAAGGGCTCCGTTTATAAAAATGTAAAGCTATTCGTCCTGCCACATCTCTGCGCTGCCGTTCTGCTGGGGTTGGACTTTCATTGTCACTTTAAGAGTGTCACCTTGACATACGGTGGACCTCTTCCCCCGCTCACTGTCTGCAACCAGCAGTTTTTAAATTGCCCGCCGCGGCCCACCTGTAGTCTCTCCACCCTCAAAATCACCCCCCCCCCCTGTTCGCTAACCTCACCCGCGACTGCAAGCCTATCACCACAAAGAGCAGGCGATACAGCACCGGGGACAGATCCTTCATAAGATCTGAGGTGACGCGGCTCCTGAAAGAGGGGATTATTGAGGATAGTACCAGCCCCTGGCGAGCTCAGGTGGTAGTCGTTAAGACCAGCAACAAGCAGCGCCTGGTCATCGACTACAGCCAGACTATCAACAAGTACACCCAGTTGGACGCATACCCTCGGGGTCCACTGACCTGTCACCATTGCCCTCCACCACGACCCCCTTCGACACGGCCCAAAATTCAGTAGACCCAATTCTCACCCCTGTCCATTCCACCCCAGTAGACGGCATGTCGCGACCCCAGGACCAGCCGGAGTCCACTCGCCCACCCACCAAAGGGGACGATACGCCGGTGCTCGAACCTGTTCAAGACGCGTCGTTGGAAGCTGTACCATCGCAACCGTCGCCACGAAGATCTCGACGGCAAACGAGGCCGCCCGACAGACTCGCCTACTCGAACTTTTGATACACTTCACCCCGCCGGACTTCATTTTAAACGAGGGGTGAATGTGGTAAACCACTGTCGTTCACTGTGTTCACTATTGTTGTTGTTGTTGTTGTTGTCGTTCACTCTTGTTTCACTGTTATGCCTGACTATGCCTCAGCTGACTCCGCCCTTGGCTACCTGGTATAAGGACGGCCGCATGGCAGCTCTCTGGCATTCGGTCGTCCACTAGAGGCATAGTCCTGATCTGTTTGAAGTGCAATTCAGTAGTTAATAAAAGCCTGTCGTTCTGAACTCTGCTCAGCCTTATATTAGAATTGATAGCGCATCAGTAGTGCAGTAGATGTATATATGGACAGGGAAAGTTGATCAAGGTAATGCAGTAGATGTTGTATATATGGACAGGGAAGGTTGATCAAGGTAGTGCAGTAGATGTTGTATATATGGACAGGGAATGTTGATCAAGGTAGTGCAGTAGATGTTGTATATATGGACAGGGAAGGTTGATCAAGGTAGTGCAGTAGATGTTGTATATATGGACAGGGAAGGATGATCAAGGTAGTGCAGTAGATGTTGTATATATGGACAGGGAATGTTGATCAAGGTAGTGCAGTAGATGTTGTATATATGGACAGGGAAGGTTGATCAAGGTAGTGCAGTAGATGTTGTATATATGGACAGGGAAGGTTGATCAAGGTAGTGCAGTAGATGTTGGATATATGGACAGGGAAGGTTGATCAAGGTAGTGCAGTAGATGTTGTATATATGGACATTCAGAAGGTATTTGACAAAGTGCTGCACAGGAGGCTTGTTAAGAAGATGGAAGCCCCTGGAATTAAGGGGAAAGTGTCAGTATGAATACAGAAATGGCTCAGTGACAGGAAGCTAAGGGTGGTGGATGGATTTTTTTGCAGACTGGGACGGGGTTTGAGTGCTGTTCCCCAAGGGTCAGTTTTGGGTCTATTACTCTTTTCAATTTGTACAAATGACCTAGACTCGGGTGTAGCGAGCAGCGTTATAAAGTTTGCAGATGATCCGAAACTTGACAACGTTGCAGATAGTGATGAGGATAGTTACAGACTTCAGGATGACACAGACAGGATGGTGAAATGGGTGAAGCACGGCAGATAGAGTTCAATGTGGAGAAGTGTGAAGTGATACACTTTGGGAGGAATATGTAAAGACAGTAAACTATAAATGGCACGATTATGAGAAGTGTAGATGAGCAGAGAGACCTTGGTGTCCATACACACAAATCCTTAATGGTGACAGGGCAAGTTGATCAGGTGGTTAAAAGAGCCAATGGGTTACTTGGGTTTATAAATAGAGGCCCAGAATATAAAAGCAAAGAGATCAGGCTCGAACTTTATAAACCACTGGCTAGGCCTCAGCTGGAGTATTGTGGACAATCCTGTGGCCCACACTTCAGGAAAGATGTAAAGGCCTTAGAAAGGGGACAGAGGAGGTTTACCAGGATGTTACCAGGGATGAGGGGCTTCAGTTATGAGGAGAGGTTGGAAATGTTCGGATTGTTCTCCTTGGAACAGAGAAGGTTACAAAGTGACCTAATAGAGGCTTTCAAGATGATGGGAGGTTTTGATCGAGTAAATAGAGAAAAACTATTCCCTCTGGCGAGTGGGTCAATAACCAGAGGTCACAGAAAAAGAAAGACCTGCATTTACATAGCGCCTTTCATGACCACCGGACATCTCAAAGTGCTTTACAGCCACTGAAGTATGTTTGAAGTGTAGTCACTGTTGTAAAGTAGGAAACACAGCAGCCAATTTGCACCACCAAGGCCCCACAAACAGCAATGTGCGAACGACCAGATAATCTGTTTGTGTTATGTTGAGGGATAAATATTGGGCAGGACACCTGCTTCAAAATAGTGCCATGGGATCTTTTACGTCCACCTGAGAGAGCAGACGGGGCCTCAGTTTAATGTCTCATCTGAACATCAGCACCTCTGACAGTGCAGCACTCCCTCAGCACTGCACTGGAGTGTCAGCCTAGCTTTACGTGCTCAAGTCCCTGGAGTGGAACTTGAACCCACAACCTGCTGACTCAGAGGCAAGTGTGCTGCCCACTTTTTAAAAATTATATAATTTATTCAACATTAAGAACATTTACAACATGGCGATCATTCCATTGTATCATTCAAATCCATTCCGCCGCTCTGCACAGCCATTCCTCCACCACATATTAACATCAAAACCTGAAGTTTAATTTGTCTCCCATAACATATACTAATCGATTGTGTTTTAAGAATTGATCATAAAATACTATCTTTAAATTCCTTTCTGAATAAAACATCCACAGAGCCTTATAATGATCTTTTAGCTTATATTTAAAATACTCTTTTAGATTCATTCTCCTCCCGTTAAATACCAGAGCATTCCTTCTTTGCACAATCACGAATCTAGCCTAACTGAACATTAAATTAATTGCTGTTCCGCTAGACTCGGGCAGACTCTCCTGCAATCCCCATCTCAAAATTGAATCCCACGGGATTCCCATTCTCACTCTTCGGTCCCCACCCAGCAAAAAAACCTCACACAACTGTCTAACATAGTACTTAAAGTCATTTAACTGCGGACATAACACCAGTGAAGAGTCCCATCCTAAAAATTCCTCAGCCCCCTTGGGCATAAACTGCACACTTTTATAAAATTGGGCCCAAGTCTCTACAACCCCCTTATAAAACCTCGGGAAATATTTAATCGATTTCAAAAACATATTCCATATACAATATCCCCTGCCCTCCTATCTCACTTCATTAAAAAAAAATGCTCAAAACAACTCTTCCAAAAACTTGTATTTGACTTCTGAAGAAATCTCTTCACCCATTTGATTCTAAAGGATTTTTTCTTCAAATCAGTATCTGGGAAATTGAGTCCTCCCTGATTTCTCCGTCCAATGATGGTATTGTAAGCCACCAAGGCTGGTTTCCCTTCGCATAAAAACCTCACCCAAGCCTCTCGGATGGACTTTTCCGCCCACTCAGGAATATCCTCCACCGTCAATAAGTACCATAGCTGAGATAGCAGGAGAGTGGACACCACTGTTGCTCTTCCTTGCACTTTCAACCACCTTCTTTCCCATCTTCCCAAAATCTTTTTAATTTTCATAACCTTTGGTTCCCAATTTAATCGATCCATAGAAACATAGAAACATAGAAGATAGGAGCAGGAGTAGGCCATTCGGCCCTTCGAGCCTGCCCTTATCCATGGACTATGACCCCTGGTTCTGGACTCCTCGGCCATCAGAAACATCCTTCCTGCATCTAGTCTGTCCAGTCCTGACAGAATTTTATAGGTTTCGATGAGATCCCCTCTTAATCTTCTAAACTCCAGTGAGTATAAGCCCAATCGACACAATCTCTCCTCATACGTCATTCCTGCCATCCCAGGTATCAGCCTGGTGAATCTTCGCTGCACTCCTTCCATGGCAAGAACATCCTTCCTCAGATAAGGCGACCAAAACTGCACAAAATACTCAAGGTGCGGTCTCACCAAGGCCCTGTACAACTGTAACAAGACATCCTTGTTCCTGTACTCGAACCCTCTTGCTACGAAGGCCAACATACCATTTGCCTTCTTAACCGCCTGCTGCACCTGCATGCTTACCTTCAGCGACTGGTGCACAAGAACACCCAGGTCTCTTTGCACTTCCCCTTCTCCCAATCTATTGCCATTCAAATAATAATCTGCCTTCCTGTTTTTGCCACCAAAGTGGATAACCTCACATTTATCCACATTATAGTGCATTTGCCATGTTTCTGCCCAATCACCCAACCTGTCCAAATTGTACTGGAGTTTCACGACATCCTCCTCACAGCATACCCTCCCACCCAGCTTTGTGTCGTCTGCAAATTTGGAGATATTACATCCAATTCCCTCATCCAGATCATTAATATATATTGTGAACAGCTGGGGTCCTAGGACCGATCCTTGCGGTACCCCACTAGTCACTGCCTGCCACTCGGAAAACGACCCGTTTATTCCAACTCTTTGCTTTCTGTCCGGCAACCAGTTCTCTATCCAAGTCAATACCTTGCCCCCAATCCCATGTGCCTTAATTTTGCACGCTAATCTCTTATGCAGGACCTTATCGAAGGCCTTCTGAAAGTCCAAATACACCACATCCACTGGTTCTCCCTTATCTATTTTACCAGTTATATCCTCAAAAAATTCCAGTGGATTAGTCAAGCATGATTTACCTTTTGTAAATCCATGTTGACTTTGTCCGATCCTGTCACTGCTTTCCAAGTGCTCTGCTATTACATCTTTTATAATGGACTCTAGCATTTTCCCCACTACCGATGTCAGGCTTACCGGTCTATAATTCCCCGCTTTTACTCAACCACCTTTTTTGAATAGTGGGGTAACATTAGCTACCCTCCAATCCATGGGTACTGTTCCAGAGTCTATCGAGTTCTGGAAGATGACCAGCAATGCGTCTACTATTTCTAGGGCCACTTCCTTAAGTACCCTGGGATGTAGATTATCAGGCCCTGGGGATTTATCGGCCTTCAGTCCCATCAATTTTCCTAACACAATTTCCCTACAATACTGATTTCTTTCAGTTCCACCCTTTCATCAGACCCTATGTACCCCAGCATCACTGGGAGGTTATTTGTGTCCTCCTTTGTGAAGACAGAACCAAAATATGTATTTAGTTGGTCTGCCATTTCTTTGTTCCCCATTATAAATTCCCCTGATTCTGACTGCAAGGGACCTACGCTTGACTTCACCAATCTTTTTCTCTTCACATATCTATAAAAGCTTTTACAGTCAGTTTTTATGTTCCCTGAAAGCTTACTCTCATATTCTATTTTCCCTTTCTTAATTAATTCCTTTGTCCTCCTTTGTTGAATCCTAAACTGCTCCCAATCCTCAGGATTATTGCTTTTTCTTGCCAATTTATATGTCCTCTCCTTGGATCTTATGCTATCCCTAATTTCCCTTGTTAGCCATGGTTGATTCACCTTTTTTGTTTTATTGTTATGCCAAACTGGGATGAACAAATTCTGTAGTTCATCCATTCGGTCTTTGAATGTTTGACATTGCTATACACCGTCAACCCTTTGAGTGACATTCCCCAGTCAATCCTACCCAACTCGCTCCTCAGACCATCGTGGTTTCCTTTATTTAAATTGAGGACCCTAGTCTCTGAGTCAACTAATTCATTCTCCATCTTAATGAAGAATTTGATCATATTATGATCGCTCCGACCCAAGGGGCCTCGTACAACAAGATTGCTAATTAATCCTTTCTCGCTACATAATACCCAGTCTAAGATGGCCTGATCTCTGGTTGGTTCCTCGACATATTGGTCCAGGAAACCATTCCGTAAACACTCCAGGAATTCCTCCTCCACAGTATTGTTAATAATTTGGTTAGCCCAATCTATATGTAGATTAAAGTCAGCCATAATGACTGCTGTGCCCTTATTGCACGCTTCTTTAATTTCCCTTTTAATGCCATCCCCAACCTCCACCTTACTGTTTGGAGGTCTATATACCACTCCCACTAATGTTTTTTTCCCCTTAGTATTTCTCAATTCTACCCATACAGATTCCACATCATCAGAGCTAATATCCTTCATTACAATTGTGTTAATCCCTTCTTTAACCAGTAATGCTACCCCACCTCCCTTTCCTTTTTGCCTATCTTTCCTGAATATCGAATACCCCTGGATGTTGAGTTCCCAGTCTTGGCCATCCTTGAGCCACGTTTCCGTAATCCGAACCAAATCTTATTCGTTCACCTCTATTTGCGCAGCCAATTCATCCACCTTATTACGAATGCTCCTCACATTAAGACACAAAGGGGGAAAAATTCGGTTGGCTGTGCGATCCATTAGCGCCTAAAGAGTCCGAGAAGTGGGTCGCTGACCAACTAGCACCCGGGCGCAGCGAACCCTGCGCCTCTTCCCATATTGAGCGGACAATTTGCGCCGGTGCTAAACCTTAGTGCCCGCTCACCGGCGCACGCAGATCATGACGTCATTTCAGTGTGCAACGCCTTTGGGGCGCCCCGGACCGGAAATTCAGTGGTGCCCCCCTCCGTTCCGCCTGGTGCTAACAAGGACAGGTTACCTGGAACGTTTCCCAGTCGCAGTCAGGCTCGGGGGGCGCTCTTTAAAGGGGACTGTTCTGGATTATTCTTGGTAGCCATTTTTGGACCACAACTTCTTGGAGAGAGAGAATTGCTCAGAGACAAATGGAGAGCCATTTCTGCAGTGAGCCAGCGTTGGCAGAGGAACTTTAGCCTTCTGAACATCACTTTGCAGTTGGTGAGCTTCTCAAACAGCCTAACTTTCAGTGCGCTCTTACTATGGGGGCTGCATTGGATGGGAACGTCGTGCTTCTCAATCATATTGACAGGGCACAGAGACGCAGGGATAGAGAGGCAGGCATGGCCAGACAGAGGAGGGCCTACAGACGTCACCCCACGAGACCTTACGCTGCCAGGGTTTTCCGCCAGCAGTTTTCATATATCAACATGGCGGAGGAGCAGTGGTTCCGAAGGCTGCGCTTCAGTAAGGAGGTGGTCACTGAGCTCTGCCACCTGCTTCAGCCAGATCTGCAGCCTCAACTAAGGTGCAGGACATCTCTGTCGGTGGCTGTGAGGATCACTGTGGCTCTAAACTTCTATGCAAGTGGCTCCTTTCAGGCCGCTACTGGAGACATTGTCAACATCTCAGTTCGCGGTGCATTGCTGCATCCATCAAGTGACTAATGCCCTCTTTAGAAGGAGACGGCAGTACATCTCCTTCCCAATGACCCCGAACAAGCAGCGAGAACAGGCAGAGGGCTTCGCTACGATAGCGGGCTTCCCCATGGTGCAGGGCGCCATTGAATGCACACATGTGGCTTTGCGGGTGCCTCTAGAGAATGCGGAGGATTTCCGCAACCGAAAGGGGTTCCATTCTTTGAATGTGCAGCTGGTCTGTGACCACCGACAGCTGATACTCGCTGTGAATGCCCAGTTTCCAGGCAGCAGCCACGATGCCTTCATCCTGCGCCAGACTTCTGTGGCAGACCTTTGAGGCCCCGGCTCACCCAGGAGGCTGGCTTCTCGGGGACAAGGGCTATCCTCTGTGCCCCTGGCTGATGACCCCGGTCCGTTCGCCCAGCACCCAAGCTGAAGAATGATACAACGAGAGCCACCAAATGACCAGGAACATCGTGGAGCACACAATCGGTGTGCTGAAGCAACGGTTCCGCTGTCTGGACCATTCCGGAGGAGCCCTTCAGTACTCGCCTGAGCAAGTCTCCCACCTCGTGGTTGTGTGTTGCATGCTGCATAACCTGGTAATCCTCAGGGCCCAGCCAATGCCACCAGACATTGAAACACCAGCAGAGGAGGAGGAGGAGGAGGAGCAGCACCAAGACGGGAGGGAGGCACAAACTGCAAGGGCTGTCCGTCAGAGGCTTATAGCAAGTCGCTTCTAGGCCCCTCTGAGGGAATGCTTGCTGCCATTCCAAGAACATGAATGGAACCATTCTGCTACCCCTAAGCCGGTCAAGGGCAAAATTTGTCCAAAGAACAGACATGGCCATTGTAAATAAAGAAAGTTGTTTATTGTACAAAATGTGCTTCCTTCTCGCCTGACAAAGCAATGGCAACAGAAAGCAAAACATACAGACTGCCACATAAGTGACTCTCACACCCGGGAGACTGTCCAAAACAGAAGTGGCTCTCACACCCGGGAGACTGTCCAAAACATAACCAACTCTCACACCCGGGAGACTGTCCAAAACATAACTAACACTCAGACCAGCATCCTCGACCTTGAATGAAGCAAATTACAGGAATCAGCAGCACCTTCTACATTTTCCCCCTCGATGGTGATCTGCTTCCCTTTCGGCATTGGTCCCTTCCCGCCCTGCAGCTCCTCCGTAATGGGACCCCAGTGGCTGCAGCAAGGCTGGTGGAGGCCTGCTGACTGTCTGAAACCGCAGATGCCCCTGAGGGACGGCCTGGACGAGCTCTGGGCATGGAGGGCCCGGCTGCTGACTGCTCCAACTCTGCATGGGCAGAAGCAGTCTGTCCTACAGGTGGTGGCAGCTGCAGTGGAGAAGTGCCAGTGGTGGCATCAGGAATGCTGTCATCCTGAGAGTGGACAGCAGCTCCCTGGTCGGCCGACACACTGGCACTCTGACGGGGCAGCACCGCAGCATGCGCAGCAATCGGCTGGCGCACAGATTGCTGGCCTGCTGTGGTGCTGCAAGGGCCCCGGGGAATCCTGCCCGATCCAGCAAGGGTGGCAGCAGTCAGTGCTCGCGTGGCCTCAATCTGCGTCTGCATGAGACCAGCGAGTGACTGCGTGGCAGCACTCAGCACTTGCGTGGCAGGTGCCATTGCTTCGCTGAAGCCCTGGACAATCCTTGCCAGTGCTTCGCTGAAGTCCTGCACACTCCTTGCCAGTGCTGCGCTGAAGTCCTGGACACTCCTTGCCAGTGTCTCAATGGATTCAGGCATCCTTCCCACTACAGCCATTTGCTCAGTGTGCCTCAGCCCAGCCTGGGCGCTCATTTCAGCGAGGGCACGCACCTCTTCTGCGTTCTGTGCAGCAGGACTCGCGGCCCGACTCGCCCTCCGGGGAGACGGCCCCCGAGCTTCCCTACCCCCCTCGGTTAGCTGCAGGCCGCTGGTTCCTGCAGCTGGGTCCTCCTCAGAGCATTGCCCCCCGCTCCCCTCCAGGGAAGGAGTCTCCCCAGTCTGGAGATGGGCTGTCTCGCCTGAGGGTTGAGCGGATGTTCCGGCTTCCTCCTCCTCGTCGCCTCTGGAGTCAGTCGCAGTGGGAGCTTGAGGGCCTGCCTCCCGAGCTGGTGATGCAGCATCTGAAAGCAGGGAGGTTCAAGAGTGGCTTTAGTGAAAGGACAGGGTGGCAGCAAGGGATGCATGAGTGCTGCAATGCTCTGAATTGGGTCGAGAGTGAAAAAGCATGCTGGTGTGGGGAACAACTGGAAGGAGAGAGGTCAAAAAGGTGATGACCTTACCATCGCTGTCCACAATGGGGTCGGCATCTCCAGAGGCGACGGGGCCAGTCATCCGGCTTGCGACGATCTGGTGGACTCGCTCCTCCAGGTCTGTAAGGGTCTGCAGGTGAGGCCGGCCTCCTCCGGTCTGAAGCTGCTGCCTGCGGTTACTCGCCAGCTTGGCTTGCAAGAGAAAGGACGGGGTGTGATGAAACATGCTGGCCTGATCTGATATCACATGCCTCCCATGGTCGAATAGCCCTGACATTATGCTGGCCTGATCTGGTATCACATGCCTCCCATGGTCGAATAGCCCTGACATTATGCTGGCCTGATCTGGTATCACATGCCTCCCATGGTCGAATAGCCCTGACATTATGCACTGAGCTGAATGTGCGTGTGTGTTTCCAGAAAGGGCCATGGGTTCTGGATGACAGCTGGCCATTGGGGCTTTGCACACCCTCTGGCCATAAAGGGAGGTGCAGATGGAGGGATGAAGATGATTCTGAAAAAGGCACTCACCCTGACGACCCGAGTGAGGTCGTTGAACTTCTTCCTGCATTGCACAGGAGTCCTCGGAACCATGCTGCTGGAGGTGACTCTTTGGGAAATCTCCCTCCAAGCTCTGCGGTATTCGGTTTGTTGAGGCCTCCTGCCATTCTCCGGGTACAGCACAGATCGCCGGCGCTCCACCGCATCAACCAGAGCATCCAATGCCCCCTCGCTGAAGCGCTGCACTCTCTCCCTGGCCCTCTCCATGTGGGTGAAGTTTTGGCTGCCACAGGTAGGTTACCGCCAATTTTGAGGCCTACAAGGCGCAGAGTGTGGCTGCAGATGAGAATCAATCTGGCCCTTTAAGAGCTGGCCGGCGCCAGTGTGTCTGGGTGAAATCGATAATTGACAGCACCTGCGCTGCGCCCGCCTGCGGAGAAATTGCGTCACGCCGCCGGGTTAGCGCCTTAAGAATACCGTGCAGCGCCTGATTTAGCACCGCAATCACCTCCAGGGGCGGTGCAACCCAATATCACTTGAGGTGGCGAGAACTTGCGCCTGGCGCTAATCTTTGCGCACCGCCAATACTAGCACCCCAACCGGGGCGATACCGAATTTCTCCCCCAAAGCCTTCAGGCTTGTTTTTTTAATGCTCTTAGACCTATTAGAATTATTATTTACTGTGGCCACGTTTGATTTAAACCGTTGACTTCTCTGACTGCCACTTTTGTTTTTCTCCTTCCTATCTTTTGCTTTTATCCTTGTTTCCCTTTCCTCTGTCTCCCTGCTCAGGTTCCCAACCCCCTGCCATTTTAGTTTAAACCCTCCCCCAGAACACTAGCAAAGGCCCCGATGTTCGGCTTGTGTGTGGAATGGTCGGATTTCCCCGAATGTGGGGTTTCTGACACACATAAAAAAGTGTCAGCCAGCTCCACGCAATTTTCCCTCAAGTGGCCAATTAATTCCCAGCATGTGGGAAGCCTTGCTAATTGTCCAATTCGAGTCAGAAATCCCCACACTATGATGTCATCATTCGTGGTGCTTTCAAAGTGTCCAGCAAGCTTCTCCACCTCTGCAGGCTTCTCAACCACTCTTGCACAATGGCAGAGGAGCCTGCACCAGCTGCTGCCAGCGGCAGAGGCCGAGCTGCCCTCAAATTCGACGAGGCTTCACTGCAGGCATTATTGGATGGGGTTAGGGCCCACAGGGAGGTCCTCTTCCCTAGGTCAGGGAGGAAGAGGTCTCCCACTGAGACCAATGGTGCATGGATGCAGGTGTCAGAAGATGCCAACTCGCTGGGAGTCACCAGCAGAACCTTGGCATTACATCTCTATCTCCTTCCTTTACTCCCCCACAGTACCATCCAGAGCCCCCATCCTCACTGTGGAGGAGGAAGAGGCTGTGCAGCCAGACTCCTCAGAGGAAGCTCCAACCTCTGAGGGCGCAGCATCAGTCGTAAGCGCACCCAGCACCAGCGCAGACACTCACACCTCAGGGGGACCTTTGGGACATAGAGTAGTGTTGTCACCTGGTGTTTCACAGCTCACAAGTGAGCCTCAGCAGATTCTGGAGACAGGGACAGCAGTGGAGAGTCCTCGTCGGAGGGCGCAGGACTCTGCCAGCTCAGCTGAGCTGCGCTGCATGTCGACCCTCTGCCTCTGGGTCCATTCCCAAGAGAAGAGGTGATGGATCTCCATGCACAGATGCAGGAGTCTCTGGCAGGTTTTGTCTCCAGGGTCGCTGCGAGTGCTGAGCAAATGGAGGAGTCCATAGCGACCATGAGCAGAGCCTTTGTGGAGTCATTGGCGCATGAACGCATCACCATGGAAAGGTTGGCAACCTCCATGCAGGAGATAACTCGCCAGGGTACGGAAAACATGGTGAGTGCTCATAAGAGAATGACATCTCTTGAGGAGCGTTGGCCATCTGTTGAACAGAGAAACCAGATCTTCATGGAAGTCCTTCTGAGTAGGACTGCCAGTGCAGAAACGGGTCCCACTGGCCCCCTAAAGCGCAGCAAGGTGCTCTCAAGCCACTTCCAAGCGCTGGCCACTTCCGGCCTGTGCAGCTTCAGGTGTGTGAGCAGCAGCCTGGTGCTCATCCTGCTGTTCCTGGTTCTGCTGCTGCCGCCTCTGCTGTTGGAGATCCTCTAATGCCAGGAAGGGAACATCCCAAAGGCCTCCCATGCTTCTGGCAGATGCCTCCGTTGAGGAGGTGCTGAGTTAGAGTGGTGAAAGGGGCTTCCCAGGAGCTCACACTGGAGAAGTGTGCGAGGCGCCAACTTTCTACAGCTGCTCCTAAGGCTTCAAAAAGCTCCCCCAAGCCTTGATCAACAAGGTCCTGCAGCCTGCAAATGCTGCCTATTTAAATCTCTTCAGCCCTCAGCGACCTGCTGCTGCAAGCAAGCAAGCAAGCCAGCTGTTTTCATGCCAGCTCTCAGCAGCGGGGTTCCCCGCAGGCGGGTTTCAGGTGGGGAAAGCCCCAAAGTCGCAACGGCACGGGAAAATCCACTTCAACAAGCAGATAATTGCTTGTTAGTGCTCCGACGACCAGCCCCGCCAGCGGCGGCCGGGACTGAAGCGGGGCGCGCGGAAACGGCAGTCCGAAAGTCGGACGGGGCGGGGAATCAGGCGGGTCCCGACCCGCTTTTTCACCGATTTTCGGCCCCCGGCTGCATGAAAAGCCGCCCGACGGCGGCCAGAAAATTGGGCCAAACACTCCCCCTAGGACATTGGTTCCAGCCCTGCCCAGGTGCAAATCGTCCGGTTTGAACTGGTCCCACCTCCCCCAGAACCGGTTCCAATGTCCCAGGAACTTGATCCCTGTCTTTCTTGCACCCCATATGCAGCCCCAGAACTTCCAAAACCTCCACCACCTTAAAGGGGCTTTCCCCAACCATTCCCCGCTACTCCTTCCTGCAACCAGGCATTGGGACTTACTATAATTTACTCTGGCTCCTGAAGCTCTACAATATTCCTCCACTACCTCCATAGCTTTCCTCACTGACACCCCATTTCTCAATGTTACCACCGACACCAGCCCATAATTGGGAACCACAATCCCAACTACACCTTAATTCTTTCGCATCATGTAACCTAATGGTTCTGCTACCAATGTGTACAACAATGGGGTGAGGGGACAACCCTATCTCACTGACCTCTGTATCAGAAAATACTTGGATAAAAAACCATTACATTTAACGCTGCTAAATATGTTTGAATAAAAAACCCTTATCCACTCAATGAAATTTTCTCTGAAACCAAATACTTCCAAAACCATCAATAAAAACTCATTAAAGACCCTATCCAAGGCTTTCTCTTGATCTATCTTTAATACATAAGCCTCCATCCCAATCTCTTCCATTAGCTCTATCGCATCTCAGATTGAGACCACAGAGTCAGCGATGTCCCGGCCTATGACTCCATAGGACCGAGAGGGCTAAACTATCTGCCGCAACACCTCCTTCATACAATTTGCCATAATCTTCGCCAAGATCTTATAACCCACATTTAATAATATGATGGGCTTCCAATTCTTCAGATCCCTTCTATCCCCTTTATTTTTATAAGCTAAGCTTATGTCACCTCTCCTCATAGATGGGGCCAGGCTTCCCTCAATTTTAATCTCCTTAAAAACCTCTAAGGACAATGGACTTAAAATCTCAAATTTTTAAAAATAAAATTCTGCAATTAGTCCATCGGATCCTGGGCTCCCCCCGCCCCTCTTCATTCCACTTATTGCTACTTTTATTTCCGCTAATCCTACTTCTTTGTAACACATGCTTCTCTCACCCTCCTTTAAACCCTCTTCAATAAAAGCACTAACCTTCTCCATCGCCAAATTGAAAATGTATTCTTTTGTATATAACTCTTGATAAAAGCTGCTAGCCACCTCTACAAACTCCACACTTTCATTAATGATCTTCTCCCCAACCTTCAACTCTCCAATTAATGATAATCTCTGTCGCAACTTCTCTTGCTCTAGAAAATATCTAGTGCATCTTTTGCCCTCCAATGCATCTTTAGCCTTTGCACGGAGAATGGCCCCCTTGCATTTTTCAGCTTTCATTAATTCCCACTCTTCCTTTAAAACCCGGAACTTAGGGCTGGATTTAGCCAATGGGGAGCTTTTGGAGGCGGGACTCCCACTTGTCGGGTTTCAGTCCCGCCTCCATTGACTTCTGGCCAACCCACGCTATTTTCCCTTGTTTGACCTTGTTAAGCCTGCCCAGCGGGTTTAGCAGGCCAATTAAGGGAAAGCTGGTTACTGAGAACGTCAGTGTATGACGTTTCATCTGTCAAAACTTTTTGACAGATGAATTGTCATCGTTTGACAGCTCTGTGAAGCTGTCAAACACTGACATTCTCTGCAGTTTGATGAGTCCTTGTATTCAAGACTCACAAAACCTCTTTCTTTAGCAGAAATGAGATGGTTGTTGCATTGGAGAAGGCAGCAGCCATCTGTCATCTCTACCGCGGAGGTGCGAGACTCTCCGCATCCCCATCGAATGGAGCTTGCAGGAAGAAACAAAGGTAAGTAAACTTTTTCTAATACTTTCCACTTACCTCACATACTCACCTCTCCACACTTGCACCCATCACTTACCTTCACAGCGCACTTTTGCACCCCTCCGACCCCCGCAGACCCACTGCTCGCCTTGGTGACCCTGGCGGGGTTCACAGCCTTTGGGAAGCCCGCATTTGTGTGGGTAAAATGGGGATAATCCCCTTAATTGCATGCTAACTACCTGTTAATAGGCAGTTAAGTGGCTGTAATCCCTTTCCCACCTCCATATTATGGCTCAACTCTCCCCTCGACCCATGCTGCCCTCTGCTGCCTTTGTCCTTTTCCACTGTACTTGGTGTGTTTTTCACCATCTCCATCCTGTTCTCTGCTCTGCAATTTTCTGCCTCTTCCTGCGCTCTTTTTCTCCTTCAATTCACCAGCCTGTCCTCCACCTGCTCCGCTCCTCCGGCCATTCCACTCACACTTCCTGCTCCTTCTCCCATCTCCTCGTCACTCAAGGGGCTTCCTTCTGCCTCACCCTCACAGCGAGTGGGGTCTTTGTGACACACCCCACAGCTCTCCGCCTTGCAGCTCCGAGCGATGTGTCCAGACTCGCCGCAATTATAACAGTACAAGTCTGGACAGTTTCTTACAAGATGGTCATGTCCAAGACAGTAATAACAAACCTTCACTTGGTTATCATGCAGTACTCAGAAGTACTGCACTCCTTCCATTGTCTCGAATTTCATGCTGTACGGTAATGACTTCACCCCCTCTGGGAACCGCACGTTTACGTAACGGGTTCCATCTGCTACCCGTGTTCCTGGACAGTATCTCCTGTTTATTGCTGAGCAAATTTTAATGTCCCACAACTCGAACTTTTTGATTAGCACATCGTCCTCAACTGGCAAGTTTAAGAATGAGACCAGCACCTCTTCCGAATATAGCAGAGATACCTCCAAGAACTTATCACCAACCTTCAAACTGAGTAAAAGTCTTTCCACCTCCTCTCGGCCACTGACTGTCACCTCGAACCCAACATCCGGCTTTGGTCGGCAGGCAAAGCAGCTTCCCTCGCCGCAGTCCTCATGTACCGCTTGGATAATATCCCAAGCTCGTATCTCCTTATCCTTATCCTCGCACTGAACCACCACCGTTTTCTTTTCCAAACCTCCTAGGGTCCTGGCCCAAATCTTTGGGCCTTTTTCTCTCCCTTCCAACAACAGTTACTCCCCTGATTAAATTCATCTTGGGAACAGTGTCCTCTGGGGGGCCCGGCACTCCGGACCCCTCAGCAGCCATCTGGCTGCTGTTTATGGGCCAAAAATACCCTAAAACCTGAAACAGAACCCAACAACCCACCACCAACTTTTTACAAGCTCACTCCAACTCCCTGCAGTAATCAGGCAGCCAGCAGCACCTGCTCCCTCCTAGCCCCTCCCACCTAGAGAGTGCTGCCCACTGAGCCACGGCTGACATAGATTCACAATCATTGGAAAAAGATCGAGAGGGGAGATGAGGGGGCGACAGCGAGGCGGCAGTCTGTTTTGCATTCTCTTCCGATTGACATCAATGGAAATAAAAATGGGCAGCGACGTAAACGGGCTGTGGACTCGCTGACACCCGTTTTACACTAAAACAAAAGTAAAATACTGCGGATGCTGGAAATCTGAATTGAAAACAGAAAATGCTGGAAACACTCAGCAGGTCAGGCAGCATCTGTGGAGAGAGAAACAGAGTTAACGTTTCAGGTCGATGACCTTTCGTCAGATCTGGAACCTTTGCCAGTTCTGACGAAGGGTCATCGACCTGAAATGTTAACTCTGGTTCTCTCTGCACAGATGCAGCCTGACCTGCTGAGTATTTCCAGCGTTTTCTGGTTTTATTACCGGTTTAAACTATTACCCAAGGTCAAGATCCACCCTCTGTTGGGAGAAAGCAGAAAATTGGAACGGTTATAACCGAGAGCCTCTGACTGTTCTAAGATTCCCAGCTTCTATCGGAACGTTGGAATATTCCCTGACAGTGCAAGTCATCTGATTCCAGTGTCAACCTGACCTTTGCCCTGTTTTCTCAGCAGCGTATTAATTGTAATGCCACCTTCATCCAGCAGATGTCAGTACAAGTATGGAACAAAACCCTCTCGAAGTTGCCAGAATATGATGGATTGAAATAAAAATCTCCTTCCAATTTACTCGCCTGTTTATTTGCACCGGATCCCAGCTCTCTGGGCACTGGAAGCCCTGCAGGCAAGTGATCATTCTTCATGTGTGATCTTTTCATTTATTCTCGGGATGAAGCCCATCCACCACCTTAAACATTCACTCCCTCCACCACTGGCGTACCGTGGCTGCAGTGTGCACCATCTACAAGATGCACTGCAGCAACTCACCAAACCCGCGACCTCTTCCACCTAGAAGGACAAGGACAGCAGGCGCATGGGAACACCAGCACCTCCAAGTTCCCCTCCAAGTCACACACCATCCTGGCTTGGAAAGAAATCGCCGATCCTTCATCGTCGCTGGGTCAAAATCCTGGAACTCCCTCCCTAACAGCACTGTGGGAGCACCTTCACCACACGGACTGCAGCGGTTCAAGAAGGCAGCTCACCACCACCTTCTCAAGTGTTGCTGAAGAAGCCTTGGCGAGTTGCTGCAGTGCATCTTGTAAATGGTACACACTGCAGCCACGGTACGCTGGTGGTGGAGGGAGCGAATGTTTAACGTGGTGGATGGGGTGTTAATCAAGTGGGCTGCTTTGTCCTGGATGGTGTTGTGTATTTTGAATGTTGTATTTGAATTGTCCCACATAGCTTACCATAGTTGTGATGTGCAATGCACTATGGGAAATAGAGTGCATAAAGTTGAGAAGCTCTCTTGAAAGTAATGGCTGTTAACTGAACTCTGTCTCCTGCGTACTCTTTTAATTGTTATACAGCAAGGTTATTAAACTCTTGAGATTTAACAAAAGTGGCGACGAGGACATCTGCACTTACGTGGCTCTGCTGTGTGGAGGATAGTCGGGTTTTACATGTTTAAAACTGTTATTTTTACCGTGGACAGTTAATTAAAGTGAGGCTGGCTCGAGGATAAAGGAGTTTGCAATGGCGGGAAGACGAGATGGCGTATAAGGTACTAACGACTTGAGGAAGGGGAGGAAAAGCAGTGAGTAAATCGGGAAGGACATTTATTCAACTGTGAAACGATCTGTGAATTGAAGCACTAAATAACAGAGTGATTTTAGTTGAGTCCAACATTGGAAGGATCCTTAGTGAATGATAATTAGGAGCCTGAGAGAAGGCAAATGGCTGGAATTATCGGTAACATTGGACCGTTTGATGAGAATGTCGAACAATGGAGCTCATACACAGAACGATTTGAATACTTCACACAAGCAAATGACATTGGAGGGAACAAAGTAGTACCTACATTGTTAAGTGTGTTGGGACCAAAGACTTTCAATCTTTTGTATACTTTAGTGCATCCAGATAAACCAGGGACTAAACAATATAGCAAAATTGTGGCGCTACTAAAAGGGCATTTTTCACCCAAACCCCTAGTCATAGCTGAGAGGTTTAGGTTCCACAGGTGTAACCAGGAAGAAGGAGAAAGAGTGACCGTGTTTGTAGCTGCACTAAAAAGACTATCAGAGCACTGTGTGTTTAATGACGTGCTAAATGATTATATAAGAGATAGGCTAGTGTGTGGTATGAGAACTGAAGCCATACAGAAGAGACTATTAACGGAGAGTAATCTGACTCTACAAAAGGCCATTGAAATCAGTATTTCCATGGAATTGGCAGCTAAGGAAGCTCAACAGTTGGGTGCAACAGAAAAACTGCACAAAGTAAGAACAGAGAGTCAAGGGCCATGTTTCCGTTGTGGCAAAACGGGGCATCTTGCGTCTGCATGCTGGTGTGTGGACATGGATTGCCACAGCTGTGGTAAAAAGGGACATATTCAGCGCGCATGCAGAAATAAAAAGGACACAGAGAAAACGTCAAAGACGGAAGGAAGAAAAAAAACATTCAGACAAAAGACAAAGAAGCATGTCCGCTCTGTAGAACAGGACAAAACAGAGGCAAGTGACACGTCAGAGGAGGAATTATCACTGAACGTGCTGACTGTAACTGGGGATTCGCATGGCTACTGGGTCTCACCCTTGCTAGAGGGGCAGCCTGTGCGAATGCAGATCGATACCGGGGCAGCAGTATCTCTTATGTCAGAGACAGTCTACAAAAAGACATTAAAGCACCTTCCACTTCAGCCAGCTAACATAGCGTTAAAGACATATACCGGTGAAAGAGTAACCGTGAGAGGTATCACTGAGGTCACAGTTCAGTTGCATGGACAAACTAGGAAGTTACCACTCTACGTAGTTAAAGCTGGGACGTTCATGGATGGAGAGAATAAAATTAGACTGGTCATCAGCCTACATGATGTCACACAATGATCCAGGCTTACCCGCCATCTTAAAGAAACATGCAGAAGTCTTTAATGGAGAACTGGGTAGCATGAAAGATATTACTGTGAAGCTTCGTATTAAGCAGGATAGCAAACCCAAGTTTATGAAGGCACGACCCGTACCTTATGCCATCAGACCAAAAGTCAAGGCTGACTTAGAAGCCCTAGTTGAAAGCGGAGTACTAGAACCAGTCAGCGTGAGTGAATGGGCAACGCCCATCGTACCAGTGCTCAAGAAAGGGGGTGGAGTTAGGATATGTGGAGATTTTAAAGTAACCGTTAACCCTGTATTGTCCGTGGAGCAATATCCGCTCCCCCATATTGATGATTTGTTTGCGGGACTTGCTGGGGGCCAGAAGTTTAGCACAATCGACCTCTGTCAAGCCTACCTGCAAATGCATGTGGATGAACAGTCACGAGAAATGCTGACTATTGTGACGCACGAGGGCCTATTTAGGTATCGTCGACTTCCTTTCAGAATTACATCAGCTCCAGCGCTTTTCCAACGTGCTATGGACCAGATCCTTAGTGGATTGCCTGGAGTCCAGTGCTACTTAGATGATATCTTAGTTACTGGGTGTGATGACCAAGACCATCTGCGTAACTTGGACACAACGTTACAGAGACTGAGGGATTACGGACTCAGAGTTCGCAGGGATAAATGCGATTTTTTTCAGGCATCAGTTGAGTACCTCGGTCATGTGATCGATGCCACAGACCTTCACAAGGCACCGTCCAAGACCAAGGCAATCGTGGATGCCCCAGCACCTGAAAATATCAGCCAGCTGCGTTCTTTTCTAGGGTTACTGAACTACTATGGATGGTTCATACCGAACCTAGCCTCGATGCTGAGGCCACTGCATTGGTTGCTATGTAAAGACAAGAAGTGGGAATGGACTAACAAGTGCCAGGAGGCGTTCATGACAGCAAAGGACACGCTCCTGAAGTCAGAGGCTTTGACGCATTTTAACCCTTCATTACCAATACAGTTAGCTTGCGATGCATCGTCATATGGTGTGGGTGCAGTCGTTTCTCATATCATGCCAAACGGAGAAGAAAAGCCGATAGCATTCGCATCTAGGACTTTGAACAGAGCTGAAACTAACTACGCCCAAATAGAATGAGAAGCACTGAGCATTGTTTTTGGCGTTCGCAAGTTTGACCAGTATTTGTACGGGAGACAGTTCACCCTACTAACAGATCACCGCCCTCTCATGACCATCTTCGGGCCACATACAGGGATTCCGTCACTTGCTGCGAGCAGAGTGCAAAGGTGGGGGCTGCTGTTGTCTGCACACACATTTGACATTAGATATCGCAAGTCTGACCTGCACGGCAACGCCGACGGTCTTTCCAGGTTGCCGCTGCCTGTCACCAAGCCTATGACGTGTAGCATGGACATCTGCTATTTTAGGCAGGTGGAGGACGCGCCTGTTACTTCGACACAGGTCCGATGAAACACCAGAAACGACCCAGTGTTGTCTGCAGTGCTGGACATTATCATCAGGGGCAAGCTTGACAGCGATGACCCAAACCTGAAACCATATCTCTTAAGGAGAAACGAACTGTCGGTGCAGTCTGGATGTTTGCTGTGGTGGAGGAGAGTGGTTATTCCACCATCGCTACGGAAACCAGTGTTACAGCAACTACACTCCGGACACTGCGGAATGGTTCGTATGAAAGAAATAGCGAGGAGCTACTTCTGGTGGCCGGGTATGGATGGACAGATTGAGGACAAAGCTAAAACCTGTTCCTCATGTCAGAGAGTTTGTAATGTGCCACAGCTTGCACCTCTTCACCCCTGGGACTTTCCGGAGGAAGCATGGCACCGCATTCATGCAGACTTTGCAGGTCCATTCGAGGAGAGAATGTTCCTGGTGGCTGTTGACGCGCACAGTAAGTGGCCAGAGGTTGTTATAATGAGGTCCACCACCGCTGAGAAGTTAGGTGAGGTGTTCAGCCGATTTGGATCTCCGATGCAACTTGTCTCAGACAACGGTCCACTGTGGGTGTCACAAGAAATGGCTACATTCCTGCAGGTGAATGGCGCACAACATATCAGGGCTGCACCATACCACCCTGCGACCAATGGTCTAGCTGAGAGGTTTGTTCAGACCATGAAACACTCTAAAGGCATCGTAAGGCCAGGGAACACTTCATCAGTGCCTGAATAGTTTCCTGTTGAGTTACAGGAACACACCACATGCGACCACAAAAGCATCACCTGCCACTCTACTGCTCAAAAGAAAGCTATGAACCAACTTCGACCTGCTGAAACCACCAAAGGTGAAAGACGTGGTACAGTGTCAGCAGGACAAGCAGATCAAGCGACGTGAACAACGCTCCAAAGACAGAGGCCTAGAAATTTGGTGACGCCCCGCCAAGCTCGCCTGGGCTCCGGAATTACCGCTCCGGACGGAGCCGCTTGCGCCAGCACGATATTCAGTTTCAGCGACCCAAACGGAAGCGGGGCGCTGCTAGAGGCGCCCCGCGTCCCTCTTGGGGCGCTGAAACTTAATATCGCAGCGCAACGTGCCGCAGCGCCACACGCTGCGGCATGGCGCGCTGCGGTACTGCAGGCCTTCCTCCCCTTCTTAAAGGGGAGGGGCCTGCACCAGCACGATCAGAGATCGCGAGTGCCGGCAAAAGAGCCCGGCACCGAGGAGAGGTGCCGGGCTCTTGGGACATATCCGGCACTGCCCGGGGGGGGGGCTCAGGAGGCTGGGGATGGTGGTGCGAGGAGGTGCTGGCAGGCGGCCAGCAAAAAAATGGCCGCCCTGCACCTCCCCTTTAATTAGCGCCACTACCGCCGCAGGTCGGCTCCCCTGAACCGGTCACAGATTGCGACCGGCGTTACAGCGGGGGGTGCGACCCAATATCGCGATCGGGGCGGTAGCGGGGTGCTGTGCACACCGATGACATCATCGGTGGTGGCGCAGCGCTACAGGCTAACGCCACCATTAGTGCCCCGCTACATTTCGCAGGGGGCGTGGCCAGTGGCGCTAAAGCCACTACGTGCCCTCTTTGGGCACTAACTGGTGGCGCAGCCCACCGAATTTCTAGGCCAGAGTCTTCAGTCCAGGTGAACATGTGTTGGCATGGAACTACAGTGGCGGACCTAAGTGGGTTCCTGCTACTGTCATTGCACAGACTGGTCCAGTATCCTGCACTGTACAGACACTCAAGGACATTGTCTGGAAGAGACACAGCGATCAGCTTCTACGAAGTGCAGCAACACCCACTAAACCACCAACAGCAGTTTATCTGCCATTGGGTGACGCTGTGGGTCATCCGCCTTCTACACCGAGAGGCTCACCTTCTGAGGAAGCAGCCGCTTCAGCCCCTATCTCATCAGCAAGGGAGACCTGTATACAGGCACCTCAGCCGCCTACACCTGTGCTGACGTCACCTGTGAGAGACAATGAACTGGAGAGCCAGGTTGACCGCCGGTATCCTACCAGAGAGCGGCGGGCCCCTATACGTTTGAACTTATAGTTCAGAGGCTTACCCTTTATCTGGGGCAGAATAATCCCCATGGGTATAGCCATGGTTGGAGGAAGTCTACCCTCACTCCCAGGTTATTGTGTTTTAAAAATTTTGTGGTTCTATTGGGACATTAAATGTAAGAGGGGAGGAGATGTTGTGTATTTTGAATGTTATATTTGAATTGTCCCACATAGCTTACCGTAGTTGTGGTGTGCAATGCACTATGGGAAATAGAGTGCATAAAGTTGAGCTCTCTTGAAAGTAATGGCTGTTAACTGAACTCTGTCTCCTGCGTGTAGTGTATGTAACCTGTACCACCTTAAGAGGATACCTTAAGGTGATGGACTACTTTTTGATGGCTCCTGTACATTGTAGTACCGGTGGTGACCACACCGGTATATAAACCCTGCAGAGCAAAGTGTATCCCAGTTCAGCCCTGACCCTCAATCACTAAAGACCTATTTAATTATTTCTGTAGTCTGTGTCCTGTTATTCAGCATAACTACAATTGAAAACACAGACTCAACAGTGACGACGAGTCTGATCTTACCTAGCGGCAGTTGCATCAAAGGAAGCTTCGTCCTCTGAAACGGGCGTCGAACAAGGACATCCACCCTCAACATCCTGCTGGGCACTGCATCGCACGGGAGGCCATCGGGAACCCGGGTTGGTTTCTGGCCACGAAGTCAAACATCAGTGAACATCCCTTCGACGACAGCGGCGGGTAAGCCCGATCGAGCGGCACGGGGGGGAAGTCGGCTGAGTTGTCAGTAAGAGAAGGGGAGGGAAACGACGAAAAGGGCGGAGAACATGACCGCAGCCGGTGTCGGGGCCGGACTGCAATCGGGGCAGAGACGTGCAGCAGCCAGAAAAGCGTTTATGACCACAAGGACCGCGGGAGCGGTGGGGAACAAGAGCAGCAGCGTAGGGGAAAATAAAGGACCGCTGGGAGGCGTGAACGGCAACAGCGCGGGAATCGCCATTTTGAGTCAGCGGGGGAAGAAGACAAGCGCGGGAAAAGCCGCCAAGCGCGGGAAGCCGCCATTTTGAAAAAAAATTAAAAATAAATAAATAAAATAATAATCATATCCGAAGGAAAGGAAACTCAACAAGGATGCCAAAAACAGGTAACATCGCTGCTTTTGATAACGATGTGGAAGATTGGGCCACTTATGTGGAACGCATCGAAGTTTACTGTACAACGAATGAGGTACCGGAGGATAAGAAAGCACTAACCCTATTAAACTCGATGGGTGCGAAGACGTACGGGTTATTAAGGAACCTTGTAACACCAGATAAACCGGTAGGGAAGAGTTTCGCGGATATTGTTACTATCCTGCAAGAGCATTTAAGCCCCACGCCGCTGCTGATAGCGGAACGATTTAAATTCTACAAAAGAATTCAACTTAAAGAAGAAAGCAACACTGAATTCCTAACCGAACTGCGCAAGTTATCAAAGTACTGTCAGTTCAGTACAGGACTAGCAGATGCACTGAGAGATAAGTTTGTGTGTGGGCTCCTAAGGGAAGGAACCCAGAAGCGACTGCTAGAGGAAAAGGACCTTACGCTTTCAGCATTGCAGCAATGCACGAGGCAGCAGCACGAGGCGCTGCAGAGATACAGCAAAGGCCATTGGAATTCAGCACCAATGAAATGGCATTGGGCACAGTAAAGTGCTATCATTGTGGAAGGACAACGCATGACCAGAACCAGTGCTGGTTCAAAGATAAAGAATGCAGGCAATGTGGCAAACTTGGTCACATAGCGAGAGTATGCTGGTCAGGAAAGAAGACCAGCAGCAAAAAGTCACCGCAGGAGAAGTACAAAAAGGTACACAAGGTGACAGAGAACAGTTCGGATGAACAGAAGAATTCCAGAAATTCATGAAAAAGAATGGGGTGAAACACTATACATCTGCCCCATATCATCCGGCTACAAATGGGTTGGCCGAGAGATTTGTTCAAACGTTCAAAAAGGCGATAAAGGCCATGAGTGAAGACCATATTCCACTACAACACAAGGTGGACAATTTCCTGATGGCGTATCGAAACGCCACACATTCAGTGACAAATCAAAGCCCTGCCATAATGCTCTATAACAGAAGGTTGCGGTCCCAGTTGGATTTGTTAAAACCCAATGTGCGAAGGGAAGTCGAAAACAAGCAATTCCAGCATGTAAATAACAAGGCCACTCGTAGTTTCGAAATAGGACAACCAGTGTTGGCCAGGGATTATAGGGATGATAAATGGCAACCTGGAACAATTCGTGCCCGACAAGGACCCTTGATGTACACGGTAGACGTTGGAGAGAACGTAATACGACGTCATGCTGACCAACTTGTGGAATCGAGAACAAGGGTCGACCCCATGTCTACGGCAGAGACACCAGTTGAAGAAGTTATTGAGCCTGTAGCACCTACCTCAGACTCGAACGTACATGATGATGTTCAATCCATAGGAGATCAAGTGGATGAGTCACCAACGAGAACCAGAGACCCCTGAAAGGCGTTATCCGGGCCGGATCAGGAGGCCTCCTCAGAGACTGAATCTTTGAACAGTTGTGTGTAAATTGTATATATGTTATCCATGTAATGTTTAATTTGGGGTGTACACTGTTAAGCTAAAAGGGGAGGAATTGTAGTGTATGTAACCTGTACCACCTTAAGAGGATACCTTAAGGTGATGGACTACTTTTTGATGGCTCCTGTACATTGTAGTACCGGTGGTGACCACACCGGTATATAAACCCTGCAGAGCAAAGTGTATCCCAGTTCAGCCCTGACCCTCAATCACTAAAGACCTGTTTAATTATTTCTGTAGTCTGTGTCCTGTTATTCAACATAACTACAATTGAAAACACAGACTCAACACTGCGTACTCTTTTTTTAATTGTTATACAAGCAAGGTTATTAAACTCTTGAGATATAACAGATGGGGTCGAGCTTCTTGAGTGTTGTTGGAGCTGCACTTATCCAGGCAAGAGGATAGTATTCCATCACACTCCTTACCTGTGCCTTGTAGATGGTGGAGAGGCTTTGAGGAGTTAGAAGGTGAGACACTTACCGCAGAATAGCTAGCCGCTGAAGTGCTCTTGTTGCCACAGTAATTATGTGGCTGGTCCAGTTAAGTTTCTGGTCAATGGTGACCCCCCAGGATGTTGATGGTGGGGGATTCGGTGATGGTAATGCCATTGAATGTCAAGGGGTTGTTGTTAGACTCTCGCTTGTTGGAGATAGTCATTGCCTGGCACTTGTGTGGCGCGAATGTTACCTGCCACTTATCAGCTCATGCCTGAACGCCGTCCAGGTCTTGTTACACGCGGGCATGGACTGCTTCATTATCTGAGGAGTTGTGAAAGGCACTGACCACTATGCATTCATCAACGAAGATCCCCATTTCTGATCTTATGTTGGAGGGAAGGTCATTGATGAAGCAGCTGAAGATGGTTGGGCCTAGGACACTGCCCTGAGGAACTCCTGCAGTGATGTCCTGGGGCTGTGATGGTTGACCTTCAACCACCACAACCATCTTCCTTTGTGCTCGGTATGACTCCAGCCAGTGGAGAGTTTCCCCCCCCCTCCCCCGATTCCCATTGACTTCAGTTTTACTAGGGCTCCTTGATGTCACACCTGGTCAAATGCTGCCTTGATGTCAAGGGCAGTCACTCTCATCTCACCTCTGGAATTCAGCTCCTTTGTCCATGTTTGGACCAAGGCTGTAATGAGGTCGGGAGCCATGTGGTCTTTGCGGAACTCAAACTGGGCATCAGTGAGCAGATTATTGCTGAGCAAGTGCCGCTTGATAGCACTGTCGATGACAGCTTCCATCACTTTGCTGATGATTGAGAGTAGACTGATGGGACGGTAATTGGCTGGATTGGATTTGTCCTGCTTTTTGTGGCCAGGACATACCTGGGCAGCTTTCCACATTGTCGGATAGAAGCCAGTGTTGTAGCTGTACTGGAACAGCTTGGCCAGAGGTGCGGCTAGTTCTGGAGCACAAGTCTTCAGCACTACAGCCAGGATGTTGTCGGGGCCCATAACCTTTGCTGTATCCAGTGCGCTCAGCTGTTTCTTGATATCACGTGGAGAGAAGTGAATTGGCTGAAGACTGGCTTCTGTGATGGTGGGGACATCGGGAGGAGGCCGATATGAATCATCCACACGGCACTTCCGGCTGAAGATGGTTGCAAATGCTTCAGCCTTGTCTTTTGCACTCACGTGCTGGGCTCCACCATCATTGAAAATGGGGATATTCATGGAGCCTCCTCCTCCCATTAGTTATTTAATGGTCCACCACCATTCATGACTGGATGTGGCAGGACTGCAGAGCTTTGATCTGATCTGTTGATTGTGGGATCGCTTAGTCCTGTGTATAGCATGCTGCTTCTGCTTTTTACCATGCATGTAGTCCTGTGTTGCAGCTTTCCCAGGTTGGCACCTCATTTTTAGGTATACCTGGTGCTGCTCCTGGCATGCTCTTCTACACTCCTTATTGAACTAGGGTTGGTCCCCTGGCTTGGTGGTAATGGTAGAGTGAGGGATATGCCGGACCATGAGGTTACAGATTGTGGTGGAATACAGATTTGCTGCTGCTGATGGCCCACAGTGCCTCATGGATGCCCAGTTTTGAGCTGCTCGGTCTGTTCTGAATCTATCCCATTTAGCACGGTGGCAGTGCCACACAACACGATGGAGGGTGTCCTCAATGTGAAGACGGGACTTCGTCTCCACAATGACTGTGCGATGGTCACTGCTACCAATACTGTCATGGACAGATGCATCTGCGACAGGTAGATTGGTGAGGATGAGGTCAAGTAGGTTTTTCCCTCGTGTTGGTTCTCTCACCGCCTGTCACAAGCCCAGACTGGCAGCTATGTCCTTCAGGACTCGGCCAGCTCGGTCAGTAGCGGTGCTACCGAGCCACTCCTGGTGATGGACTTTGCAGCCCCCCATCCAGAGTGCATTCTGTGCCCTTGCTACTCTCAGTGCTTCTTCCAAGTGGTGTTCAACATGGCGGACAACTGATTCATCAGCTGAGGGAGGGCGGTAGGTGGTAATCAGCAGGAGGTTTCCTTGCCCATGCTTGACCTGAAGCCATGAGACTTCATGGGGTCCAGAGTCAATGTTGAGGACTCCCAGGGCCACTCCTTCCCGACTGTATACCACTGTGCCGCCACCCCTGGTGGGACAGGCCATACCCAGAGATGGTGATGGAGGAGTTTGGGACCTTGGCTGAACGGTATGATTCTGTGAGTATGACTATGTCAGGCTGTTGCTTGACGAGTCTGTGGGACAGCTCTCCCAATTTTGGCACAGATGTTGGTGAGGGTTGTGTGAGATGACGGCGAAGGATTAGGAATACAGAGACCCTGATCATAGGCCCCTCCAGTGTCACCAGTGGCCATGATGGACGGGATGGTCTTCTCCATGGGGGTGAGTATGTGAAGGTGCGCTGGTACATCACCAGTTTTTTTCCTGCTGCCTCCTGTTATGTGACACCTTCGCCTGCAAGAAAGAGGGAAGTGTGTTAGTAAGTGTCCTGTGACATGTCTGGCTGATGTGGCTCTCATGGTGGACTAGCTCCCAATGTGAGTTGTGGTCGTGAAGGTTGCTATAATGCCGAGTGTTTGAGGGTGAGATTAAGCATATGAATTGAAGTGTTTAATACTCATTGATGAAAAATGTGGAGGATGGGGTGGTGTGAATGCAGCAGTTGATGAGGCTTGTGGTGCAGATGTTAGGGGAAGTCATTTGAAGATTGATCTTACCTTGAAAACTCCTGTCAGATCATTGAACTTCTTTGTGTGATTTGATTGTGTGTGAATGTAAGTCTGAATGTGTATTAGAGATTGTAATTCAGAGTAAGTGTAGATGAGTGTGAGAAATTGTAAATCTGAGTGTGTGTGGGTGAATGTGTGTGTAAATCAGAGTGTGTCTGGGTAATTGAGTGTGTTAATCAGAGCGTGTCTGGGTGATTGTGTGTGTAAATCTGAGTGTGTCTGGGTAATTGAGTGTGTTAATCAGAGCGTGTCTGGGTGATTGTGTAGATCCAAACCCCAAAGATCCAAACCCTATAGACCCAAACCCTATAAATCTAAACCCTATAGATCCTAACCCCACAGATCCAAAGCCTATATATCCTACCCCAAGGATCCATACTTCACAGAATCACAGAATCACAGAAACCCCACAGTGCAGATAGAGGCCATTTCGGCCCATCAAGCCTGCACTGACACATATCCCACCCGATCCCCGTATCCCCTACACCAACACATATCCCACCCTATCCCCGTAACCCCACGTATTTAATCCCCCTAACACTAAGGGTCAATTTATCATAGCCAATCAACCTAACCTGCACATCTTTGGACTGTGGGAGGAAACCGGAGCACCCGGAGGAAACCCACGCAAACATGGGGAGAATGTGCAAACTCCACACAGACAGTCACCCGAGGCCGGATTCGAACCCGGGTCCCCGGCGCTGTGAGGCAACAGTGCTAACCACTATGCCACCGTGCTGCCCGTGAGGCTACTTATAGAGGCAAAACCTATACATCCAAGCCCCAAAGATCCAAGCCCCGCAGATCCAAGCCCTATAGATCTAAACCCTATGGGGGAAAAATTGGGTAGCGCCCATTTTGGGGCACTAAAATTTAGTGCCCAGTGCTAATTATCGCCTCCGATTGCAAAATTTGCCTCTGTCACCCCTGGAGGTGATTTAAGCGCTAAATCAGGCGCTACACACCTCTCTCAAGACGCTAACATCGGGGAGCGAGGCGCTACCTCAGAATGCTACCGAAGCTCAGGCAATGTCCGTTACCATGGAAGCCAGACAGACTGACGCCGTCCAGTTCTTAAAGGGGAGGGGCCATCTTGCTGGCCAGCCACCCCCTGCTCATTGCAGCCTTGAATCTCGACCTGGAGAGAACTCAAAAGCAATTGTGTTGGAAGCACTAATGGATAGGCCCAGGGAAAGAGCTCGGCGCTGAGGAACCTCAAAAGTGGTGCTGAGGGCCAAAACTCCTTAGGACAGCGTTAAACCTCTCCAGACGTCTCTCTTCCTCTCAACCTGCGTGTACCAAAGGTTTTGCCAACAAGAAAAGGCAGGAAGCGCACGCCTTTAAATAGCGCTCCCCCCGCCCTTTCCCAACTTGTAAATGTTCCCCTCTACCTGTCGTTCCTAGCGGCAGGCGCTAAGGCAGGTGGCGCAACTCAATATCCGGTCCGGGATATTGACTGACATCACAATCTGCGGGCGCAGGAGAGCGTGGCGGTACTGTGTAACGCCGCCGCGAAGCGACTGGTCAATATTGCGAGCGGCGCTAAACTCGCCGCGCTCGGGCGCTAAGTTCCTAGCGCCATGTTAGCACGCCCCGGAGGCGCTAACAGGAGGTGCTGACCAACCAAATTTTTCCCCCTAAGTGCCTTTACACCACCTCCTGGATCCAGCACCACTGCCTAACCCACTCCCCGCGATCGGAGACGCCCCTCGAGGCCTCTGATCCCCCTCTGTTAGATCCGTGGTTCAGTGGATAAATAATTACACGGATGCTGTACATAAACAAATAACAGGTCTTTACTGGAGGAGGGTAATCTCTAGACTGGGGTACAGAGGCATGCGCACAGCTTATATACCGGTGTGGTTACTGCCGGTACTACAGTACACAGGAGCTGTAAAAAGTAGTTCTGACTTAAAGCACATACACTACAATTCCTCCCTTTTTAGATTAATAATACCCCCTTAATATTCAAATAACAATTACATTTTTACATGTACATTCAATAACAAAAGTCCATTTATAGATTCAATCTTTGGGGCGGCTTCCTGACCCTTTCGGGATAGCGCCTTTCCGGAGGTTCTTGTTCTTGGTGCAGAGGCGATTCTGACCCCCATTCATCGGGTAGTTCATCGGGTTCCACTGCTACTGGGTCTGAAGTAGATGCTACCAGTATGTCGGGTTCATCCCCAGGTACTCGAGACATGGGGTTGACGCATTCCTTTGACGCTAAGATCTGATCGATGTGGCATCTCACAATATTCTCCCCGACATCCACTGTGTACATTAATGACCCCTGCCTTGTACATATCGTTCCGGGTTGCCACTTCTCTGTTCGATAGTCCTGGGCCAAGACTGGTTGCCCTACATTGAAGCTCCTTGTCGGCTTCTCGTTGATGTGCTGGAATTGTTTGTCCTCAACATTTCTTCGCACATTTGGTCTGAGCAAGTCCAGACGAGATCTCAACCTTCGGTTAAAGAACATCACGGCCGGGGTCTGGTTGGTAACTGCATGTGTCGCGTTTCGTTAGGCTAATAAGAAATTGTCCATCTTATGCTGTAGTGGAATTTCCTCGTCGCATATGGCCTTTATCGCCTTCTTAAAGGTTTGTACGAACCTCTCAGCCAATCCATTGGTGGCTGGATGATACGGGGCGGATGTGTAATGCCTTACCCCATTCCTTTTCATGAATTTTTGGAACTCGTCGGACACAAACTGTGGTCCATTATCAGAGCAGATCTGCTCTGGCAACCCGTTTCTGGCAAATATGGTCCGTAGGACTGCAATCGTTTTCTCTGTAGTGGTTGAAGACATCTTTATCACCTCAGGCCACTTTAAATGAGCATCCACTGCTATTAAGAACATTGAGTCCATGAATGGACCTGAAAAATCAATGTGCACCCATTGCCATGGAGAGGAGGGCCACTTCCATGGGTGTAGAGGGGCATGTGGTGGTGCATTTTGGACCTTCTGGCATCCTAAGCAGCTCTTAGTTAGGCCTTCGATTTGTTGATCGATTCCCGGCCACCACACATAAGCCCTAGCTAGGCTTTTCACTTTCAGTCCCCCCAGATGACCTTCATGTAGCTCATTTAGCACTCTCTCCCTTAACTTGGGTGGAATCACCACTCTGGATCCACACATCACTGTCCCCTGGCATACTGACAGCTGTTCTCTTCTGGATGAGAATGCTGGCAACAGTGAGTCGCCATGTGTTGGCCATCCCCTCACCGTCAATTCATATACCCGTGAAAGCGTCGGATCATTGCGGGTCTCCTTCTCTATATCCGCGTTTGTTACTGGCAATCGTTCAATTATCGACGAATAAAATATCTCGATAGGGTCCACTGCTGGTGCTTCCTCCACAGTAGGCAGTGGCAGGCGCGATAGCCCATCAACGTTCCCATGCGGTCTCGTGCATTTATATTCTATTTCATATTGATTCGCCCCTAGAAACAGGGACCATCTTTGTAACCGCTGTGCAGTCATTACTGGCACGCCCTTCTTAGGATTAAAGATGGAGACAAGTGGTTGGTGGTCAGTCAGCAAGGTGAACTTCTGTCCATGCAGATAGTGGGTGAATTTTTTTACTCCCCATACTAAGCTGAGGGCCTCCCTGTCAATCTGGGCGTAGTTGCGCTCGGCTGAGGTTAGTGACCGAGACGCAAAGGCTACTGGCCTCTCCAACCCGTCTGGGAATTTGTGCGACAGCACCGCTCCAATGCCGTAGGGTGATGCATCACATGCCAAACGAATTGGTAGTGCTGGGTTGAAATGGGCCAACACCTCTTTTGATGTGATCAATTCTTTACACTTCTGGAAAGCTCGTTTACGTTCGTCATCCCACTTCCATGTTACCCCTGTTTGCAGTAGGGTGTTCAGCGGGTGTAATACCGTAGACAAATTTGGTAAGAACTTGTGGTAATAGTTTACCAGCCCGAGGAACGACCTCAGTTGTGACACATTTTCCGGTGCTGGAGCCTTGACTACTGCCTCTATCTTGTCAGGGGACTTATGTAACCCCTCTTCATCGATGACGTGGCCACAATACGAGATCTGTTTCTGGAAAAACTCGCACTTGTGGCGATTAGCTCGTAGCCCATATTCCTTTAATCTGGCGAGCACCTTCTCCAAGTTAGCGAGGTGATCACCGTCATTTTCGCCCGTGACCAAGATGTCGTCCAAATAACACTGGGTCCCTGGAATCCCTTGCAGGACCTGATCCATCACCCTTTGCCAGATAGCCGGAGCCGAGGCTACTCCAAACACCAGCCGGTTGTATTGATAGAGACCTTTATGGGTGTTGATCGTAAGGTAATGTTTCGAAGCTTCTTCTACCTCCATTTGCAAGTGCGCCTGGGCTAGATCAATTTTGGTGAAGCGTTTACCACCAGATAGCAAGGCGAAAATATCCTCAATTCGTGGAAGCGGATATTGCACCGTGTGAAGGACTGGGTTCACTGTCACCTTAAAATCCCCACAGATGCGGACCTTCTTTGGTTCCCCAGGCGTATTACTCAACGACCTCTTCATTACAGGAATGATGGGTGTAGCCCACTCGCTCCAGTCCACTTTGGACAGTACTCCTGAACGTTCCAACCCTTCCAGCTCTGCTTCAACCACTGGTCTGATCGCATAAGGCACTGGTCTGGCCTTCAGAAACTTTGGGCTTGCATTATCCTCTATTTTAATTGTTGCTGTTATTCCTTTTAGTGTTCCTAGTCCCTCCTGGAACACTTCTTTTGTGTCAGTTAGCATTTTTGACAGTCGTCCAGGTGTGACGTCGTCATCCTTTTTGGCCTCCACCTTCAGTGCCTGTATGGAATGCCAATCTAAATGTATCTTCCGGATCCATTCACGTCCTATCAGTGGTGGTCCTCCATTTGGCAATACATATATATCCATTTTAGGTATTTCCTGAACTTTATATGTCACTTTCACCCTTATTTTTCCTTTGGGGTAGACTTTTTGCCCCGTATACGTCTTCAAGACAATCTCTGTAGCTTTCAAGGGTATGTGTGAAAATAGCCGCTTGTAGTCTCTTTGATTTATGACTGTTAGAGCTGACCCTGTGACCAATTCCATTTCCACTTGGACTCCGTCTATCTTGAGTGTAACCCAGATAGTCTGGTGATCCTCCATTTCTGTTACATTATGTAGTTTCAGACAACCCAGCTCCTTGCTTCCGGAGTCTGTGTCACTTTTCTGTGCGTCTGAACCACTGTCCATCACCTGGTGTACCTTTTTGTACTTCTCCTGTGGAGATTTCTTACTGTTGGTTTTCTTCCCAGACCTGCAGACTCTTGCTATGTGTCCTGCTTTCCCACACTGTCTGCACACTTGGTCCTTGAACCAACAATCTTTCTGGTCATGTGTTGTTCTGCCGCAGCGATAGCACTTCCCTGTTCCATAGGTCATTTCGTTGGTGCCATATTCTTGCGGTCTCCATTGTATCTCTGCAGCGCCCCTTGCGGCTGCTTCGTGTGATACTGCCATACTGAAAGCTTTGTCCAGCGTAAGGTCCTTTTCTGATAGAAGCCGTTTCTGGGTTCCTTCACTTTGTAGCCCACACACAAACTTGTCCCTTAACGTGTCTGCTAGTCCTGCTCCAAACTGACAGTATTTCGATAGCTTGCGCAGTTCCGTTAGGTACTCAGCGTTGCTTTCGTCTTTGTGTTGGTTCCTTTTATGGAACTTAAATTGTTCTGCTATCAGCAGCGGTGTGGGGTTTAAGTGGTCCTGTAGGATTTCTACTATGCTTTCAAAATTCTTGTTTACCAGCTTCTCTGGGGTTATTAGATTTTGCAGTAACCCATAAGTTTTTGCACCCATGGAATTTAACAGAACCAGTGCTTTATTAGCATCTGGCACTTCATTCGCCCTGCAGTACACCTCAATACGTTCCACATATGTCGCCCAATCTTCGACTTCATTGTCGAACGTAGAGATACTGCCACTCTTCGGCATCCTTGGTTGTGCGTTAACTATCCCCAATGGCGCCTCCCGCGCTTCCCCTTCTTCTCCGCTGGCACAAAATGGCGTCTCCCGCACTTTCCTTCCTTCCCGCGCTCACCCGTCTTCTCCGCTGCGGCTTCGCAAAATGGCGTCTCCCGCGCTCTTCCTTCTTCTCCGCGGCTCAATGGTGCCTCCCGCGCTCTCCCTGCTTCTCCGCGGCTCAATGGCGTCTCCCACGCTCTCCCTGCTTCTCCGCGGCTCAATGGCGTCTCCCCTTGCTTCGCCCCGCGGACCCTGATCAGCCCGTGATCCCTGGCTGTGCTCTGCGCGTTCTTCTCTTGATATTTGTCGACGCCGCTCAGTCTAGAACCCGGCTGTTTCTTACCCTCTCTCTCTCCGGTTTGTAGTATTTTCCCTCGACGCCACTCGGTGATCAACCCCCGGCTGCGCCCTGCTCTCTTCACCCTCTTTCTTACCCCATCAACGCTGCCCGGCTCTCTCTCTCTGCTGTCGGTCGGCTCCAGCCGCCGCTGCTCAGGAAGGGTCTGCTCTGGACCTGTCGTCGGTCTCTTACTGCTCGTTGTGGCTGGGGAACCAAACCCGGCTCTCCACAGCCTCCCCAGCGAAGTTGGATCTCTGCCTGACTGCTGGGCGGTTGCTCGCGGTCGACGCCCGTGTTCCTGGACTCGACTATTTTTTTATTTTTATGTTGCAGGTAGATTCGCATCAACACTCGTCGCCACTGTTAGATCCGTGGTTCAGTGGATAAATAATTACACGGATGCTGTACATAAACAAATAACAGGTCTTTACTGGAGGAGGGTAATCTCTAGACTGGGGTACAGAGGCATGCGCACAGCTTATATACCGGTGTGGTCACTGCCGGTACTACAGTATACAGGAGCTGTAAAAAGTAGTTCTGACTTAAAGCACATACACCACACCCTCCTCACAGGCCTCTGATTCCGCACACGCCCCCCCCAGGCCTCCGGTCACCTTCCCAGCCTCCACCCCCACCAATGACCTTCAGACCACCCCCGATGTACTCTGCCTCGCGCCCCCCCCCCCCCCGCCGTGCTCTACCGACTCTCCAGTGTTTTCCGCCTCCCCCCATGCTCCTCCGGTCCCCTGAAGCTTGAGTCCGGCCCCCCGAGCACCCACCCGAGCAACTCCCCTGGGCCACCCCAATTATCCTCCGCCCCCCAACCGATCATCCCCAGCCCTCCCCCCGCCGACCATCTCTGGCCCCACCCCCGGACACACCCCCCAGCCCCCACTCAATCCCTCCCTCCTCTCTGCGGCCTAGTGCTTCAGGCCTAACTGCTTGCAGTCAGCCAGCCTCTCCATCTGGCTGCGGCTGGGAAATAGAGGCTTCAAATGCAAATCCAGCCCTGCCGTTAAATTCAGCAGGGACTGTGGGAAATCCATTCTCCCGGGATTCCCGACCGCTTCCGAGCCCCCAGCCCCCACTGCAAACCCGGCAAAGGATTAAAATTCAGCCCATAATCACAATAGGAAGTGATTTCTGTCCTGATTCAATCTCACTTCAGATAATTTTTCTCGTACCCAATTCAAAATCCATTTCCCCAGTGAGCACTTACTCGCTCTGGACTGAAACATGACCTGCTGCACAAATTATTCTAGTGTTGCAGGCCTCAGGGTGAACAACGAACCCCTTATATCATTAAGATGGACATTAGGACCAGTAAGAATCTCACTGTCCCTTCCTGATCACTCCGACTGCTGAGAAATAACAAACTAACAGACCACCAGACTCAGAAATACAAATCACGTTTATTAAGAATTAAGGTTACCAGAAACAAGATTAAAGCAAGCAGCAGATTTCACAGATTATAATACCTAAATACTGGAACACAATCTTGCAGTTGCAGACCCATCGATCCAATGAGGTGGCCTAGAAACCATGTGAGCAAGGGAGCTGGGGGTAGATTGGGAGGTGGGATGGGGAGGTGGGGGTAGATTGGGAGGTGGGATGGGAAGGTGGGGGGGAGTGGGAGGAGGGATGGAGTGGGAGGTGGGATGGGGAGGTGGGATGGGGAGGTGGGATGGGGAGGTGGGATGGGGAGGTGGGATAGGGAGGTGGGGAGTGGGGGAGGAGGGATGGAGGGTGAGGTGGGATGGGGAGGTGGAGTGGAGGGTGAGGTGGGAGGAGGGATGGAGTGGGAGGTGGGATGGGGAGGTGAGATGGGATAGGGAGGTGGGGGGTGGGGGAGGTGAGATTGGGACTGAGTTGGCATCTCGACTGGGATCAGATTTGAGTGAAACTAAGGCCATCTGCTTTTCTATCTACACTGAGTGCTGCAGAGAGCAGGAACTGTTGATAATCCACGACATCCCTCACAGGAGGAGGAGGCAGTGCCCGGTTTCCAAGTGGCACTGTGAGTTTGAGATTCCCGGAGCAGCTTTGCTCCAATGGGCCTGAGCTGGAGGGATGTGAGGAAGCAGAACCCGCTGGTGTACAAACACTGCACTGGCACTTTTCAACATTCCGCAAAACTAGATCTGGTTCACCACAGTACAGGACAATAGGGACATTCCACCACGTGGGCCTTCGCATTGCTGGACTAAGATAAAGGGGTAAAACTGAGTGTCCAGTGGGCTTTGGGACAGTTCCAATCAGGAGAGGAGGGAGGGAGAGCCCTGGCCACACACCCACCATACCGACACCGGCTCAGGGCAGCTTACCCATTGTACATGTACTGAACATTTAAAAATAGATTCACTTTCCACTTAGCACTGACTGTAACCTTAAGCAAAATAGCATTATGGTGATTTCTCACAGATGAAATTACGAAGACCATCACATGATTGATCATTCCACGTTCCAGTAACATACATTTCGGCACAGTCTTCATTATTATGATTGTTGGGTTCCCCCTTGTTCCAAAACCTAAATAACAAAACATGAAGAGAATAAAATTAATTACAGAATTTCCACTTGAAACTGATGCTCAATGATTAAGCAGGCCGTGATATCCCAGTGAGAATAATGTGGAGCTGATTAACTCCAGTGTAGCAATGTACCCAGGAATCATTCAACATGTGTTCAAGAGAAACCTGTTAGACTGTGGGAAAGGGCAGATCCAGGGTAGTAATCGAGAGAGAGGGAGGGGGCGATGGAGAGGGAGGGGGGCGATGGAGAGGGAGGGGGGCGATGGAGAGGGAGGGGGGCGATGGAGAGGGAGGGGGGCGATGGAGAGGGAGGGGGCGATGGAGAGGGAGGGGGGCGATGGAGAGGGAGGGGGGCGATGGAGAGGGAGGGGGCGATGGAGAGGGAGGGGGGCGATGGAGAGGGAGGGGGGCGATGGAGAGGGAGGGGGCGATGGAGAGGGAGGGGGGCGATGGAGAGGGAGGGGGGCGATGGAGAGGGAGGGGGGCGATGGAGAGGGAGGGGGGCGATGGAGAGGGAGGGGGCGATGGAGAGGGAGGGGGGCGATGGAGAGGGAGGGGGGCGATGGAGAGGGAGGGGGCGATGGAGAGGGAGGGGGTGATGGAGAGGGAGGGGGCGATGGAGAGTGAGGGGTGATGGAAAGGGAGGGGGCGATGGAGAGGGAGGGGGGCGATGGAGAGGGAGGGGGCGATGGAGAGGGAGGGGGCGATGGAGAGGGAGGGGGCGATGGAGAGTGAGGGGGGTGATGGAGAGGGAGGGGGCGATGGAGAGGGAGGGGGCGATGGAGAGGGAGGGGGCGATGGAGAGTGAGGGGTGATGGAGAGGGAGGGGGCAATGGAGAGGGAGGGGGCGATGGAGAGGGAGGGGGCGATGGAGAGGGAGGGGGCGATGGAGAGTGAGGGGGCGATGGAGAGGGAGGGGGCGATGGAGAGGGAGGGGGCGATGAGGAGGGAGGGGGGTGATGGAGCGGGAAGGGGTGATGGAGAGGGAGGGGGTGATGGAGAGGAAGGGGGGTGATGGAGAGGAAGGGGGGTGATGGAGAGGGAGGGGGCGATGGAGAGGGAGGGGGCGTTGGAGAGGGAGGGGGCGATGGAGAGGGAGGGGGCGATGGAGAGGGAGGGGGGCGATGGAGAGGGAGGGGGCGTTGGAGAGGGAGGGGGCGATGGAGAGGGAGGGGGCGATGGAGAGGGAGGGGGCGATGGAGAGTGAGGGGTGATGGAGAGGGAGGGGGCGATGGAGAGGGAGGGGGCGATGGAGAGGGAGGGGGCGATGGAGAGGGAGGGGGCGATGGAGAGTGAGGGGGCGATGGAGAGGGAGGGGGCGATGGAGAGGGAGGGGGCGATGAGGAGGGAGGGGGGTGATGGAGCGGGAAGGGGTGATGGAGAGGGAGGGGGCGATGGAGAGGAAGGGGGGTGATGGAGAGGAAGGGGGGTGATGGAGAGGGAGGGGGCGATGGAGAGGGAGGGGGCGTTGGAGAGGGAGGGGGCGATGGAGAGGGAGGGGGCGATGGAGAGGGAGGGGGGCGATGGAGAGGGAGGGGGCGTTGGAGAGGGAGGGGGCGATGGAGAGGGAGGGGGCGATGGAGAGGGAGGGGGTGATGGAGAGGGAGGGGGCGATGGAGAGTGAGGGGGCGATGGAGAGGGAGGGGGGCGATGGAGAGGGAGGGGGGCGATGGAGAGGGAGGGGGGCGATGGAGAGGGAGGGGGGCGATGGAGAGGGAGGGGGCGATGGAGAGGGAGGGGGCGATGGACGGGGGGGCGATGGAGAGGGAGGGGGCGATGGAGAGGGAGGGGGGCGATGGAGAGGGAGGGGGGCGATGGAGAGGGAGGGGGGCGATGGAGAGGGAGGGGGCGATGGAGAGGGAGGGGGCGTTGGAGAGGGAGGGGGCGATGGAGAGGGGGGGGTGTTGGCCCAGTGATGGAAAAGCACCCAGAATGGGTAGAATTGCAGCAACGTCCACTGGGAAACTGCCAGAAAGTCGGAGTTCAATGTCAAGGAACATTGAAGAGTCCGGCACCAACTTGGCACAGGGCTTAGCACAGGTCATGGAGCCCACCTTTCCAGTATAGACTGGGTGGCTGCCTCCATCAACGTGCCTGTGGAGCAACTAACCAGTAAGTAGTTAATGATCCTATAAATTGCACTGGTCAGGGGTCCTTAATGCCATTGAATTCCTATTCAGCTGTGTGATATTAAGAGAGTGTGTAGGCTGGAGCATGACGCTCCCTATAGACAGCACAATGATTGACGTCATGATCTGCAAGCTCTGCATGCTTCCAGCGGATGTTAGGTACGGGTATGCAAATCCCTTTTCCAACATGGCTTCCAGCGCACTTCGCGTCAGAAGTCCGTGCCCGCAAGCAACGAACATAGAAACATAGAAGATAGGAGCAGGAGTAGGCCATTCGGCCCCTTGAGCCTGTTCCGCCATTTAATGAGATCATGGCTGAACATCCAAATTCAGTACCCTGTCCCTGCTTTCTCCCCATATCCCTTGATCCCTTTAGCCTTAAGAAATATATCTAACTCCTTTTTGAATATATTTAATGAATTGGCCTCAACTGCCTTTTGTGGTAGAGAATTCCACAGGTTCACCACTCTCTGGGTGAAGAAATTCCTCCTCATCTCTGTCCTAAATGGCTTACCCCTTATCCTTAGACTGTGACCCCTGGTTCTGGACTCCCCCGCCATTGGGAACATCCTTCCTGCATCTAGTCTGTCTAGTCCTGTTAGAATTTTATAAGTTTCAAAGAGATCCCCTCTCATTCATCTAAACTCCAGCAAATATAAGCCCAATCGACCCAATCTCTCCTCATAAGTCATTCCTGCCATCCCAGGTATCAATCTGGTGAATCTTCGCTGCACTCCCTCCATGGCAAGAACATCCTTCCTCAGATAAGGCGACAAAAACTGCACACAATACTCAAGGTGTGGTCTCACCAAGGCCCTGTTCAACTGGAGCAAGATATGCTTGCTCCTGTACTCAAATCCTCTCGCTATGAAGGCCAACATACCATTTGCCTTCTTAACCGTCTGCTGCACTTGCATGCTTACCTTCAGCGACTGGTGCACAAGGACACCCAGGTCTCGTTGCACTTCCCCTTCTCCCAATCTATTGCCGTTCAGATAATAATCTGCCTTCCTGCTTTTGCCACCAAAGTGAATAACCTCGCACTTATCCACATTATACTGCATCTGCCATGCATCTGCCCAATCACCCAACCTGTCCAAATCATACTGAAGTTTCTCGGCATCCTCCTCACAGCACACACGCTCACCCAGCTTTGTGACATCTGCAAACTTGGCGATATTACATCTAGTTCCCTTGTCTAGATCATTAATATATATTGTGAATAGCTGGGGTCCAAGGACCGATCCCTGTGGTACCCCACTAGTCACTGCCTGCCACTCGGAAAAAGACTCCTTTATTGCAACTCTTTGCTTCCTGTCTGCCAACCAGTTCTCTAATCAAGTCAGTACCTTGTCCCCAATCCCATGTGCTTTAACTTTATCTCTTATGTGGGACCTTATCGAAAGCCTTCTGATAGTCCAAATACACCACATCCACTGGTGCTCCCTTATCTATTCTACCACTTACATCCTCAAAAAATCCAGTAGATTCGTCATGCACGATTTACCTTTTGTAAGTCCATGTTGACTTTGTCCAATCCAGTCACTGTTTTCCAAGTGCTCTGCCATTACATCTTTTACAATGGACTCTAGCATTTTCCCCACTACCGATGTCAGGCTTACATTCCTGTTTTTTCTCTACCACCTTTTTTGACTAGTGGGGTAACATTAGCTACCCTCCAAAGCATGGGAACTGTTCCAGAGTCTATAGAATTTTAGATGATGACCATAGAAATATAGAAACATGGAAAATAGGAGCAGGAGTAGGCCATTCGTCCCTTCGAGCCTGCTCCGCCATTCAATGAGATCATGGCTGATCATCCAAATTCAGTACCCTGTCCCTGCCTTCTCCACATATCCCTTGATCCCTTTAGCCTTAAGAAACATATCCAACTCTTTCTTGAATATATTTAATGAACTGGCCTCCACCGCCCTCTGTGGCAGAGAATTCCACAGGTTCACCACTCTCTGGGTGAAGAAATTCCTCCTCATTTCAGTCCTAAATGGCTTACCCCTTATCCTTAGACTGCATCTACTATTTCCAGGGTCACTTACTTAAGTACCCTAGGATGTAGATTATCAGGCCCTGGGGAATTATCGGCCTTCAATCCCATCAATTTCCCTCACACCATTTCCCTACAAATACTGATTTCATTCAATTCCTCCCTCTCATTAAACCCTATGTTCCCCGACATCTCCGGGAGGTTATTTGTGTCCTCCTTTGTGAAGACAGACCCAATGTATGTATTTAGTTGGTCAGCCATTTCTTTGTTCAGCATTATAACTTCCCCTGATTCTGACTGCAAGGGACCTACGCTTGACTTCATCAATCTTTTTCTCTTCACATATCTATAGAAGCTTTTACAGTCAGTTTTTATGTTCCCTACAAGCTTACACTCATACGCCATTTTGGAACTTTAAGGGGCCTCGTAGAGCCCAGAAAACGAACATTCCCGAGCCCCTTTGCCTCTAAATTGCTTCTCCTGTTCAGCTAAATATCTGAAGTTGAAACTTTAAAACAAATCCAGCTTTCTGTTTAATGTTCAGCATCACAGATATTGTACAGAATGTGCAACTGAAAAGGGAACTCACTTTACAGAGGAAGTATAATTCGTCCCATCCACCCAGCGCCAGTCACCTTCAGAGATCGAATCACTGAGGCCAATCCAGTGATATTGTCTTTTTATCCATCTTCCTATAAACGTCTGTCATGTAAATAAAAGTGTCACTACAGTATATGAAGCAACATAGATTGTCAGTAATACTGGAGACAAACCCTCTACTTGGCAATCTTCTGTCTGAGGCCTTAACCCATTTATATTAAACCAGCTAACCTCCCAACTGAAATAGGGGACAGAGGAATGGGAGATGAATGCAGTTTCAGCTTGGTTCAGTTGCTAGCACCTCTGATTGAATCAGAAGGTCAAGGGTTCAAGCCTCATGCCAGGACTTGAGTGCATAATCTAAGGTAACACTTCAGTACAGTACGGAGAAGGTGCTGCCTTTTGGATGAGACAATATTGTGGTGTTTTTTTTACTGGACTCGTAACCCGGAGAATTTGGGATCAAATCCCTCCATGCCAGTTTGAGAATTTGAATTCAATTTTTAAAAATCTGCAAATAATAAGCTGGTATCAGTAAAAGTGACAGTGAAGCTGTCGGATAGTTGTTTAAACCCATAATTGTTGCTAATATTTCATATGAGGCATAAATAAGGAGATCAGAGAAGCCTGTTGCAAAAGCAGAGTGGTTATAATAGGAGACTGTAGCGGTACCACCGAGTGTCCCTTACTTATTATACATAATTCCCTTTAACTTACCTGTTTGGGGTGTTGCCCCTTTAAGAAGTTCAGAGTTTGCATGTACGGGACGTCGTCCCTTTAAGAGCGCGACCTAACGCAATGACGTCACGTCGCGCATCACGTGACTCACCCAGGCGCGAGCCGGCCCAGCTCGGCCTCCCGCTCCCACGGCAATTTCCGGCCCGGCTCGGCCTCCCGCTCCCGCGACTTCGGCAGCAACGGCCAGCTCCAATGCTGGGTGCCGGGTAGACGTGATAACGTCATCACGCGAGTCACGTGACGCCCCAAGCGCGGGAAACACGAGCAACGCGATGATGTCACGACGCAAACACGATGACATCATCGTACAAACCTCCGGACTGCCCGGTCAGTCCTCGTGGCATCCCCACTGGGGAAAGACCTGTTCCACGACTTTCCTGCATCGGTCCTTTTGTTTGCTGTATTTCATCTAATTCAACATTAAAATCCTGTTTGTTGTTCTTCCGAGTCAAGCTCCGTTATTTGTTAGGAATACACCTATTCCTACAAGACTTTAATTTTCACCAAGACTGGGAGAAGCAGAACAGCTCAAGTCCCAATGGCAGCGAATTTTTTGAGTGTTTACTGGGACAATGTGTTCTTGAACCAACAAGAGGACAAGCCATTCTAGATTAAGTAATGAGCCAGAATCAATCTAATGGTATGGGAACACCGAGCTAACAGTGACCTTACATCATCGAGTTCGATATTTGTTGTTTTAAACAATATTCTGTTGTTCACTGCAATTGTAACGAATTCAGTCTTCTTGTTACAATCAATTTATTTGTTCTACTTTAACATAAAAAATAATCTAAAAGTTGAGTCTAATTTCTTCAGTGTATAATGCGATTTACAAGCGAAGTTTTGTGAGTAGATTTGAATGTAGGCAAGTGCTCATCCTTGTACATTTCTCTCTTCTAAAACATAGAAAAAGAGCTTCTTTTTTACACATTGTTTTCTCTTTATCCAACTGAAAATGGGTTAGCTTTATATCATTTGGGCCTAGGTCAATGCACCATCCTTCAGTCGGTTCTTACGCACACAAGTTTACCTTTCTCTACAGCATACATACATCAACAGCCTTTCACTTGCCCTTGTTGTTGTGACTGGAATAGTTATAATCTAAACCTTCTATTATGGCACCACTAAAAACATCCCAAGGCCTTACTTCAATCTTGAACACTGGCTGTTGCTCAGGTGATGTGTGATTCTTTCTCGCTCTCTCTCTCGACAAGGCTAGGGTATCTCTTTCCCTCATAGACCAACAATATTCGGTTTGAGAAGGAGAAGGTTGAGTCAGGAACCAGGCTTTTAAATTTAGGTAAGGCTGAATTTAAAGGGAGAAGGCAGAAATTGACCACAGTGTAACTGTAAATGGGTAAAAATACAGATGAACAGTAGGAAGTGTTCAAAAAGTATTTTTTTTAAATTTATTCATTCACGGGATGTGGGCGTCCCCGGCGAGGCCAGCTTTTATTGCCCATCCTTTAAAGAACTACATGAGCTCCCCACACTTGTTGATGGAGGGGAGGGTGGAGGACGCAGGGGAGCGGGGTTTATGAAGACGGTTTGTAGTAGAGGAAAGAAGCCAGCGGTTATAGCTGTATTCCAGGATGGTCCTGGAATAGTCAGCAGATTTGGCAGAGGAAAGCAGGACAGCTTCATGTGGTCCAGCCAGATTTGGCAATGAATGGCAAAACCACGTTCATTAAAGTTTGCGTCCATGGACGCAAGGGAGCAGAGGCAGTATCAGGGGAAACAAACTGGTGGGTGACAGAGAGAGAGAGAGTAAAGGTTTTAATGGGAACCAGGGCATCAAAGGTGGAGGTGATGGTATGGTGTAGGCATGTGCTCATCCTTGTACATTTCTCTCGTCTAAAACTTAGCATAAAACCTTCTTTTTTATACAATAGCTGCAGAAATGTCAGTGAAAACACTGCACTACTAGGACAGTGAGTCACACACTGCACTACTGGGACAGTGAGTCACACACTGCACTACTGGGACTGTGAGTCACACACTGCATTACTGGGACAGTGAGTCACACACTGCACTACTAGGACAGTGAGTCACACACTGCATTACTGGGACAGTGAGTCACACACTGCACTACTGGGACAGTGAGTCACACACTGCACTACTGGGACAGTGAGTCACACACTGCACTATTGGGACAGTGAGTCACACACTGCACTACTGGGACAGTGAGTCACACACTGCACTACTGGGACAGTGAGTCACACACTGCATTACTGGGACAGTGAGTCACACACTGCACTATTGGGACAGTGAGTCACACGCTGCACTACTGGGACAGTGAGTCACACACTGCATTACTGGGACAGTGAGTCACACACTGCACTACTAGGACAGTGAGTCACACACTGCACTACTGGGACAGTGAGTCACACACTGCACTACTAGGACAGTGAGTCACACACTGCATTACTGGGACAGTGAGTCACACACTGCACTACTGGGACAGTGAGTCACACACTGCACTACTGGGACAGTGAGTCACACACTGCACTATTGGGACAGTGAGTCACACACTGCACTACTGGGACAGTGAGTCACACACTGCACTACTGGGACAGTGAGTCACACACTGCATTACTGGGACAGTGAGTCACACACTGCACTATTGGGACAGTGAGTCACACGCTGCACTACTGGGACAGTGAGTCACACACTGCATTACTGGGACAGTGAGTCACACACTGCATTACTGGGGCAGTGAGTCACACACTGCACTATGGGACAGTGAGTCACACACTGCACTACTGGGACAGTGAGTCACACACTGCATTACTGGGACAGTGAGTCACACACTGCATTACTGGGACAGTGAGTCACACACTGCACTATTGGGACAGTGAGTCACACACTGCACTACTGGGACAGTGAGTCACACACTGCATTACTGGGACAGTGAGTCACACACTGCATTACTGGGACAGTGAGTCACACACTGCATTACTGGGACAGTGAGTCACACACTGCACTACTGGGACAGTGAGTCACACACTGCACTACTGGGACAGTGAGTCACACACTGCATTACTGGGACAGTGAGTCACACACTGCATTACTGGGGCAGTGAGTCACACACTGCATTACTGGGACAGTGAGTCACACACTGCATTACTGGGACAGTGAGTCACACACTGCATTACTGGGACAGTGAGTCACACACTGCATTACTGGGACAGTGAGTCAGACACTGCACTACTGGGACAGTGAGTCACACACTGCACTACTGGGACAGTGAGTCACATACTGCACTACTGGGGCAGTGAGTCACATGTTGCACTACTGAGACAGTGAGTCACAAACTGCACTACTGAGACAGTGAGTCACACACTGCATTACTGGGACAGTGAGTCACACACTGCACTACTGGGACAGTGAGTCACACACTGCACTACTGGGACAGTGAGTCACAAACTGCACTATTGGGACAGTGAGTCACACACTGCACTACTGGGACAGTGAGTCACACACTGCACTACTGGGACAGTGAGTCACACACTGCACTACTGGGACAGTGAGTCACACACTGCACTACTGGGACAGTGAGTCACACACTGCATTACTGGGACAGTGAGTCACACACTGCACTACTGGGACAGTGAGTCACACACTGCACTACTGGGACAGTGAGTCACACACTGCACTACTGGGACAGTGAGTCACACACTGCATTACTGGGACAGTGAGTCACACACTGCATTACTGGGACAGTGAGTCAGACACTGCACTACTGGGACAGTGAGTCACACACTGCACTACTGGGACAGTGAGTCACATACTGCACTACTGGGGCAGTGAGTCACATGTTGCACTACTGAGACAGTGAGTCACAAACTGCACTACTGAGACAGTGAGTCACAAACTGCACTATTGGGACAGTGAGTCACACACTGCACTACTGGGACAGTGAGTCACACACTGCACTACTGGGACAGTGAGTCACACACTGCACTACTGGGACAGTGAGTCACACACTGCACTACTGGGACAGTGAGTCACACACTGCATTACTGGGACAGTGAGTCACACACTGCACTACTGGGACAGTGAGTCACACACTGCACTACTGGGACAGTGAGTCACACGCTGCACTACTGGGACAGTGAGTCACACACTGCATTACTGGGACAGTGAGTCACACACTGCACTACTGGGACAGTGAGTCACACACTGCACTACTAGGACAGTGAGTCACACACTGCATTACTGGGACAGTGAGTCACACACTGCATTACTGGGACAGTGAGTCACACACTGCATTACTGGGACAGTGAGTCACACGCTGCACTACTGGGACAGTGAGTCACACACTGCATTACTGGGACAGTGAGTCACACACTGCATTACTGGGACAGTGAGTCACACACTGCACTACTGGGACAGTGAGTCACACACTGCATTACTGGGACAGTGAGTCACACACTGCACTACTGGGACAGTGAGTCACACGCTGCACTACTGGGACAGTGAGTCACACACTGCACTACTGGGACAGTGAGTCACACACTGCATTACTGGGACAGTGAGTCTCACACTGCATTACTGGGACAGTGAGTCACACACTGCACTACTGGGACAGTGAGTCACACACTGCATTACTGGGACAGTGAGTCACACACTGCATTACTGGGACAGTGAGTCACACACTGCACTACTGGGACAGTGAGTCACACACTGCACTACTGGGACAGTGAGTCACACACTGCATTACTGGGACAGTGAGTCACACGCTGCACTACTGGGACAGTGAGTCACACACTGCACTACTGGGACAGTGAGTCACACACTGCACTACTAGGACAGTGAGTCACACGCTGCACTACTGGGACAGTGAGTCACACACTGCACTACTGGGACAGTGAGTCACACACTGCACTACTGGGACAGTGAGTCACAAACTGCACTACTGAGACAGTGAGTCACAAACTGCACTATTGGGACAGTGAGTCACACACTGCACTACTGGGACAGTGAGTCACACACTGCACTACTGGGACAGTGAGTCACACACTGCACTACTAGGACAGTGAGTCACACACTGCATTACTGGGACAGTGAGTCACACACTGCACTACTGGGACAGTGAGTCACACACTGCACTACTGGGACAGTGAGTCACACACTGCACTACTGGGACAGTGAGTCACACACTGCATTACTGGGACAGTGAGTCACACACTGCATTACTGGGACAGTGAGTCACACACTGCATTACTGGGACAGTGAGTCAGACACTGCACTACTGGGACAGTGAGTCACACACTGCACTACTGGGACAGTGAGTCACATACTGCACTACTGGGGCAGTGAGTCACATGTTGCACTACTGAGACAGTGAGTCACAAACTGCACTACTGAGACAGTGAGTCACAAACTGCACTATTGGGACAGTGAGTCACACACTGCACTACTGGGACAGTGAGTCACACACTGCACTACTGGGACAGTGAGTCACACACTGCACTACTGGGACAGTGAGTCACACACTGCACTACTGGGACAGTGAGTCACACACTGCATTACTGGGACAGTGAGTCACACACTGCACTACTGGGACAGTGAGTCACACACTGCACTACTGAGACAGTGAGTCACAAACTGCACTACTGGGACAGTGAGTCACACACTGCACTACTGGGACAGTGAGTCACACACTGCACTACTGGGACAGTGAGTCACACACTGCATTACTGGGACAGTGAGTCACACACTGCACTACTGGGACAGTGAGTCACACACTGCACTACTGGGACAGTGAGTCACACACTGCATTACTGGGACAGTGAGTCACACACTGCACTACTGGGACAGTGAGTCACACACTGCACTACTGGGACAGTGAGTCACACGCTGCACTACTGGGACAGTGAGTCACACACTGCATTACTGGGACAGTGAGTCACACACTGCACTACTGGGACAGTGAGTCACACACTGCACTACTAGGACAGTGAGTCACACACTGCATTACTGGGACAGTGAGTCACACACTGCATTACTGGGACAGTGAGTCACACACTGCATTACTGGGACAGTGAGTCACACGCTGCACTACTGGGACAGTGAGTCACACACTGCATTACTGGGACAGTGAGTCACACACTGCATTACTGGGACAGTGAGTCACACACTGCACTACTGGGACAGTGAGTCACACACTGCATTACTGGGACAGTGAGTCACACACTGCACTACTGGGACAGTGAGTCACACGCTGCACTACTGGGACAGTGAGTCACACACTGCACTACTGGGACAGTGAGTCACACACTGCATTACTGGGACAGTGAGTCTCACACTGCATTACTGGGACAGTGAGTCACACACTGCACTACTGGGACAGTGAGTCACACACTGCATTACTGGGACAGTGAGTCACACACTGCATTACTGGGACAGTGAGTCACACACTGCACTACTGGGACAGTGAGTCACACACTGCACTACTGGGACAGTGAGTCACACACTGCATTACTGGGACAGTGAGTCACACGCTGCACTACTGGGACAGTGAGTCACACACTGCACTACTGGGACAGTGAGTCACACACTGCACTACTAGGACAGTGAGTCACACGCTGCACTACTGGGACAGTGAGTCACACACTGCACTACTGGGACAGTGAGTCACACACTGCACTACTGGGACAGTGAGTCACAAACTGCACTACTGAGACAGTGAGTCACAAACTGCACTATTGGGACAGTGAGTCACACACTGCACTACTGGGACAGTGAGTCACACACTGCACTACTGGGACAGTGAGTCACACACTGCACTACTAGGACAGTGAGTCACACACTGCATTACTGGGACAGTGAGTCACACACTGCACTACTGGGACAGTGAGTCACACACTGCACTACTGGGACAGTGAGTCACACACTGCACTACTGGGACAGTGAGTCACACACTGCATTACTGGGACAGTGAGTCACACACTGCATTACTGGGACAGTGAGTCACACACTGCATTACTGGGACAGTGAGTCAGACACTGCACTACTGGGACAGTGAGTCACACACTGCACTACTGGGACAGTGAGTCACATACTGCACTACTGGGGCAGTGAGTCACATGTTGCACTACTGAGACAGTGAGTCACAAACTGCACTACTGAGACAGTGAGTCACAAACTGCACTATTGGGACAGTGAGTCACACACTGCACTACTGGGACAGTGAGTCACACACTGCACTACTGGGACAGTGAGTCACACACTGCACTACTGGGACAGTGAGTCACACACTGCACTACTGGGACAGTGAGTCACACACTGCATTACTGGGACAGTGAGTCACACACTGCACTACTGGGACAGTGAGTCACACACTGCACTACTGGGACAGTGAGTCACACACTGCACTACTGGGACAGTGAGTCACACACTGCATTACTGGGACAGTGAGTCACACACTGCATTACTGGGACAGTGAGTCAGACACTGCACTACTGGGACAGTGAGTCACACACTGCACTACTGGGACAGTGAGTCACATACTGCACTACTGGGGCAGTGAGTCACATGTTGCACTACTGAGACAGTGAGTCACAAACTGCACTACTGAGACAGTGAGTCACAAACTGCACTATTGGGACAGTGAGTCACACACTGCACTACTGGGACAGTGAGTCACACACTGCACTACTGGGACAGTGAGTCACACACTGCACTACTGGGACAGTGAGTCACACACTGCACTACTGGGACAGTGAGTCACACACTGCATTACTGGGACAGTGAGTCACACACTGCACTACTGGGACAGTGAGTCACACACTGCACTACTGGGACAGTGAGTCACACGCTGCACTACTGGGACAGTGAGTCACACACTGCATTACTGGGACAGTGAGTCACACACTGCACTACTGGGACAGTGAGTCACACACTGCACTACTAGGACAGTGAGTCACACACTGCATTACTGGGACAGTGAGTCACACACTGCATTACTGGGACAGTGAGTCACACACTGCATTACTGGGACAGTGAGTCACACGCTGCACTACTGGGACAGTGAGTCACACACTGCATTACTGGGACAGTGAGTCACACACTGCATTACTGGGACAGTGAGTCACACACTGCACTACTGGGACAGTGAGTCACACACTGCATTACTGGGACAGTGAGTCACACACTGCACTACTGGAACAGTGAGTCACACGCTGCACTACTGGGACAGTGAGTCACACACTGCACTACTGGGACAGTGAGTCACACACTGCATTACTGGGACAGTGAGTCTCACACTGCATTACTGGGACAGTGAGTCACACACTGCACTACTGGGACAGTGAGTCACACACTGCATTACTGGGACAGTGAGTCACACACTGCATTACTGGGACAGTGAGTCACACACTGCACTACTGGGACAGTGAGTCACACACTGCACTACTGGGACAGTGAGTCACACACTGCATTACTGGGACAGTGAGTCACACGCTGCACTACTGGGACAGTGAGTCACACACTGCACTACTGGGACAGTGAGTCACACACTGCACTACTGGGACAGTGAGTCACACACTGCATTACTGGGACAGTGAGTCACACACTGCATTACTGGGACAGTGAGTCACAAACTGCATTACTGGGACAGTGAGTCACACACTGCACTACTGGGACAGTGAGTCACACACTGCATTACTGGGACAGTGAGTCACACACTGCATTACTGGGACAGTGAGTCACACACTGCATTACTGGGACAGTGAGTCACACACTGCACTACTGGGACAGTGAGTCACACACTGCATTACTAGGACAGTGAGTCACACACTGCACTACTGGGACAGTGAGTCACACACTGCACTACTGGGACAGTGAGTCACACACTGCACTACTGGGACAGTGAGTCACACACTGCATTACTGGGACAGTGAGTCACACACTGCATTACTGGGACAGTGAGTCACACACTGCATTACTGGGACAGTGAGTCACACACTGCACTACTGGGACAGTGAGTCACACACTGCACTACTGGGACAGTGAGTCACACGCTGTACTACTGGGACAGTGAGTCACACACTGCATTACTGGGACAGTGAGTCACACACTGCATTACTGGGACAGTGAGTCACACACTGCATTACTGGGACAGTGAGTCACACACTGCACTACTAGGACAGTGAGTCACACACTGCACTACTGGGACAGTGAGTCACACACTGCACTACTGGGACAGTGAGTCACACGCTGCACTACTGGGACAGTGAGTCACACACTGCACTACTGGGACAGTGAGTCTTACACTGCATTACTGGGACAGTGAGTCACACACTGCACTACTGGGACAGTGAGTCTTACACTGCATTACTGGGACAGTGAGTCAAATGCTGCACTACTGGGACAGTGAGTCACACACTGCATTACTGGGACAGTGAGTCACACACTGCACTACTGGGACAGTGAGTCACACACTGCACTACTGGGACAGTGAGTCACACGCTGTACTACTGGGACAGTGAGTCACACACTGCATTACTGGGACAGTGAGTCACACACTGCATTACTGGGACAGTGAGTCACACACTGCATTACTGGGACAGTGAGTCACACACTGCACTACTAGGACAGTGAGTCACACACTGCACTACTGGGACAGTGAGTCACACACTGCACTACTGGGACAGTGAGTCACACGCTGCACTACTGGGACAGTGAGTCACACACTGCACTACTGGGACAGTGAGTCTTACACTGCATTACTGGGACAGTGAGTCACACACTGCACTACTGGGACAGTGAGTCACACACTGCACTACTGGGACAGTGAGTCACACACTGCACTACTGGGACAGTGAGTCACATGCTGCACTACTGGGACAGTGAGTCACACACTGCACTACTAGGACAGTGAGTCACACACTGCACTACTGGGACAGTGAGTCACACACTGCACTACTGGGACAGTGAGTCACACGCTGCACTACTGGGACAGTGAGTCACACACTGCACTACTGGGACAGTGAGTCTTACACTGCATTACTGGGACAGTGAGTCACACACTGCACTACTGGGACAGTGAGTCACACACTGCACTACTGGGACAGTGAGTCACACGCTGCATTACTGGGACAGTGAGTCACACACTGCATTACTGGGACAGTGAGTCACACACTGCATTACTGGGACAGTGAGTCACACACTGCACTACTGGGACAGTGAGTCACACACTGCACTACTGGGACAGTGAGTCACACGCTGCACTACTGGGACAGTGAGTCACACGCTGCACTACTGGGACAGTGAGTCACACACTGCACTACTGGGACAGTGAGTCACACGCTGCACTACTGGGACAGTGAGTCACACACTGCACTACTGGGACAGTGAGTCACACACTGCACTACTGGGACAGTGAGTCACACACTGCATTACTGGGACAGTGAGTCACACACTGCACTACTGGGACAGTGAGTCACACTCTGCACTACTGGGACAGTGAGTCACACACTGCACTACTGGGACAGTGATTCACACACTGCACTACTGGGACAGTGAGTCACACTCTGCACTACTGGGACAGTGAGTCACACACTGCACTACTGGGACAGTGAGTCACACACTGCACTACTGGGACAGTGAGTCACACACTGCACTACTGGGACAGTGAGTCACACACTGCACTACTGGGACAGTGAGTCACACACTGCACTACTGGGACAGTGAGTCACACGCTGCACTACTGGGACAGTGAGTCACACACTGCACTACTGGGACTGTGAGTCACACACTGCACTACTGGGACAGTGAGTCACACACTGCACTACTGGGACAGTGAGTCAGACACTGCACTACTGGGACTGTGAGTCACACACTGCACTACTGGGACAGTGAGTCACACACTGCACTATGGGACAGTGAGTCACACACTGCACCACTGGGACAGTGAGTCACACGCTGCACTACTGGGACAGTGAGTCACACACTGCACTACTGGGACTGTGAGTCACACACTGCACTACTGGGACAGTGAGTCACACACTGCACTACTGGGACAGTGAGTCACACACTGCACTACTGGGACAGTGAGTCACACACTGCACTACTGGGACAGTGAGTCACACACTGCACTACTGGGACAGTGAGTCACACACTGCACTACTGGGACAGTGAGTCACACACTGCACTACTGGGACAGTGAGTCACACGCGGCACTACTGGGACAGTGAGTCACACGCTGCATTACTGGGACAGTGAGTCAGACACTGCACTACTGGGACAGTGAGTCACACACTGCACTACTGGGACAGTGAGTCACACACTGCACTACTGGGACAGTGAGTCACACGCTGCACTACTGGGACAGTGAGTCACACGCTGCACTACTGGGACAGTGAGTCACACGCTGCATTACTGGGACAGTGAGTCACACACTGCACTACTGGGACAGTGATTCACACACTGCACTACTGGGACAGTGAGTCACACACTGCATTACTGGGACAGTGAGTCACACACTGCACTACTGGGACAGTGAGTCACACGCTGCATTACTGGGACAGTGAGTCACACACTGCACTATGGGACAGTGAGTCACACACTGCACTACTGGGACAGTGAGTCACACGCTGCGCTACTGGGACAGTGATTCACACACTGCACTACTGGGACAGTGATTCACACACTGCACTACTGGGACAGTGAGTCACACACTGCACTACTGGGACAGTGAGTCACACACTGCGCTACTGGGACAGTGATTCACACACTGCACTACTGGGACAGTGATTCACACACTGCACTACTGGGACAGTGAGTCACATGCTGCATTACTGGGACAGTGAGTCACACACTGCACTCCTGGGAAAGTGAGTCACACTGCACTACTGGGACAGTGATTCACACACTGCACTACTGGGACTGTGAGTCACACACTGCATTACTGGGACAGTGAGTCACATGCTGCACTACTGGGACAGTGAGTCACACACTGCACTACTGGGACAGTGAGTCACACACTGCACTACTGGGACAGTGAGTCACACACTGCACTACTGGGACAGTGAGTCACACTCTGCACCACTGGGACAGTGAGTCACACTCTGCACTACTGGGACAGTGAGTCACACTCTGCACCACTGGGACAGTGAGTCACACACTGCACTACTGGGACAGTGAGTCACACTCTGCACCACTGGGACAGTGAGTCACACTCTGCACCACTGGGACAGTGAGTCACACACTGCACTACTGGGACAGTGAGTCACACAGTGCACTACTGGGACAGTGAGTCACACACTGCACTACTGGGACAGTGAGTCACACACTGCATTACTGGGACAGTGAGTCACACACTGCATTACTGGGACAGTGAGTCACACACTGCACTCCTGGGAAAGTGAGTCACACACTGCACTACTGGGACAGTGAGTCACACAGTGCACTACTGGGACAGTGAGTCACACACTGCACTACTGGGACAGTGAGTCACACAGTGCACTACTGGGACAGTGAGTCACACGCTGCGCTACTGGGACAGTGAGTCACACACTGCACTACTGGGACAGTGAGTCACACGCTGCACTACTGGGACAGTGAGTCACACAGTGCACTACTGGGACAGTGAGTCACACACTGCACTACTGGGACAGTGAGTCACACACTGCACTACTGGGACAGTGAGTCACACACTGCATTACTGGGACAGTGAGTCACACACTGCACTACTGGGACAGTGAAGGAACACCAGCTCTCAACGTTTACACCTTGGGTTCCTGGTATCTGTAATGTATGTACCTTTAAGGGGAGAACTACTTTTTACAGCTCCTGTATACTGTAGTACCGGCAGTTACCACACCTGTATATAAACCCTGAGTAGTGATTTGTACAGTCAGTTGCAGTTTGAACCTTCATTCAGTAAACACCTGTTGATCGTTCCCTGCAGTCTTTTGTCTGATTATTGAAGGACACAACATTAAGATACCTGGATCTAACATTGGCGACGACGCAGATTCGAACCTACCTGCAACTCTGCATCACCTCCCAGGGATTCACTCCTGGAGAACAGTGGAAGGAGGTCGAGTCCAGAAGCACGGGCGTCGACCACGGGCAACCGCCCAGTCATCCAGCGGAGATTTGTGCATCGCAGGGGAGGCTGTCGAGAGCCAGGCTTGGCTTTCCAGTCATGGTGGTCCAGCGAAATGGGCTGGCAACAGGTACTGCGCAGACGCTTCCCGGACAGCGGCGGCTAGAGACGACCGAGCGGCGTCAATGGGGGAGAGAGGCGAGAGAGAGCAGAGCGCAGCCGGTGTTCAAGGGCCGAGCAGCGTCAACGGGGGAGAGAGGCGCGCAGGAAAACGCGAGGCACTGCCATTGCCACGAGGACCGCAGAGAGCGGCATTGGCAGCAGCGCAGGAGCAGTGCACGAAACCCACAGGGCATCGCCATTTGCCACGAGGACCGCCGAGAGCGGCGTTGGCAGCAGCACGGGAGACGCCATTTTAAGCCGCAGCGGGGAAGAAAGGAAAGCGCAGGAGACGCCATTTTAAGCCGCAGCGGGGAAGAAAAGAAAGCGCGGGAGATGCCATTTTAAGCCAGTCTAACCACACCCAAAAATGCCGAAGAGTGGCAGTATCACAGCGTTCGACAATGAAGTCGAAGATTGGACGACATATGTCGAACACATAGAAGTATACTGCAAGGTGAATGAAGTGCCAGATGACAAGAAAGCGCTGGTATTGTTGAATTCAATGGGTGCAAAAACGTATGGCTTACTACGAAACCTAGTAACCCCAGAGAAGCCAGTAGAAAAGGATTTTGAAAACATAGTGTCAATCCTACAGGACCACTTAAACCCCACACCACTGCTGATAGCAGAAAGATTTAAGTTTCACAAAAGGAACCAGCATAAAGATGAAAGTAATGCTGAGTATTTAACGGAACTGCGCAAGCTATCGAAACACTGCCAGTTTGGAACGGGACTAGCAGATACTTTAAGGCACAAGTTTGTGTGTGGGCTTCAAAGTGAAGGAACCCAGAAACGGCTTCTATCAGAAAAGGATCTTACGCTGGACAAGACTTTCAGCATTGCAGTATCACACGAAGCAGCCGCACGGGGCGCTGTAGAGATACAATGGAGACCGCAAGAATATGGCACAATTGAAATATCATACGGAACAGTGAAGTGCTATCACTGCGGCAGAACAACACACGACCATAATGATTGCTGGTTCAAGGACAAAGTGTGCAGACAGTGTGGAAAAGTAGGACACATAGCAAGAGTCTGCAGGTCGGGAAAGAAAACCAGCAGCAAGAAATCTCCACAGGAGAAGTACAAGAAGGTACATAAGGTGACGGAGAGTAGTTCAGACGAACAGAAGAGTGATACAGACTCCGGAAGCAAGGAGCTGGGTTGTCTGAAACTACATAATGTGATCAAAATGGAGGATCACCAAACTATCTGGGTCACGCTCAAGATAACAGGAGTCGAAGTGAAAATGGAATTGGACACAGGATCAGCCCTAACAGTCATAAACCGAAGGGACTACAAGCGACTATTCTCACATATACCCTTGAGAGATACAAAGATTGTCTTGAAGATGTACACGGGGCAAAAAGTCTACCCCAAAGGAAAAATAAGGGTGAACGTTATATATAACGGCAAGGAAACACCAAAAATGGACCTGTATGTATTGCCAGATGGAGGACCACCACTACTAGGACGTGAATGGATCCGGAAGATACAGCTAGATTGGCATTCCATACAAGCACTGACTGTAGATGCCAAAAAGGATGACGACGTCACACCTGGATGACTGTCAAAAATGCTAACTGACGCACAAGAAGTGTTCCAGCAGGGACTCGGAACACTAAAAGGCATAACAGCGATGATCAAAATAGAGGAAAATGCAAGCCCAAAGTTTTTTAAGGCCAGACCGGTACCTTATGCGATCCGCCCAGCCGTCGAAGCAGAGCTGGAAGGTTTGGAACGTTCAGGAGTACTGTCCAAAGTGGACTGGAGTGAGTGGGCTACACCCATCGTTCCTGTAATGAAGAGGTCATTGAGTAATACGCCTGGGGAACCAAAGAAGGTTCGCATCTGTAGTAACCTGGGAGGTTATGAGTAACCACCAGGTGGTGCTGTGGCAATTGCTCTCCTGAGTTAAGTCTGATCTGTACTGGTTGTACTCTTTGTTTTTGCTGCCTCATGGCAGAAGCTTTTATGTGCAAGTGTTGATTAAACCATGTTAAGGAGTTAACCTGTGTCTGTCTCCATCTATGGCCACCTCAAGATACCACATATGGTGACGAGTATAAAGGACGGAAGAGTTTTGGAGTATTCGGAAGAGGTGCTTGGGTTGGTTAGCAAACTAGTCGGAAAAGCACGAGGCTAGGCCGCGGGAGTCGAAACAGAGTTTGATTTTTTGGCTGAAGTGACCGGACTCCAAGGATGGCAGGAACGGTAGGCTCCGTGGCACCTTTTGACGGCAAGTCGCAGTCTTGGGAGGAGTATATTGAAATACTGAGCCATTTCTTTATGGCAAACGAGGTGGACAGTGCTGAAAAGAAAAGGGCCATTTTACTGAGTTGTGTGGGAGCGCAAACCTATACACGGATGAGGAATCTGCTGAGCCCGGAGCGGCCAGGAGAAAAATCTTTTGACGAGTTAGTGAGTCTACTAAAGAATCATTTCAATCCGAAACCTAGTGAAATAGTACAGAGATGGAAATTCAATTTGAGGATTAGGAGGCCGGAAGAAAGCGTTACTGAGTATGTGGAGGAGCTTCGGAAGCTTGCACAGGACTGTAATTTTGGAAATACGCTCACAGTCATGTTAAGGGACAGACTAGTATGCGGAGTTAACGACGACAGTATACAGCAAAGGTTGCTGTCAGAAGAAGGATTAACGTTTGAGACGGCACTTAAAAAAGCACAAGCCATGGAGACGGCTAACAAGGACATTAAGGACTTAAACAGTATGAGCAATGAGAAATGGAGTAAACCAGTGGGAGGAGCTGTTTTCAAGATGGAAGCTGGCGCGAAAAGTCCACCAGTCGGGGTTGGGGATTGCTACCGATGTGGCGGGACGAGCCATTATGCAAAGGACTGCAGGTTTGCAAAGACAAAGTGCCACAATTGTGGAAAAATAGGGCACTTAAAGAAAGTCTGTAAAAGGGCAGTGAGTGAGAGAAGCAGTGCTAAAGGGGCAAAGCATGCAAAAGGGGGGAGGGAGAAGTACACAAAGCGGGCAAATTACATACAAGAGGAGGAAGAGTCTAGTGAGTCTAGTGAGGAGGTTTTCACTGTATACAGTATAGACACTTCAAGGCCCAACGTACCCCCTCTCACTCAGTATTTGATAGTGACCGGAAGTCAAGTAAAGTTTGAGATTGACACCGGATGTAGTGTAACCATAATGTCGCAGACTGAGTACGCCAAGCTATGGGGGGAAGCAAAAGTACCAGAGCTAGGTACATGCCCCATTAGTCTCAAAACCTACACAGGACAGAAGGTGGGCATTTTGGGGACGGCCGAAGTACAAGTGGAACACAAAGGAGTCACCAAAGAGCTTACGGTGGTAGTGGTAGCAGGGTCAGGGCCAAACCTGTTAGGGCGAGGGTGGATCAGTGAGTTGAGTGTGGACTGGCAGGCAATGAATAAAATGGAGGACAGTACAGAGGCACTGCAAGAAGTGCTGATGAAGCATGAGTTAGTGTTCAAGGATGAACTGGGCACCTTAAGGGGAGCCACAGCCAAGATTCATGTAGCCAGTGATGCCACGCCTCGTTTCTTTAAACCAAGGTCGGTACCTTTTGCAATGAAAACCAAGGTTGAGGCAGAACTAGATCGCGTGCTAAAGGACAAAGTAATAGAACCAGTGAAATTTTCAGACTGGGCGGCACCAATAGTCCCGGTATTGAAGCCCGACGGTAACGTAAGGGTGTGTGGTGACTATAAGTTAACAGTGAACAGAATATCATCACTGGAACAGTACCCCATTCTGAGAATGGAGGACATGTTAACATCGCTCGCTAGGGGAGAAAGATTCAGCAAACTGGACATGAGTCATGCGTATCAGCAGATATTGCTAGATGAAGAATCAAAAAAGTTTGTCACGGTGAACACGCACAAGGGGCTGTTCACGTATGCCAGGTTACCATTTGGTGTCAGTTCTAGCCCAGCAATATTCCAACGGACTATGGAGGGCATTCTGCAGGGCATTCCAAAGGTGGCCGTGTACTTAGATGATATTCTGCTAACAGGAAGTGACGATCAGGATCACTTAAAAACACTGGACAAAGTGCTACAGCGGCTGGAAGAGGCGGGGCTACGCCTGAAACGGAGTAAGTGTAGTTTCATGGAGAAGGAAGTTACATTCCTGGGACATCGGGTGGATGCCACAGGCCTCCATCCATTACCAGGGAAAGTGCGGGCAGTGCAGGATGCACCGGCACCCACCTCAGTGCCTGAACTGAAAGCCTATCTAGGGCTCCTGAATTATTATAACCGGTTTCTTCCAAACTTATCGATGCTGCTGGCACCCCTGCACAAACTGCTGAGAAAGGAGGAGCCATGGCGTTGGGGGCCAGAGCAAGCGAAAGCTTTTCAGCAGTCAAAGGAGCTACTTCAGTCCAGCAGGGTGTTAGTGCATTATGACGAGAAGAAGGAGCTGATAATGTCCTGCGACACATCACCCTATGGAGTGGGGGCAGTGTTGGCCCACCGCATGCCAGATGGAGCAGAAAGGCCCATCGGGTTTGTTTCACGCACGCTCACAGCTGCGGAAAAGAACTATTCACAGCTTGATAAAGAGGGGTTGGCCATTATATTTGGAGTAAAGAAATTCCATAAGTACATATATGGGAGAAGTTTATAATCAGTACTGACCACAAGCCTCTTATTAGCTTACTGAATGAGATGGAAGCGGTGCCTCAAATGGCATCACAGAGAATAATGAGATGGGCAGTAATACTAAGAGCCTATGAATATGTGATCACGTACAGAGCCGGCACGGAAAACGGGAACGCGGATGCTCTCAGCCGCCTGCCCCTCTCAAAATCTCCTCGCAGTACTTCCCCTGAGGAGCACGTCCTGATGCTGGATCAGGAGATCAGTCCCCTGATGACTTCAGCGCAAATCCAGGGCTGGACAGCCAAGGACCCCGTTCTGTCAAGGGTCCGTGAGTATGTGTTGAAAGGCTGGCCAGATCACCGTGAGGGACCGGAGTTCGCGCCGTACAGACAGAGACAGCACGAGCTCAGTGTCCAAGATGGATGTGTGCTATGGGGAGCACGCATCATAGTCCCAGAGTGGGGACGCTCTACTTTGATGGACCAATTGCATCAATCGCACCCAGGAATGACTAGAATGAAAGGACTGGCTAGAAGCTACCTGTGGTGGCCTAACTTGGATGCTGAAATTGAGTCAAAGGTAAAGTCATGCACTATATGTCAGGAACAGAGGAAAGCACCTGCTGGGGCACCACTCCATCCATGGGAGTGGCCCAGCAAACCCTGGAGGAGAATTCACATAGACTATGCGGGACCTTTTATGGGCAAAATGTTTTTGGTGCTGGTTGACGCTCACTCAAAGTGGATCGACGTTTATCCAGTGAGCTCTGCAACGACTGATGCCACACTGAATTGTCTCAGGAACAGCTTCAGCACGCATGGTATTCCAGAAATGATTGTATCCGACAATGCACAGTGTTTTGTTAGTGAAGGGAGCAAAGAATTCATGGTAAGGAATGGAATCACACATGTCACCTTGGCTCCAACGGGTTAGCCGAGCGAGCCGTGCAGACTTTTAAGGAGCTCTTGAGGAAGAGCTCAGGTGACACCCTGGAGACCAAGCTCAATAGAGCCTTGTTTAGTTATCGTATAACACCCCAAGCTACCACGGGGCTTTCTCCGGCTGAGTTGATGATGGGGAGAAAGTTGCGGTGCACGTTAGACCTGATACACCCAGATCTCAAAAGTAAGGTTGAGACAAAACAAACAAACCAAAAAGCGTACCATGACAAACATACTAAAGCTCGACATTTCGCCATAGGGGACTCTGTGTACATCCGGAACTTCGGCTATGGACCTAAATGGATACCAGGACTAATCCAGGACATGACAGGACCTGTGTCGTACTCCGTGTTACTAGGGGATTGTCGAGGGGTTTGTCGGCATGTGGATCAGCTTTTCAGCCGGCAGCAGGGGGAACTGCCTCAGATGGAACAAAGGGCAGTAGAGGAGGTTGTTCCAGGACCCAGCACGGCTTATAAGGTGCCAGTGGACACTGGTACTGCCAGGCCACAGCGGGACAGAGTAAAACCAACATCAGAGACTACTCCAATCTCAAGTGCGAATGAATCTGAGAATCCACCACAAGTGGAATTAAGACGTTCACAAAGGATTCGCAAGCAACCAGAAAGACTTATACAAACCTGTTAAATTAGTCAGGGGTTAACCATGGTTAGAGCATATTGGTTAATTAAAACGTAAGGGGGGAGGAATGTAGTAACCTGGGAGGTTATGAGTAACCTGATCCACCAGGTGGTGCTGTGGCAATTGCTCTCCTGAGTTAAGTCTGATCTGTACTGTGGTACTCTTTGTTTTTGCTGCCTCATGGCAGAAGCTTTTATGTGCAAGTGTTGATTAAACCATGTTAAGGATTTAATCGGTGTCCGTCTCCATCTATGGCCACCTCAAGATACCACAGCCTCTGTGGGGACTTTAAGGTGACAGTGAACCCAGTCCTTCACACTGTACAATATCCGCTTCCGCCAATTGAAGATATTTTCGCCTCGTTATCTGGAGGGAAACACTTCACTAAGATTGATCTGGCCCAGGTGTACCTGCAAATGGAGGTAGAAGAAGCCTCGAAACAGTACCTCATGATCAACACTCATAAAGGTCTCTACCAATACAACCGGCTGGTGTTCGGCGTAGCATCAGCTCCGGCTATTTGGCAAAGGGCAATGGAACAAGTCCTGCAAGGGATTCCAGGGACCCAGTGTTATTTGTATGACATCCTGGTCACGGACGAAAATGACAGTGATCACCTCGCCAACCTGGAGCAGGTGCTCACTAGATTGAAGGAATATGGACTCCGAGCTAATCACCACAAATGCGAGTTTTTCCAGAAGCAGATCTCGTATTGTGGCCACGTTATTGATAAAGAGGGGTTACATAAGTCCCCTGAAAAGATTGAGGCAGTAGTCAAGGCTCCAGCACCGGAAAATGTGTCACAACTGAGGTCGTTCCTCGGGCTGGTGAACTACTACCATAAGTTCTTGCCAAATTTGTCTACCGTACTACACCCACTGAACACCCTACTGCAAACGGGGGTACCATGGAAGTGGAGTGACGAATGTAAACGAGCTTTCCAGAAGAGCAAAGCATTGATCACATCAAAAGAGGTGTTGGCTCATTTCAACCCAGCACTACCAATTCGGTTGGCGTGTGATGCATCACTCTATGGCATTGGAGCGGTGCTGTCGCACAAATTCCCGGACGGCTCGGAGAGACCAGTAGCCTTTGCATCTCGGTCACTAACCTCAGCCGAGCATAACTACGCCCAGATTGACAGGGAGGCCCTCAGCCTAGTGTGGGGAGTGAAAAAGTTCAATCACTATCTGCACGGGCAGAAGTTCACCTTGCTGACTGACCACCAACCACTTGTCTCCATCTTTAATCCAAAGAAGGGCGTTCCGGTGATGACTGCGCAACGGCTACAAAGATGGTCCCTTTTTCTAGGGGCGCACCAATATGAAATCGAGTATAATGGCACGAAACAGCATGGAAACGCTGATGGGCTATCACGCCTGCCACTGCCTACTGCGGAGGAAGCACCAGCAGTGGATCCTGTCGAAATATTTCATTCGACTATAATTGAATGCTTGCCAGTAACTAACGCTGGTATAGAGAAGGAGACCCAAAATGACCTGACACTGTCTCGGGTATATGATTTGACGGTGAAGGGATGGCCAGCACATGGCAACTCACTGTTGCCAGCATTCTCATCCAGAAGAGAACAGCTGTCAGTATGCCAGGGGACCTTGATGTGTGGATCCCGAGTGGTAATTCCACCCAAGTTAAGGGAGAGAGTGCTCAATGAGCTTCACGAAGGTCATCTGGGAGGGGTGAAAATGAAAAGCCTTGCTATGTGTGGTGGCCGGGGATCGATCAGCAAATCGAGGACCTGACAAAGAGCTGCTCAGGATGCCAGAAGGTCCAAAATGAACCACCACATGCCCCTCTACACCCATGGGAGTGGCCCTCATCTCCATGGCAACGGGTGCATATTGATTTTGCTGGTGCATTCATGGACTCAATGTTTTTAATAGCCGTGGATGCGCACTCGAAATGACCTGAGGTGATCAAAATGTCCTCCACCACCACGGAGAAAACTATTGCAGTCCTACGGACCATTTTTGCCAGGAACGGCTTGCCAGAGCAGATTTGCTCTGATAACGGACCACAGTTTGAGTCCGAAGAGTTTCGAAGATTTATGAAAAGGAATGGGGTAAGGCATTACACATCCGCCCCGTATCATCCAGCCACAAATGGATTGGCTGAGAGGTTCGTACAAACCTTTAAAAAAGCAGTAAAGGCCATGTGCGATGACGACATTCCACTGCAGCATAAGGTGGACAATTTCCTGTTAGCCTACAGAAATGCGACACATGCAGTCACCAACCAGGCCCCAGCCATGATGTTCTTTAACCGAAGGTTGAGATCTCGTCTGGATTTGCTCAGACCAAATGTACGAAGAGATGTTGAGAATAAGCAATTCCAGCACATCAATGAGAAGCCGACAAGGAGCTTCAATGTAGGGCAACCAGTCTTGGCCCACGACTACCGAACAGAGAAATGGCAACTAGGAACGATATGCACACGGCAGGGGCCACTAATGTACACAGTGGATGTTGGGGAGAACATTGTGAGACGCCATGCTGACCAGATACTAGAGTCACAGGAACGAGTCAACCCCATGTCTCAGCCATACGTACCTGATGAGGAACCCGACATACAGGTCGCATCTACCTCAGAAACAGTAGCATCGGAAGCTGATGAACCAACCGACGACAGGGGGCCAGAATTGCCTCCGCACCAAGAGCAAGACACTCGGGAAAGGCGCTATCCAGAAAGGATCAGGAAGCCTCCCCAAAGACTGAATTTATAAACAGACTATTTTCAGCTAATGTTGCATGTTAAAAGTGTTAATTGTAATTAGTTTGATATTTAATTGTTAAATGAGTGTTATGGTACTGTTAATCTAAAAGGGGAGGAATTGTAATGTATGTACCTTTAAGGGGAGAACTACTTTTTACAGCTCCTGTATACTGTAGTACCGGCAGTGACCACACCTGCATATAAACCCTGAGTAGTGATCTGTACAGTTAGTTCTAGAATAACCCTCATTCAGTAAACACCTGTTGATCGTTCCCTGCAGTCTTTTGTCTGATTATTGAAGGACACAACATTAAGATATTCGGATCTAACAGTATCCACAGTGACATGCAATGAATCAGCATCTTTGTCCTGCACCATTCTATTAAGAGTATAACTGAGACCCTTTATTGTCACACACCCAGTTACAGGCCCTTCAGCAGTTAGCCGTCGCTGCAGATAAAGCTGGACTTCCCCACAGTGATGTCGTCCCCCAGCACAGGGAATCATTGTTTGTCCACATGGATTCACTCATGTGTTTATCTATAATCCCCCTGGGATACTCACATCAGAAGGTTATTGCTCCGTCAACGTGCAAATGGTGTGTGACTCCGATCAGACGATCGAGCACCTGAATGCACACTGCCCAGGGGAATGAAGCCATTCTAAGGCAGCAGAGGGAAGGATCTTGTTTTGAACCCCAGAGATATGGACTGTTCAGTGATTATAACATAAATTAAAAAGGAATTAGTAAAGTATTTGAACAGGAATATAAAATGATATGGGGAAAGGTCAGGGATATATGTTTAATGTAGCTAGATCCAGTTAACGAGCTAGTAACAGCACAGGAGTGCGGGCCGAATGGCCTCTGTCTCTGGCCTTATGGATCTACATCATCACTGAGCACGCTGACAAATTATCAGCTGTTGGTGAGTTTGAAAATATAATAAACTCCTACCTGTTCCTCAGCACTGTTAATGACAAGAAGATTGGCATCCTTTGATTTACAGCATCTTTGGGCATTTACCCAATTTTTCATGTTTAATGAAATGTAATAACAGTTTTGCTGGAACCGGCTCCAGTGGTCAGGACAATGGAAACGAGGCAGATCTGTGAAGACATTTAAGTAAATGTTAGAAACAGTTGGGGCATTACAGCACCTCACAAATCTCCTCATTTACCGAGGGTTTACCCAGCATTGTAAAACTACCGGTTACACACCATCGAGTATCCACCCCAGGGCATGTCCAACTCAGAGGCTCACACTACAGGGCCGAGTTGAACTACATAGACTACATTGGATTACACAATGTTTCTGCACTGGATTACACTGTAAACCATTTAGGACAGAGATGAGGAGGAATTTCTTCACCCAGAGAGTGGTGAACCTGTGGAATTCTCTACCACAGAAGGCAGTAGAGGCCAATTCATTAAATATATTCAAGGAGGAGTTAGATATATTTCTTAAGGCTAAAGGGATCAAGGGATATGGGGAGAAGGCAGGGACCGGGCACTGAATTTGGATGATCAGCCATGATCTCATTGAATGGCGGAGCAGGTTCGAGGGGCCGAATGGCCTACTCCTGCTCCTATCTTCTATGTTTCTATGTTTAACTGCTGTGTCTCTATCTCTGAAAAGATATAAAGATTTTTATCTTTAATCTTCCGGCTGTGTGTCTGCTGAACTGGTTCTACTGGTTTTTCAGCTCTGCTGGTTTGTAGGTAGCAGCTCCACTTGCTGTCCGGTGACTCGTTTTACCCATATTCAGCTTTGCTGGTCACTAGTTTATGGTTTTATTTTTTCTCCACCACTTTCATCTACGCTGACCTCCAACTTGCGTCAATTTCGCCTTCATCTCTCTGCATCGCTACCGACTCTCATTCCTGCAGCAACAACCACCATCCTCGAACTCTCTACCTTCAAATAGCTTCTGGACAGCGGTTCATCGATGCTCCGTACCGGCTCCATCCTGCTCACGTTGGCTTTGTCCTTCCATGGGATCTCTGACTTTGACCCTGGTCTTCCTACTATTGTCCCCAACCTATTCCCTGCTACCAGGAAATATGCATACCATTCATTATTACAGTTAAACAGGCCTATGTAACCTGAGCTTTTCCCGTGCACTTTGGCTGCTGCTCCGGACCCGAGCCATTCCACTTTTTCCCCCTATTTTCCTTTTCTCTCTATCCCTCCCTGACTGCACTCTCCTGTCATCTTGCCTCCTTTCATCTCTCCTCTCTCGGATACACTGCCCTCCCAAATCGCTACCCCAACCCTTCATTACTCTTCGACCTTTCTACTCTCCTGCCGCTGTCCCAGACTTCACTCCCTCTTAGATAAGCCCACAGCTTCCCTCTGTGCCTCTCTTGACATCCTACGAAGGTCCCACTGAGGCACTCGTTGCTGCCTCATTTCGAGCAGCAACCCCAACTGTCCTATCCGACTCTCTCGCCGACCTTCCCGCCCAACGCACCTACTGGCCGCAAACCTTGCCAATCTCCTCCCCGTCCAATTCATCCCCTCTCAGCGCTGACGCTGTGGACGCCGGCAGTGGGGCAGCCATCACCGACCCTCTCCGCATCTCCCTCCAGAATGTCTGTTCACTTGCGAACAAGGCCCTTGTCATCCATGAGCTTATTGTGGATGATTGCATCGACATCATGGCCCTGACGGAAACTTGGCTGAGGGGTGATGACAGATTCAGATTAGATTTATTTGCCATATGTAACAAGTACAATGGAATGCTTGTTCCCCGTGGGGACGTGTCAGCTATACAGACAGCGCCGCGTTCAGAGTCAATACAATGGCTTCCCGTGGCAGTGGGAGCACGATGTCCCTCAGCCACTCCGTCCTCCTCCTCACCGTGGCCTCCTCCTCACTGTTGCCGGCTCCACGTGTGGTGGCCTGCTTCTCCCGCTCTGGCCACCATGCCCGGCTCCCCTCCTCCCATCCGGACTGCGAGTTACCCGAAATGGAGCTGCCGGCCGACGTGCTGCAGCTTGTCGTTGAGTCTGCTGCTGCTGCTCGTTGCGCTGCGCTGCCTCCGCCCGACTCGCCGAACACATCGTCGGGATGTGAATGCTCCAATGCGGCCTCCTCTTCAACGTCGCCAGCTCCACGTTCCACGGCCCGGGGCCTACTTCTCCCTCTCCCGGGTCGGCCTATGGCCGCCATGCTCGGCTCCCCTCCTCCCAGTCGGAATTCCTTCCCGCCGAGGAGCTGCCGGCCGATGTGCTCCAGCTGGTCGGCTTGGCTGCTGCTGCTGCTCACCATGCTGCGCTGCCTCTGCCCGACTCGCCGAGCACCTTGCTCCGGTTGCGGGAGCGAGCGGCGAGAGCTGGCCGCCCGAAACAGGGAGAGCGATCTCAGCACCAGACCGTCACGGCCGCCATCTTGATCATGCTTCCCCACCTGGCTATACTTTCCACCACTTGCCCCGCTCAGACCGCCGTGGTGGCGATGTGGCTCTCATCACCAAATCACACCTTGGTCTGTCCCTCTACTCCTCCGGCACTTTCTCCTCCTTTGAGCATCGCACCTTATTTCACCCCTCTCACCTCTCATTTAAAGTTCATGTTCTCTACCGCCCATCCAAGTACCATAAAAATTTTATTACTGAGATATCGTCACTGCTTTCCTCTCTCAGCCTCTGAACCGAATGACTTCACATCCTCGGTGATTTCAACCTCCATCTCAATTCATCATGCTCTCTCTCCTCTGAGTTCACTGCTCTCCTATCCTCCCTTAATCTCTCCCTCCATGTAAACTCCCCAACCCATACTCACAGCCACTCCCTCGACCTTGCCATCTCTCGTGGCCTCGCTACTCCCATCGTGTCAATTGCAGATAAGGCCTTCACTGACCATTTCCTCGTATCGCTCTCCACCCACATCCCCCTTTCATCCACCCCATCTCAACCCTACTTCCTTCTGTGTCCGCCCCTGGAAAAAAATTCTCTTACAACTGCACTTATGAAATCCCAACTGTCCACCTCTGGCCCTCCATTCACCATGACATTCCTGCTCAACCGCACCCTCACCACCACCTTTGATGCCCTAGTCCCTACTAAAACAATTACCCTCTCTCACCCTGGCCACTCCCCCTGGTACGACTCTCATCTGCACTCCCTTAAGTCCAAGGGACGCAGACTTAAACGGATATGGTGGACAACTGGTTTAGCCATTCACCGCCAGGTCTGGCTGGACCACATAAAGTACTATCAGGCCCTGCTCTCGTCTGCCAAAATTGCTCACTATTCCAGAATCATTCTGGAATGCAAAGATAAACCCCGGCTCCTATTCTCTACTGCTAACCGTCTTCTTAAACCCCTCTCCCCTGTCTCCTCCACCCTTACCTCCGATAACAAATGTGAGGAGCTCATGGACTTCTTTGTCTCTAAGATTGAGACCATCCATTCAGCTCCCTCTGCCACTTCCCTTCCTTCCCCTAGCCCACTGAGCCAAGCTTCCTCTAAAGGCTCCCCCCTGCCCTAGCCCTGAACTCACATCTTTCTCCAGTTTATCTCCGATCTCCCCTCATGACCTATCCATGCTCATTGCTCATCTTGTCTATGAGAACCACCTCCTGCTCCCTCGACCCTATTCCCACCAAACTGCTGACCACCCAACTTCCTTTTCTGGCTCCCATGTTAGTGGATATTGTTAACGGTTCTCTCTCCTCAGGTACTGTCCCCCCCTCCCTCAAATCTACCATCATCACCCCTCTCCTCAAAAAAACAAATCTTGACCCCTCCATCCTTGCAAACTACTGCCCCATCTCCAACCTCCCTTTCCTCTCCAAAGTCCTTGAACGTGTTGTTGCCTCTCAAAACTGTGCCCATTTTTCCCGCAATTCCATGATTGAATCCCTCCAATCAGGTTGCCACCCTTGCCACAGTACCGAAACAGCTCTCATCAAAGTCACAAATTACATCCTTTGTGACAGTGACAAAGGTAAACTATCCCTCCTCGTCCTTCTTGACTTGTCTGCAGCCTTTCACACATTGACCACTCCATTCTTCTCCAATGCCTCTCCACCGTTGTCCAGCTGGGTGGGACTGCACTCGCCTGGTTCTATTCTTATCTATCTAATTGTAACCAGAGAATCACCTGCAAAGGCTTCTCTTCCCGCTCCCGCATCGTTACCTCTGGTGTCCCCCAAGGATCTATCCCTGGCCCCCTCGTATTTCTCATCTACATGTTGCCCCTTGGTGACATCATCCAAAAACACAGCGTCAGTTTCCACATGTGCGCTGACGACACACAGCTCTACCTCACCACCACTTCTCTCGACCCCTCCACGGTCTCTAAATTGTCAGACTGCTTGTCCAACATACAGTTCTGGATGAGCAAAAATTTTCTCCAATTAAATATTGGGAAAACCGAAGCCATTGTTTTCGGTCCCCGCCACAAACTCCGTTCCCTAGCCACTGACTCCATCCCTCTCCCTAACATCTGTCTGAGGCTGAACCACACTGTTCGCAACCTTAGTGTCATAGTTGACCCTGAAATGAGCTTCTGACCACATATCTGCAGCATAACAAAGACCGCCTACTTCCACCTCCGTAACATCGCCCATCTCCGCACTTGCCTCAGCTCATCCGCTGCTGAAACCCTCATCCATGCCATTGTTAGCTCTAGACTGGACTATTCCAACGCACTCCTGGCCGGCCTCCCACATTCCACCCTGCGTAAACGTGAGGTGATCCAAAACTTGGCTGCCTGGGTCCAAACTCGCACCAAGTCCCGTTCACCCATCACCCCTGCGCTCGCTGACCTACATTGGCTTCCGGTTAAGCAGCGCATCGATTTCAAAATTCTCATCCTTGATTTCAAATCCCTCCATGACCTCGCCCCTCCCTATCTCTATAATCTCATCCAGCCCCACAACCCCACCCGAGATACCTGCGCTCCTCTAATTCTGCCGTCTTGAGCATCCCTGATTATAATCGCTCAACCTTTGGTGGCCATGCCTTCTGTTGCCTGGGCCCTAAGCTCTGGAATTCCCTGCCTAAACCTCTCCACCTCGCTACCTCTCTTTCTTCCTTTAAGACGCTCCTTAAAACCTACCTCTTTGACCAAGCTTTTGGTCACCTGCCCTAATTTATCCTTCTGTGGATTGGTGTCAAATTTTATGTCTTAAAATACTCCTGTGCAGCACCTTGGGACGTTTTACTGCGTTAAAGGCACTATATAAATGCACGTTGTTGTTGTTGTTGAGTAATTGGATCTCGCCTGAATCAGACGCGATCTCGGTGCAGCGCACACTGCGCGGCTAAAGCGGCCCATGGCAGGACCATGGGAAATTGATCCTCCGGCCCCAATGGTTTACTACCGGCGAGCTGCAGGCCCCAGTCACAGTCCCAGAGTGCGCTCCCCAGACCCAGGCCCCAGAGGCAGCTCCCCAGACCCAGGCCCCAGACGCAGCTCCCCAGACCCAGGCCCCAGAGGCAGCTCCCCAGACCCAGGCCCCAGAGGCAGCTCCCCAGACCCAGGCCCCAGAGGCAGCTCCTCAGACCCAGGCCCCAGAGGCAGCTCCCCAGACCCAGGCCCCAGAGGGAGCTCCCCAGACCCAGGCCCCAGAGGCAGCTCCTCAGACCCAGGCCCCAGAGGCAGCTCCCCAGACCCAGGTCCCAGAGGCAGCTCCCCAGACCCAGGCCCCACAGGCAGCTCCCCAGTCACGGCCCCAGAGGGAGCTCGCTGGTCCCAGGCCCCAGAGGCAGCTCCTCAGACCCAGGCCCCAGAGGCAGCTCCCCAGACCCAGGCCCCACAGGCAGCTCCCCAGTCACGGTCCCAGAGGGAGCTCACTGGTCCCAGGCCCCAGAGGGAGCTCACTGGTCCCAGGCCCCAGAGGGAGCTCGCTGGTCCCAGGCCCCAGAGGGAGCTTGCTGGTCCCAGGCCCAAGAGGGAGCTCCCCAGACCCAGGAAGCACCATGATTGGCTGACCCAGACACCAGCAGAGGTAGTTTGGAGAGCTCGGGGTTGAGGGGGCGGGCAGTCAGGAGGGGGAGTGGAGAGATGGTCGGGGGAGGGTAGGCAGTCGGCGGGGTGGGGTGTGTGGCGGGTGGGTGAGAGGTTGCAGGCAGCGGCCCATAGAATTAATGTGGGTTGGGAGGAGAATTCCTGCTCTTCCCGGCTTCACAATGAGGTAAGTAAAAATATGATTACTTCACCATTCAGGTGTCAGCCTCCAGGGGTCCCTTTAAGGATGGCTGGTTTGGTTGCCAAGTTGCTGAGATTACTGATCGCAGCGAGCACGGCGCACGCTGCAGTCACTCACTGACAGATTGTGTAAAGGCCTCAGGCCCCCTAGTTCCATGTGCAAAGTGTCAAACACATGTTTCAGGCACACGCCCTGGACGCCTTTGGAGGAACCTTTAACAATATGGGGACCAGCGCACTTCCAGCGCGGAATGAGCGCGCTCCCCACCCGCCATATTGGACCCTTAAGCACCAGTACAATGGGCTCAGTCTGATTCAATTTCTCCGCCAAGATTTCTTGAGCCTCTGACCAGGAATGAGTCGCTGAGGTGTTTCCTGTTGCCTTCCGCACAGGATTACATAATAACATAAGAAATAGTGTAATGATCAATAACATGTCATTCTATAGTGGACACTAGGTGGAGCCGTAGAGCTGTGTAGAGCTGTATATAGCTGTATGTATAAGACTACACTACCCAGCTGTATATATATTAAGACTACATTACCCATGAGGCACTAGGCTACCCACAAGGCAGCAGTCAAGGTGGAAGCCTCTACAGATACTGTACCTAGTCCACATGTTCTCAATAAAAGGTCTAGCAAAAGCTAGCTGTGTTCATAATAAGAATGTCTATTTATTAATGAACATAACATGGTACCAGGATGGTGAAGATCTGCTGAAAATTGTGAAAAGTGAAATGGAGAATTTGAAGCCACCAGAGCATTTGAAACTCACAGGACACATCGACTACAATTGGCAGACTCTTAAACAACAATTCGAACTCTACATTGCAGCCATCGGATTCGGTACGAATCCAGACGCAAGGAAGATAGCGTTGCTGCTTACGGTTGCAGGCCCACAGGCGATAGAGGTATTTAATACATTTGTATTTAATCCAGTGGAGAACAGGGACAAATTAGACGATGTGCTACAGAAATTTGATGCACATTGTTCTCCCAAAAAGAATGAGACGTATGAAAGATACATCTTCCGTTCTCAGACACAGCAACAAAATAAGACTTTTGATAGCTTTATAACTGATCTGAAACTGAAAGCACAGACATGTAATTTCTCTGAGCTCAAAGCATCCATGATTTGTGACCAGATTGTGTTTGGTATTCATGATAAAAAAGTCAGGGAACGTCTGTTGAGAGAAACCGAACTAAATTTGGAAAATGCGGTGAAAATATGCCAAGCCAGCAAGCTAGCTCGAAAGCACGCGAAGACTTTCAGTGAAATCAATAATGATGCGATTGTAATGAGTGATAATGCTGCTGTCGGTGCTGTGTCCTACAAGGGGAAGAAACGTGGGCAGAACAGAAATGAAAAGCAATCGGAGGATGAAATTTTTAATTGTAAACGCTGTGGTTACAAACACCAGTTAAAACAATGCCCAGCTTTTGGAAAAATGTGCACAAAGTGTAATGGAAAGAATCACTTTGCCAAACAATGCTTTTCAAAAGTAAAAACTAAGAATGGGCAACGAGTTAATGTAATTGAGGACACTGATTTAAGTGAGACATTTTTTGTACGAATGGTGTCATGTGACAATATCAAAAAGGATACAGAAAAAGTGCAGCCCTCAGAAATGGACAATGCTGAACATAAAGTTAATGCAGTAAAAGAGGACAAATGGATGATCCCACTGCAGGTAAATGGAGCATTAGTTACCTTGAAACTAGACACTGGGGCAAAAGCAAACTTAATCAGTATGAGTGACATTAACAATATGAAAGAAAAGCCCAAAATACAGAAAAAGTCAGTACTACTGAAGGACTATAATGGACAGAAAATAGATAGCTTAGGTGTATGCAGACTTAAAGTGACAGTCAAAGACAAAGTGCATCATCTCATGTTTTCTGTTGTGGCTGAAAGACTTGATTCTCTACTAGGTGACAAAGCTTGTGAGGACTTAGAACTGATCAAGAGAGTCTACCGTATAAACTGTGCCATAAGCAGACCAGATGACTCGGTGGATTCTGTTGTGAATAATTTCCAGGATGTGTTCAAAGGATTTGGAGTTCTACCATTCACTTACAAGATCCAGCTAAAGCAGGATGCTCAGCCAGTGGTACATGCTCCACGAAGAGTTCCAGCACCCCTGCGTGACCGGCTCAAGAATGAACTGGACAGAATGACCACACTAGGAGTCATCAGGAAAGTCGAAGAGCCAACAGACTGGGTTAACTCCATGGTATGTGTAAAGAAAAAGAACAATGATCTAAGAATATGCATGGATCCAAAGGACTTAAATGCAAACATAAAACGTGAACACTACCAGATTCCCAAGCGAGAAGAAATCACCAGTGAAATGTCAGGTGCCAGATACTTTACAAAGCTCGATGCCTCACAAGGATTTTGGCAACTAAAACTGGATGAAGAGAGCACCAAATACTGTACCTTCAACACACCATTTGGCAGGTATTGTTTCCTCAGAATGCCTTTCGGGATAATATCTGCATCTGAAATCTTTCATAGAGCGATGGAACACATAATTGAAGGTCTGGAAGGAGTTCGGGTCTATGTTGATGACATCATCATCTGGGGCTCCACACTGAAAGAACACAATGAGAGATTGACTAAAGTGCTACAGAGCATACGCCGGAATGGACTGAAGCTCAACAAAGCCAAGTGTCAGTTTGGCGTCCAGGAAGTCACTTTCCTAGGAGATAATCTAACTGGTAAAGGAATAGAGCCAGATATGGAAAAAGTAAACGCCATACTCAAAATGCCCTGACCCACTGACAAAAATGGAGTGCTACACATCATGGGGATGATAAACTTCATTGGAAAGTTCATTCCTAACTTGTCAGCCAAGACAGCCTGTCTGCGAGACCTGCTACATAAAACAAATGAGTTCGCATGGACAGAAAGACATGAACAAGAGTGGATAAACCTCAAAACAGTGCTGACAACCACACCTGTGCTAACCTTCTTTGACCCAACAAAAAGAATCAAAGTGTCAATGGATGCATCAAAAGATGGCCTAGGTGCGGTCTTGCTGCAAGCAGAGGGTGAAGATTGGAAGCCTGTTGCCTATGCCTCCAGGTCTATGACTGATACTGAGTGTCGATACGCCCAGATTGAAAAGGAATGTCTAGGCTTGGTAGTTGGACTAGAAAAGTTTCATGGCTACATATATGGACTTCCCACCTTCACAGTTGAGACAGACCACAGCCCTCTGGTTGCCATCATTAAAAAAAACCTGAAAGAGATGTCTCCAAGGATTCAACGGCTCATGATGAAGCTGCAAAGATATGACTTTGAACTGATCTACACACCAGGCAAATACATAGTGTTAGCAGATGCACTATCCCTGTAGTGTATGTACCCGTCTACCTTTAAGAGAACTATTGTATGTAACCGTCCACCTTTAAGAGAACTACTTTAGGTGTTGCACTACTTTGTTGGCTTCTGTATACTGTAATACTGACGGTGACCACACCGGTATATAAGTGCTGTGTCAGGATTATTGGGCAGATTCGCCCTGACCTTCGAATAGTAAAGTCCTGTTTTAAGTTACTCTTGGAGTCTGTGTATTAATTAACTAAACAACCCACAGACTTTACAGTGGCGACGAGTCCGATCGTACCCTGCGGCAACAATACTTCCGAAGCAGTTAACGAGCGTCGAGAAGAGGCACCCGCCCTCGTCGTTCTGCTGGGAGAAAACTCGAGGCTGCAGAACTAGAAAGGAGGAAGAATTTAGAGACAAAGACTTCCATCAGCAACAGGCACTGACTGTCCCTTCTGCCACGGTGAGGAGTGAGCCGATCAGCACGAGAAGCAAGGCGGCCACGATGACTGTGAGTAAGGGAAAGTAAAAAGAATAACCGGAGGATAAGGGCGGTGCACTCGACCACGGTCGAGGGGGAAAGGAGCCGGACAGAAGTCGGGTCCAGAGGCGCTGAGACTGGGACATCGTGGAGCAAGGAAGCCGCGGTACAGACAGGCTGGGGACGCAACGGCGTCGTGAGACAGCTAGACCGCGACCGGCGAAAAAGGCCGGGCTGCGACTGAAGCCACGAAGCGCTGCGACCGGGAACGTAGGCGCGGGAAGAGATAAACTCAGCCGCAGCCGGGGAGGGAAGCACCGGACTGCGAGAGGGCTGGGAGGCGCGATTGGGAGCCGAGCGAGCGGGAGAGGCAGAGCCGACCAAGGGAGACTGAGCGAGAGCCAGTCCAGCGGCTGAAACTGTTCTCCGTCAACGGGGTGTACCCAGCGCCGGTAGAGCCGAGCGAGCGGGAGAGAGACAGAGCCCGAGCAAGGGGAACTGAGCGAGAGCCAGCCCAGCGGCTGAAACTGTTCGCCGTCAACGGGGTGTACCCAGCGCCGGTTGCCCTGCTGAGAAAAGGGAAAGCACTGAAGCCGACGCGCAGGCTGTGAACCTGAAAGCCAGCGGCCGTCGCCCGTGGGGAAAGTGTACCCCTCCCGCCAGGGGAAGAAACGCGGGAAACCGCCATTAGGCGGAGAAGAAGACAGAAGTGGGGAACCGCCATTGAAGTGGGCGGGGAGAGAAGATAAGCGCGGGAAACTGCCATTTTCGCGGGAACCGCCATCTTGAAAAAAAAAGAAAATTTAAAGAAATAATCCGTGGTGTTATCAGGAAGAGAGGAAGATGCCTAAGCGTGGTAACATCAACGATTTTAACTCCGAGGTAGAAGACTGGGCCACGTATGTGGAACGCATTGAGATCTATGGTGAGGCCAATAAAATAGAAGAAGATGACAAAGCTATAACCTTGCTAAACTTGATGGGCGCGAAGACATACGGGCTCTTGAAGCATCTACTAGCACCAGCTAAACCGGCGGATCAGACTTTCGATGATATTGTTGCTGTCCTGAAGGATCATTTTAACCCCGCACCACTGATGTTAGTGGAACGATCCAAATTCTATGCGAGAACGCAAAGGAAAGATGAAAGCAACGCAGAATACTTGGTCGAACTGCGTAGACTAGCGAAACACTGCCAGTTTGGAGGGAATCTGACAGAGGCATTGCGAGACAAGTTCGTGTGCGGGTTGTCAAAGGAAGGAACGCAAAAGCGACTACTCGAAGAGAACGACCTTACACTTGACAGGGCTGTCCTTATTGCAGCATCGCACAAAGCCGCAGCGAAGGGAACTGTGGAAATGCAGCTAAAGGCAGCGGCACTCAGTGTGGATCAAATTACCTCGAGTACAACAAAATGCTATCGTTGTGGGAAGACAACACACGACCAGAACCAATGCTGGTTTAAGAACCAGGAATGTAGGAAATGTGGCAAACTGGGTCACATAGCTAAGGTATGCCGGTCAGGGAAGAAGACCAACAACCAAAGGAAGCCATCACAGGAAAAGTACAACAAGGTACACAAGGTCACAGAATTACAGAAACCCCACAATGCAGATAGAGGCCATTTCGGCCCATCGAGCCTGCACCGACACACATCCCACCCGATCCCCGTAACCCCTACACCAACACACATCCCACCCTATCCCCGTAACCCCACGTATTTAATCCCCCTAACACTAAGGGTCAATTTATCATAGCCAATCAACCTAACCCGCACATCTTTGGACTGTGGGAGGAAACCGGAGCACCCGGAGGAAACCCACGCAAACACGGGGAGAATGTGCAAACTCCACACAGACAGTCACCCGAGGCCGGATTCGAACCCGGGTCCCTGGCGCTGTGAGGCAACAGTGCTAACCACTATGCCACCGTTCAGACGAACAGAATTCGGACTCAGACCCAAACGGCCAGGAGCTGGATAGTCTGAGAATTCACAATGTGAGTAATGAAGCTGACCGACAAGCTATCTGGATCACACTACAGATTGCAAAAGTCCAAGTGAAAATGGAACTGGACACCGGATCGGCGTTGACGGTCATGAATAAGCATGATTATAAAAAGTTATTCAAGCATATTCCCCTACGGGATACGGAACTAGTATTGCAGACATACACGGGGCACAAAGTATACCCCATCGGAAAGATAGAAGTCAAGGTGAGATACAAGGACAAAGATCACCAAAGGATGGACCTGTATGTGTTGCCTGAGGGAGGTCCACCACTTCTGGGACGGGAGTGGATCAGGAAAATAAAGATAGACTGGCATTCACTAAACACCATGACGGTAGATTCCGGAAAGGAAGATGTCAAATCTGAACGGTTGTCCAGAATATTGGACGAAGCTAAAGAGGTATTCCAGCAAGGACTGGGAACACTGCGAGGAATTAAAGCAAAGGTTAAGATTGCAGAACATGCAAGCCCAAAATTTTTCAAAGCCAGATCGGTACCTTACGCGATACGACCTGCTGTGGAGGCAGAACTGGAAGAACTTGAACGATCAGGGGTACTGTCAAAAGTGGACTGGAGTGAGTGGGCCACGCCCATTGTTCCCGTCATGAAGTCTTCACCAAGTAACAAGCCAGGGGGACCGGGGAAGGTCCGCATCTGCGGAGACTTCAAGATCACAGTGAATCCGGTGCTTCACACGGTACAATACCCGCTTCCGCGGATTGAAGATATCTTTGCTTCGTTGGCTGGAGGGAAACACTTCACCAAGATAGACCTGGCACAGGCATACTTACAAATGGAAGTCGAGGAAGAGTCGCGTCGGTACCTCACCATCAACACACACAGAGGCTTGTATCGTTATAATAGACTGGTTTTTGGGGTAGCTTCGGCTCCAGCAATTTGGCAGAGGGCCATGGAGCAGGTATTACAAGGAATTCCAAGCACGCAGTGTTACTTAGACGATATCCTGATTACGGGAGAAGACGAGGAAGAACACCTCACAAATTTGAAACTGGTGCTCACTAGGTTGAAGGAATATGGCCTTCGAGTTAATCGCAAGAAATGTGAGTTCTTCCAAAAACGGATCTCGTACTGCGGTCGTGTCATTGACCGAGAGGGGCTGCACAAGTCACCTGACAAGATAGAAGCTGTCGTGAAGGCCCCCGCTCCGGAAAACATATCACAGTTAAGATCATTCTTGGGGTTGATTAATTATTATCACAAGTTTCTGCCGAATCTATCCACGGTGCTGCATCCGCTGAATGCTCTGTTGCGGAAAGAAGTACCATGGAAGTGGAGTGAGGAATGTAAGAAGGCCTTTCGCAGAAGCAAGGCATTGATTACCTCTGAAGAAGTGTTGGCTCATTTCAACCCAACGTTACCTCTTCGTCTAGCTTGTGATGCTTCCCCCTATGGAATTGGAGCAGTACTTTCACACAAGTTACCAAATGGCTCAGAAAGGCCAGTGGCATTCGCGTCCCGATCATTGACCTCCGCGGAGCGAAATTATGCTCAAATAGATAGGGAGGCCCTCAGCCTTGTGTGGGGCGTAAAGAAATTCAATCATTACCTGCAGGGCAAGAAGTTCACATTACTGACAGACCACCAGCCGTTGGTGTCCATATTCAACCCTAACAAGGCCGTTTCCACCATGACAGCGCAAAGGTTACAGAGGTGGTCCGTGTTACTTGGGGCACACCAATATGACATCGAATACAAAAGGTCCAAACAGCATGGAAATGCTGATGGGTTATCGCGCTTGCCATTGCCGATAGTAGAAGAAGCGACTACAGTGGACCCGGTAGAGATGTTCCACTCATCCATAGTGGAATGTCTACCAGTAACAAATTCGATGATCGAAAATGAAACAAGAAATGACCCGACTCTCTCACGAGTCTATGATTTAACGGTGGAGGGATGGCCAGCACAGGGCGAACCAACGCTGCCAGCATTTTCGCAGAGAAAAGAACAGCTGTCAGTGTGTCGAGGAACCCTGATGTGTGGATCTAGAGTGGTGATTCCACCCAAACTTCAACAGAAGGTGTTAAAGGAGCTGCACGAGGGATATCTGGGTGGAGTGAAAATGAAGAACCTAGCAAGAGCGTTCGTGTGGTGGCCAGGCATTGATGGGGACATCGAAGAAATCACTAAGAGCTGTCTAGGATGCCAGAAGGTCCAAAACGCGCCACCACAGGCTTCTCTGCATCCATGGGAGTGGCCCTCATCTCCTTGGCAAAGGGTACACATCGACTTTGCTGGTCCATTTATGGACTCAATGTTTCTAATAGCGGTGGATGCACACTCCAAGTGGCCGGAGGTAATAAAGATGTCCACCACCACCACGGAAAAAACCATCACAGTGTTAAGGACCATGTTTGCTAGGAATGGGCTGCCGGAACAGATCTGTTCTGATAATGGACCGCAATTTGTGTCCGAAGAATTCAAGAAATTCTTAAAGAGCAATGGGGTTAAGCACTACACGTCAGCTCCATACCATCCCGCCTCCAATGGATTGGCTGAAAGGTTTGTCCAGACCTTCAAGAAGGCCATAAAGGCCATGGGTAATGAAGCCATTAACTTACAACATAAGGTGGATAGCTTCTTGTTGGCGTACAGGAATGCAACACATGCGGTCACAAATCAAACTCCCGCCATGATGTTTTTTAATAGACGACTAAGATGCCGGCTGGATTTGCTTAAGCCGAACGTCAGAAGGGACGTAGAGGACCGGCAATTCCAGGGCATGAATGAAAGGCCAACTAGATCTTTTCAGATAGGTCAACAAGTTTTGGCCCGGGACTACCGTACCGAGAAATGGCAGCCTGGAACTATTGGAAAAAGGCTAGGGCCGTTGATGTATACGGTGGACATTGGGGACAGTATAATAAGGCGCCATGTTGACCAGATCATAGGGTCAGCCACAAATGGCCAACCTACTCCACCACCTTACACGGTTAATGTTGAGACAGAGATACCCAGAACACCTACCTCCGATCTGGTAATACTGGAATCAGATGAACCTGACACTGTCCTTCAAGCCAAATCGACCTTGCCAGAAGCACCTACTACCCTGCCGGGTGTTACGACACCACCGAGGCGTTATCCGGACAGAGTCCGGAAACCTCCAGAGAGACTGAATCTGTGAACTGTCTTGCATAAAGTTGTATATATGTTATAATGTATGTTTAATGGGGAATCAGTATGTTGTAAGCTAAAAAGGGAGGATTGTAGTGTATGTACCCATCTACCTTTAAGAGAACTATTGTATGTAACCGTCCACCTTTAAGAGAACTACTTTAGGTGTTGCACTACTTTGTTGGCTTCTGTATACTGTAATACCGACGGTGACCACACCGGTATATAAGTGCTGTGTCAGGATTATTGGGCAGATTCGCCCTGACCTTCGAATAGTAAAGTCCTGTTTTAAGTTACTCTTGGAGTCTGTGTATTAATTAACTAAACAACCCACAGACTTTACAATCCCGAGCACCCACAATGAGTCATGTGAGCTCTACTGAAGAAGACGTGGATGTTCATGTGAGTATGGTCACTGCTGCGCTGCCCGTGTCAGACACAAAATCAAAGCAAATAACAGAAGAAACAGTAAAAGATACAGTATTACAAACAGTAATAGAGAACATTCATCATGGTTGGCCAAAAGGTTCCTGTCCAAAATATTTTCACATAAGGTCAGAATTGAGTGTCGCAAGTGGACTATTACTAAAACAGAACAGAATAGTCATTCCACAGGCTCTACGTCAAGACATGCTCAAAAGGATTCATGAGGGACACCTCGGAATTGAAAAATGCAAAAGGAGAGCAAGAGACACTGGCCTAGAATTTCAGTATAGCCAGTTTTGGGGCGCTAACGTTAGCGCCCGCCCGAAGTTAGCGCCCGCCCCAAAGTTGCGCCCCCTTGCCGGAAATTCAGTCGCTTCGCCCTAAGAGGTTGCTGGAGCGCTAAAAGAGGCGTTCCACTACTATCTTTAGGCGCTAAGCCGGCGGTGCAGAGGGATAGCGCCGAGGCAGGGCGCAGCGCAGGTGCGGTCATTTTTTGATTGACAGCAGACCCCGTGGCGCCGACCAGCTCTTAAAGGGGGAAGGGACGATTTGGTCTGCTGCCACACCCTGCACACTGCAGCTTTGCAAATAGGCCTCAACACTGCTGCTCAGCCCCAGGGAGTCATGGCAACGCCAGAGAAGGCCCGTGAGCGTGCCCTGCGCTTCTCAGAGCGTGATCTGGGAATAATGGTGACAGCTCTGGAGAAGAGGCGCAGGATCTTGTTCCCAGAGACTGGGAGGAATCCGACCCACCAAGAATACACCAGAGCCTGGAAGCAGATCGCCAACAGGGTGACGGTCACCGGCGATGCCCCCAGGACCCACACCCAATGTCGGAAAAAATACAACGACCTGACCAGGATTGTCAGGGTGAGTACCCTTTCTAGTCTCCTCCTCATTCTTGCATGTACACCTGACATGATGGGCAAAGGGAGCTGAAAGGCCTAATGGCCAGCCCTCAGCCAGCAGCTTTGGGACAGTCATGAGCATCAATTGCCCATTCTGCACTCTACACTCTGGCCAAGCTATTCCACCATGGGAGGCAGTGCACAGTACATCAGGGCTACACTCTGGCCAAGCTATTCCACCATGGGAGGCAGTGCACACTACATCAGGGCTACACTCCGTACTTACAGCCCGTCCTTTCTCTTGCAGGCTAAACTTGCCAATAATCACCAGGCCCGTGCCAGGACCAGGGGAGGCCGCGCCAAGCTGCAGAAGCTCACTCCCCTGGAGGAGCGCGTGAGTGGGCTCATGGGAGCCCGGCTGATCGTGCCCACAGCGTGCGGAGTAGCCGACCCTCCACTGCCCGGCAATGGTAAGGACCTCGCCTTTTGGCCCTCTCGCATCGCACTTGCGCATCCGAGCTACCTCCTTTGCCACTGTCCCACCAATGCGCTGAATGCCACCAGTCCTGACTCCCTCGCTGATGCCGTCTCCTCACTCTGAAGCTACTCTTGTGCATTCCTGCTTTCAGCTGGTGACGACCAGGTCCCTGAAGCTGCCAGTGACAGCCCCTCTGAGCAGGAGGAGGAGGAGGAGGAGGAGGAGGAGGAGCAAGAGCAAGCCGGACCATCAGGGGAACACTCAGTTCCCGCAGGAGAGGACGAAATGATTGACACGTCCTCACTGGACGAGTGCCTGGACCAACTGTCGCAGGGGATTGCAGCTGCTGGGACCAGTGGCGTCCAGCCACCCAGGAGCCCTGCGCGTGGGCCGCGGCCTTCCCCCCAAAGGGGGGAAGGATCAGAGGGGAGTGCAGTTGATCGGGACACTCGCCGCCACCAACGTGGCAAGGTTCCCCTAGTTCGGTCCCCTGCTCCCCAGCGGGAGAGTCCCGACTCCAGTCCGGCCACCTTCAGCTCGGAGGAGGCGCGGAAGCTGGACAAGATGGCCGAGGATTCGGACCGGCGCCACACGGAGCTCATACGCGTAGTGGGGCGCATGCCTGAGGCCATCGAGTCGCTGGCGACCAGTGTGCGCGAGTTCGGGGCATCAACTGCCGCGAGTGGCCGCATGCTCACTGATGCCGTCAAGTCCCTGGCGGGTGTGATGCGGGTGTACACCAGGACAACAGGGGCACTCACTGCTGCCACACGCGCTGTCTCAGGCAGGCATCGCCAGGGCACCCGCCGCGCTGCAGCATCCCAGCGAGCCGCCCCTCGGCTGATTGGTGCGGATCCTGCAGTGCGGGCCCGGCCGAGTGCCAGCGCGCCACAGCACCAGCCAGCGCATCCCAGACGCCAGCTTGCCCACATTGCGCCATCCGTCGCCGCCACTCCCCCACTGGGGCGTCAAGGGCAAGCGGCTGGAGCTGATGGTGGCCAGGCTCAGGTGCGCCACTCAGCAGCCGGCCCCTCGAGGCCCAAAGGCCGTGTAGGCCGCCCCCCAAGGGCATCTGGCGGAAGGACATCTGAGCCTCAGGCGCCTTCCCCCAGCCTCGCAGCAGCCACTGGGCAGAGCTTGCGAAGGAGCAGCAGGCCGGGCAGGGGAGTCAAAAGGCTGGACAAGGTCTCGCCCTCGCGGGCCACTCAGTAGAGGGTGTGGCCAGCTTTCGTTTTATATGGCGGTGGCCATCTTTCTTTTGCCCATGGTTGTTTGGTTCGTGGGCTTATTTTTTGCGTTAAGGCCGAGGTTGAGGCCAGGATTGTACAAATGTGGAGTTACTCCTCCCCAGTTTGTGGGAGTGAGTCGTTTGTTGGGCTTTTTGTGGGGCCCGTTGATTGTTTATGGGGATTCATGTGGGAAGGGGTTTTCATTTTTGTGTAATAAATAATTATCTTTATTCATAGAGTCTCCATGGTTGTTCTTGTTAGTGTTTGTTGGCTTCGCCGGCTGAGGGCTTGTGGAGCGGCTGCATTCATCTTCCCTCATGGCCACAAGGCATTCCCTGACAGGGGGCTTAGAAGTAACGTGTAATAAGGTGGCGTCGCGCGGCCCTTGGCCCTGGTCGCTCCCTCCTGGGAACGTACTCCTGCTCCTCCTCCTCCTCCTCCTGCTCCTCCTGCTCCTCCTCCTGAGGTGGTGGTCCAACGTCAGGTGGCAGTGCCTGAGTCCTGCGGATAGCCAGGTTGTGTAGCATGCAGCAAACTACCACAAATTGGGAGACCCGGTCCGGCGAATACTACAGAGATCCTCCGGAGCGATCAAGGCAGTGGAACCGCTGCTTGAGGACCCCAATAGTTTGCTCGATGATGTTGCGGGTGGTTTGATGGCTCTCGTTGTATGCCTCTTCAGCAGCGGTCCTGGGCGCGCGGAGCGGGGTCATGAGCCAGGTACACAAAGGATAGCCTTTGTCCCCGAGTAGCCATCCTCTTGGGGGAGGCTGTGCCTCGAACATGTCATGCACAGTACTCTGCCGCAGGATAAACGCATCGTGGCTGCTGCCTGGAAAGCTGGCATTGACAGCCATGATGCGCTGCTTGTGGTCACACACCAGCTGCACATTCAGAGAATGGTAGCCCTTCCTGTTGCGATACTGCTCGCCATGCTCCAGAGGGGCCCGCAAAGCCACATGCGTACAGTCAATGGTGCCCTGCACCAAGGGGAAGGCCGCGAGTCTTGCAAATCCCAATGCGCGCTGATGCTGGCTCTCCAGGGCCATGGGGAAGGAGATGAATTGGCGTCTCCTTCTGAACAGTGCTTCGGTCACCTGGCGGATGCAGCGATGCGCGCCGTACTGGGAGATGTTAGCTATGTCCCCAGCAGCGGATTGGAAGGAGCCGGTGGCATAGAAGTTCAATGCCACCGTCACCTTCACTTCCACCGACAGAGACGTCCTGCACCTGAGCTTTGGACGCAGATCTCTGCGAAGCAGGTGGCAGATCTCTGCAACCACCTCCTTTCGGAATCAGAGCCTTATAACACATCGCGCGCCAGTCATGTTGAGGTAGGAGTGCTGCTGGCGGTATAGCCTGACTGGGTAAGGCCTACGTGGCCGACGCCTGTTGCCCCCTCTGCCTCTAGCCAGGGCTGCCCCTCTCACAATGCGTCTGCAAGCCCTACGGACATGGCGCTGCAGCTCCGCGTTGGCACCCCATGCAACCCCCATCAAATCCTGGCAAACAGTCAAATTTCCAAAAGGCCACTTGCAGCGCTCTGGCCTGAGTCCAAAAATACCTGAGCTGTTGCTGCTTGAAACCAGTTAGCTATCCTCCTTGTTGTGTGTCCAGAAATGCGTTGCACAAGAGTGTTTGCTGCAAAATGGCTGGCCTTTATACTGGAGGGTACGTCCCCTTTAATTTGCGCCCCCCGGGGCCCGTGCTGGCTGTGTTGCGTTCCCTTTTTCAAACGCTCCGGCCACCAGCCGCACAATGGGGCGGTCCGATTGAAGTTTGGAATCGGGGCGGCCAAAGGGCGTTGCACGAGGATGTGACGTCATTTTCTGCGCGCGCATCCGGGCGGGCGCTAAACTTTGCGCCGGCGCTAACGGCCAACTTAATTTGGGGTGAGGCGCAAACTGCGCTGCGCCCGGGCGCAACACGCATAGCGCCCGACATTCACTTTTCTTTAGGCGCTAACTGCTGGCGCAACCAACTGAATTTCTAGGCCATGGAGTTATACAGCACGGATAGAGGCCCTTCGGCCCATCGTGTCCGCGCCGGCCATCAAGCCCTGTCTGATCTAATCCCATATTCCAGCATTTGGTCCGTAGCCTTGTATGCTATGGCATTTCAAGTGCTCATCCAAATGCTTCGTAAATGTTGTGAGGGTTCCTGCCTCCACAACCCTTTCAGGCAGTGAGTTCCAGACTCCAACCACCCGCTGGGTGAAAAAGTTCTTTCTCAAATCCCCTCTAAACCTCCCACCCTTTACCTTGAATCTATGCCCCCTAGTTATTGACCCCTCTACGAAGGGAAAAAGCTCCTCAGCATCCATCCTATCTATGCCCCTCATAATTTTGTACACCTCAATCATGTCCCCCCTCAGCCTCCTCTGCTCCAAGGAAAACAAACCCAATCTGCCCAGTCTCTCTTCATAGCTGAAGCGCTCCAGCCCCGGTAACATCCTGGTGAACCTCCTCTGCACCCTCTCCAACGCGATCACATCCTTCCTGTAGTGTGGCGACCAGAACTGCACACAGTATTCCAGCTGTGGCCTAACCAGTGTTTTATACAGTTCCATCATAACCTCCTTGCTCTTATATTCAATGCCTCGGCTAATGAAGGCAAGTATCCCATATGCCTTTTTTACCACCTTATCCACCTGTTCCGCCGCCTTCAGGGATCTGTGTACTTGCACACCCAGATCCCTCTGACCCTCCGTCTTGCCTAGGGTCTTACCATTCATTGTGTATTCCCTTGCCTTGTTAGTCCCCCCAAAGTGCATCACCTCGCACTTTTCCGGGTTAAATTCCATTTGCCACTGTTCCGCCCATCTGACCAACCCATCTATATCATCCTGCAGACTGAGGCTACCCTCCTCGCTATTTACCACCCTACCAATTTTTGTATCATCCGCGAACTTACTGATCATACCTTTTACATTCATATCCAAGTCATTAATGTAGACCACAAACAGCAAGGGACCCAGCACCGATCCCTGTGGTACCCCACTGGCCACAGGCTTCCAGTCACAAAAACAACCTTCGACCATCACCCTCTGCCTTCTGCCACTAAGCCAGTTTTGTATCCAATGTGCCAAGGCACCCTGGATTCCATGGGCTCTTACCTTCTTGACCAGTCTCCTGTGCGGGACTTTATCGAAGGCCTTACTGAAATCCATGTATACCACATCCACTGCGTTACCCTCATCCACACACCTAGTCACCCCCTCAAAAAATTCAATCAAATTAGTCAGACATGATCTTCCCTTGACAAAGCCATGTTGACAATCCCTGATTAATCCTTGCCTCTCCAAGTGGAGACAAATTTTGTCCCTCAGAATTTTTTCCAATAATTTTCCTACCACTGATGTTAGGCTCACTGGCCTGTAGTTCCCCGGTTTTTCCCTACTTCCCTTCTTGAATAATGGTACTACATTAGCGGTTCCCCAGTCCTCTGGCACATCCCCTGTGGCCAGAGAGGTCCTGAATATATGTGTTAGAGCCCCCGCAATCTCTTCCTTTGCCTCACACAGCAGCCTGGGATACATTTCATCCGGGCCTGGGGATTTATCCATTTTTAGGCCAGCTAAAACCGCCAATACCTCCTCCCTCTCGATGTGAATATGTTCGAGCATATCACAGTCCCCCCGCCCTATTTCTATGTCTACATCGTCCTTCTCCATAGTGAAAACAGATGCAAAAAATTCATTTAGAACCCCTCCTACATCTTCCGGCTCCACACACAGATTGCCACTTTTGTCCCTAATGGGCCCTATTTTTTCCCTAGTTATCCTCTTACCCTTAATATACTTATAAAACATCTTAGGATTTTCCTTTATTTTGCTCCCCAGTGTTATTTCATGGCCCCTCCTTGATCTCCTAATTTCTTTTTTAAGTATCCCCCTGCACTTTTTGTACTCCTCTAGGGCTTCCTCCATCTTTAGCCTTTTGTATCTGCCAAAAGCCCTCCTTTTTTTCCTAATCCATTCTCGTATATCCCCTGACATCCAAGGTTCCCTGTGGTTTTTGGAACCACCCTTGACCTTTACAGGAACATGTTGCCATTGTATGATCCCAATCTCCCTTCTGAAAGCCTCCCATTGCTCCGATGCGGATTTTCCTACAAGTAGCTGATCCCAGTCCATTTTGGCCAGATCCTGCCTTATCCTATTAAAATCGGCCTTCCCCCAATTTAGAACCTTTATTTCCGGCCCATCCCTGTCCTTTTCCATGACCACCTTAAATCTTACCATATTATGGTCACTGTCACCAAAGTGCTCACCTACTAGCACTTTTTCCACTTGGCCGGCCACATTCCCTAGAATTAGGTCCAGTACCGCCCCCTCTCTTGTAGGACTTTCTACATGCTGGCTCAAAAAGCTCTCCTGGATGCACTTTAAGAATTCTACACCCTCTGAGCCTTTCACACTCTGACTATCCCAGTTAATATTGGGGAAGTTGAAATCCCCCATTATTATTACCCTATTATTTGCACATTTCTCTGAGATTTGCCTACATATCTGTTCCTCTATCTCCCCCTGACTGTTTGGAGGCCTATAGTACACTCCCAGCAAAGTGCTTGCCCCCTTTTTGTTTTTAAGCTCCACCCATATGGCCTCATTAGAGGAACCTGCTAATATATCATCCCTCCTTACTGCAGTAATTGACTCCTTAATTAATATTGCGACACCCCCTCCTCTTATACCTCCCCCTCTGTCTCGCCTGAAGATTCTGTACCCCGGAATATTGAGCTGCCAGCCTTGCCCCTCCCTCAGCCATGTCTCCGTGATAACAACAATATCATACTCCCATGTGTTTATCAACACCTTCAGTTCATCCACCTTATTTGCAAGACTCCTTGCATTAAAATAGATGCCATCCAGCCTTGCCCTTATATATTTGCCCTGTCTACCAAGCTGACTTGTTTTTTTCTCTATAATTGGCAGCACATCACCCCCTATTTCAGCTCCCCTCTGTATCCCATCCCCCTGCCAAGTTAGTTTAAACCTCCCCCAACAGTGCTAGCAAACCTCCCCGCAAGGATATTTGTCCCACTCTGGTTCAGGTGCAACCCGTCCGACTTGTACAAGTCCCACCTTTCCCAGAAGCAGGCCCAGTGATCCAGGAAAGTAAAACCTTCCCCCCTACACCAACTCTTTAGCCACGCATTCATCTGTTCTATCCTCCCATTCCTATATTCACTAGCACGTGGCACTGGGAGTAATCCAGAGATTACAACCTTTGAGGTCCTGCTCTTTAATCTGTTACCTAGCTCCCTAAATTCTTGATGCAGGACCTCATCCCCCTTCCTACCTATGTTGTTGGTCCCAATGTGGACCACGACCTCTGCCTGCTCACCCTCCCCCTTAAGAATGCCCTGTAGCTGCTCAGTGACATCCCTGACCCTGGCCCCAGGGAGGCAACAAACCATCCTGGGGTCACGTTTGCGGCCACAGAAACGCCTATCTGTTCCCCTTACGATAGAATCCCCTACCACTATTGCTCTCCCACTCTTTTTCCTCCCTTCCTGAGCAGCAGAAGCGTCCCTGGTGCCAGGAAGCTGGCTGCTGCTGCCTTCCCCTGGTGAGTCATCCCCCTCAACAGTATCCAACTTGGTATACCTGTTTGAAAGGGGGATGTCCGCAGGGGTTCCCTGCACTACCTGCCTGCCTTTGTTGCTCCGCCTGATGGTCACCCCCTGTGCTGCCCTACCCTGAGGCATGAACAACTCGCTAAACGTGCTATCCACGACCCTCTCAGCATCGCGCATGCTCCAAAATTCATCCACCCGCAGCTCGAGCGCCGCAATGCGGTCTACAAGTAGCTGCAGCTGGATGCATTTCCCGCACACATGGTCATCAGGGACACTGGCAGCGTCCCTGACTTCCCACATGGAGCAAGAGGAGCAGAACACGGGTCTAAACTCTCCTGCCATGACTTACTCCTTTAATTAATTAAAAAATTTATTCAATACCCCAGTTACAGGTATACTCTAGGGCGCTTTATTTACCAACTGTCCCCATTACACCACAGAAATTTAACACCACAGAATTCAAGCTTGTATTGAAGAGAGAGAAATACTCACCAACCAATCACTTACCTGCTCCCTGGTGACGTCACACTTGGATTACTTTTTACCTCTCTCCTGGAACCTGGATTGGTGCCTCTGACTGCTCCCTCTCAAGCCTTTAAGCTCTCCCGCCTCGGGCTGCTCCCGCGCAGGTCCGCTGCTTCTCCGGTCTCGGGGCTGTGGGCCTCGGTGCCTCTGACTGCTCCCTCTCAAGCCTTTAAGCTCTCCCGCCTCGGGCTGCTCCCGCGCAGGTCCGCTGCTTCTCCGGTCTCGGGGCTGTGGGCCTCGGTGCCTCTGACTGCTCCCTCTCAAGCCTTTAAGCTCTCCCGCCTCGGGCTGCTCCCGCGCAGGTCCGCTGCTTCTCCGGTCTCGGGGCTGTGGGCCTCAACCAGACAAGGGAAACATCCTCCCTGCATCTACCCTGTCAAGCCCTGTAAGGATTTTGTATGTTTCAATGAGATCACCTCTCATTCTTCTAAACTCTAGAGAATATAGACCTAGTCTACTCAATCTCTCCTCATAGGACAATCCCCCCATCCCAGGAACCAGTCTGGTGAACCTTCATTGCACTCCCTCTATGGCAAGTATATCCTTCCTGAGGTAAGGAGACCAAAACTGTACACAATACTCCAGGTGTGGCCTCACCAGGGCCGTATATAATTGCAGTAAGACGTCTTTACTCTTATACACAAATCCTCTTGTAATAAAGGCCAACATACCATTTGCTTTCCCAATTGCTTGCTGTGCCTGCATGTTAACTTTCAGTTATTTGTGTATGTAGGGTTCTCAAAATTCCCACATTCCCCAAAATTATGGATAAAGGGACCCTGTATGGACAAGTTATGAAAAGACAGGGTACCCAAAATGGCTTCTGCAGCTTCATGACCAAAAGGACAGGATTTTAAAAGCAAGGCTCTGAAAGCAGGCAGGCACCTTTTTTTTCAAGCCTGGAACGAAACTTAAAATGCATAGACCTGTGAATAGACTCTGTGGGGCCAGACAAAGCAAACAGAGAATATGCATTCCATTCGCCTTGAAACAGATCAGGTTAGAATGGGCCTCAATCAAGGCCATCAGGTTTCTGCATATTTTAATCGGTAACAGCTCACAGAAGCCATCAAGTCAGGTAAACTCGATTAAGTCTCATACATAACCAACAACCAGGACATCGAAACCATTATAACACAGAGACAGCCTTTTCAGGAGTCGTTAAAGTAAATGGCTGTAATCAGTTTAAATGAGCCCGCCAAAAGTTAGACAAAGGACTGACCTGATTTGGCGCGCAGATAAGGAATGAAGAATCAGGTATAATTGTAGGCCCATCGGTAGTGATCAGTCTCATAGCTCTTGCTCTCGTGCCCTGGCCTCGTGGCGGGCTCTCTTCTCGCTCCCCGCGCCGCTCAACAACCAAGGACGCCCATTACACCGGGGCCAAACGCGGGAGGAGAACGAGACCCGAGTTCAAAACCACACAGGACACACAGGCCACAAACGAGCAGACGAGACGAGATGAAGAATACGGTAAAGGAAGAGAAGGGCAACGGAAAGACGTGTGGGGGGACAAACGCCCAGTTATAAGCTGGTGTTTGGTGAATAAATTGGCATTTGATGCATGGACAGTAAACTCAAGACAAACAGCCTAGTTATAAGCTGCCATTTGTGAGAATAAGTTGGCATTCAAAGCCTTTGAAAATAAACTAGCATTTAAAGCCTGGCTAGAAAATTGGACAGTAATAACCCAGGTAATGAACGAACTGGCGTTCGAAGCATGGGTAGCAAAATCATTTAGATGGTAAAGACCGCCAACCGACCCCCAACCGCAGCAATACCGCCGACGACCGCCCGAGGAAGAAGAAGAAGACCCATCGCGACTCGACGACGACGGTAGCTGATGGAAAGGAGGGTGCTTCGCACAAACAACTTCAGCACCGCGCCCTGTGACCACGTGGTGACGGGATACCCCAGAGAACAGGAAGAGCGGACCTCAAACCCCACCATCTAAAGCAACAGGTTTTGAATTGGTGAGCATGAATTCCTGGCCCCTCATAGCTTAATCTAGTTAGGCATAGGGGGTGGGATTAAGGATAAGGGGATTTTTAATGTATTTGTTTCCCTCGATGTGCCGTGTGTTCCCCATTCCCACATAAGTGTATTACCTATTTTATGCCTGTAACTATAACAGTGATTCTCAGTAGTATTGTGTTTTATTCAGCCTTTTAATAAAATTTTGGTTTTCTTGCACCAAACCAGTTGTCTACTCGATTTCCTGTATTGCTGCCTGTACCTAAGTCCGGTGTCTAGAACCCAGAGGGTGTGGGAGTGATTCGAACCGCTCAGAGGCAGTCAGGGGCAGAGCTGACCGGGCACACACGCCAAAACCCCCGACATGTACAAGGACACCCAGGTCCCTCTGAACACCAACATTTCCCAATCTCTCACCATTTAAAAAATACTCTGCTTTTCTATTTTTCCTACCAACATGGATAACTTCACATTTCTCCACATTATATTCCATTTGCCATGTTCTTGCCCACTCACTTAGCCTGCCTATAACCCCTTGAAGCTTCTTTGCATCCTCCTCACAACTTACATTCCCACCCAGCTTTGTATCATCAGCAAACTTGGATATATTACATTTGGTCCCCTCATCCAAATCATTGATGTAAGTTGTGAACAGCTGAGGCCCAAGCACTGAACCTTGTGGTACCCCACTAGTTACAGCATGCCAACCCGAAAATGACCCGTTTATTCCTACTCTCTGGGCTGGATTTTCATTCAGCAATCGGGAAGGAGGCTGGTCTACAACTTTTGGGTTTTAGTCCCGCCTCCATCGACATCCAGCCAATCCACACGATTTTCCCTTGATTGACCTTGTTAAGCCCGCCCAGCGGGCTCAGCAGGCCAAGTAAGGGCTACCCGACAACAGGTGACGTCACAGACTGCAATTTCATCTGTCAGGACGTCCTGACAGATGAAATATCAGTGTTTCACAGCTGTTTGAAGCTTTCAAACACTGACAGTCTGACTTCTAACCTGAGTCCTTCTACACAGACTCAGTTAGAACTCTCCCCAGCACTGAAAGCTGAAGGCTGTTACTTTTGACAGCTCGCAGCCATTCTGCTTTCAGTGCCGGTTGAATGATGGACTCCCGAAGCCTAGAGGAAGAAAGGCTGTCGAGGTAAGTGCAGGTAATTTAAACTTCGTTAGACACTTTAGACACACCAAACACACTTACCTTTGCACTCATGCACCCATCACTCACCTGAACACTGACATCGTGACCCCTCCAAGTCCTTCAACCCGACGGCCCGCCTGCTCTAACCTGGCGTGGTTTGGAGCCGTCGGGAATCCTACACACCTCTCAAAATAGGGATTAGGCTAAAAACTGCCTGTTAACTTCCTGTTAACAGGCAGTTAATTGGCACTAATCCCTTCCCGCCTCAGATCGGCGGGTCCCAGTGCGGGGCGGGTACCCGCCTCCCTTGAAACTTACGTGGAGGCGGGTTTTGGGCGGGATGGTGTCGGGACCCCCGAATTCGGGATTTTTGCCCCCCGCACGCCTAAAAGCCCGCCTCACGGCACACTGAAAATCCAGCCCTCTGTTTTCTGTCCGTTAACCAATCCTCAATTCATGTTAGTATATTGCCCCCAATCAAAGCACCATCTCCACCAAGGCTAAAGGGCTCACCTACCCTCCGGATAAGTGGGGGCCTCTGACACTCCTCAGACATGAGTACTGGGCTGGCATCCAGCAGGGTTTTGAGAGACTCTACTCTGGGCTCCACTCGCTGGCACTGTCTGCAGTGGGATTCGAACCCTGCACCTTCTGACTCCGAGGCAGGATTGCAACCATTGAACCAAAGGCTCATTCCAAGGTGCTGGATGCAGCCCAGATTACAGAAGTGGAGATGGGACTTTGTTTTCCCCAGGACTGCGCAGGGCTCACTCGGACCAATGCTATGGTCGACAGACAATTCTGTGACGAGCAGGTTGGAGTGGACGAGGTGAGATAGTGTCTATTTTTATGATGGTTTCCTCACATGTTGCAGCTCCAGTCTGGCCGCTGTGTCACTCAGAACGTGGGGAGCTCAGTCATTGGCCGCACTGTTGAGCCACGCTGGGTAGTGGACACTGAAGTCCCCACCCGGGTATATTCTGAGCACTTGGTTCCCTCAGTCCTTGCTCCAAGTACTGTCCAACGTGGAGGAGTGCTGATTCGTCAGTTGAGGGGGGAGTGGAGGTGTGATTGTGAGAGAGTTTCTTGGCCTTGCTTGACCTGAAGTCAAGGAATAATCGAATCACAGAAACTTACAGAACAGGAGGAGGCCATTCGGCCCGTCGTGCCTGTGCTGCCTCTCTGAATGAGCAGTCGCGCTCAGTCCCACTCCCCCACTCTTTGTCCGTAACCCTGGAAGTTCCTCATCCTCAAATACCCGTCCAACTCCCTTTTAACATTATTGATGAATCAGCTTCCACCACCTTCTCAGGTCGAGCGTTCCTGATCCCCACAACTCTCGGAGTGAAAACATTTCTCCTCATCTCCGCTCGAGATTCTTCCACTGATTTTGAATCTATGACCCCTGGTTATTGACCCCCTCGCCAGAGGGAATAGTTTTTCTCTATTTACTCGATCATCTTGAAAACCTCTATTAGGTCACCTCTTAACCTTCTCTGTTCCAAGGAGAACAGTCCGAACATCTCCAACCTCTCCTCATAACTGAAGCCCCTCATCCCTGGTAACATCCTGGTAAACCTCCTCTGTCCCCTTTCTAAGGCCTTTACATCTTTCCTGAAGTGCGGGGCCCAGAATTGTCCACAATTCTCCAGCTGAGGCCTAACCAGTGGTTTATAAAGTCCGAGCCTGATCTCTTTGTTTTTATATTCTGGGCCTCTATTTATAAACCCAAGCAACCCATTGGCTCTTTTAACCACCTGATCAACTTGCCCTGTCACCATTAAGGATTTGTGTGTATATGGACACCAAGGTCTTTCTGCTCATCTACACTTTTCATAATCGTGCACTGTCTTTCCCCTTTCCTGCCTCTGCTCCATCTCCATGTCATGCTGCAGCCCAAGGGGACTGCAAGTAGAGCCTCCAGGACTGGGAGCCAGTGATGTTCAGAGGCCTTCCTTTAGGAGCCAAAGCCTTGCAAGCATCCAGCAGCACTCCCTGCACACTTTAACAACTTTTTAAATGTATTACATCAAGCCATGACTCCAACAAAATGTAAAGAGACCAGGACACACGCAAAAATCTTTAAAGTTGTGTGTGTCCCTTTAAGAACTGCTGTTGGGGGGTTTAGTTGTATTACTGCACTTTGTGCGTGCTTTGGAGAGGACGTTAAAAGGAACGACAACGTCCAAAATACCAGATCGTACGTTAATTCAGCGTTGCACTTCGATTGACATCACGATCTGGCTCATCTAAATATCTGGAGCGAACGCAGGCAATGGCAGCATTGGCAATCTGACCAAAATGGCGGCTGCCGTATTCTGCGCCGGAAGTGGGCGGAAGCGAAGCGGCTGCCATTTTTTCTTCCAAACCAGCCTTAACGGCTGTCACAAGTGGGTCCAATTTCACGGCCCTTGTCTTTGTTCTGCTTGTAGAAATAAAAACTAAAATGTTGAAAGTTAAATTTTATGTGGGAACTAAACTGAATGATGCATGATATCACCGTGGACCTTTCCTCACAGGTCTATCTCTTCTAGGAACATAGGAACAGGAGGAGGCCGTTCAGCTCCTCGAGCCTGCTGCACCATTCAATGAGATCATGGTCGATCTGTACCTCAACTCCATTTACCTTCCTTTGCTCCATATCCCTTGAAACGCTTATCTAACAAAAATCTATCCCGCTCTGTCTGGAAAGTGCCAATTGAGCCCCAGCATCCACAGCCCTTTGTGGAGAGAGTTACAGATTTCCACTACCCTTTGTGTGAGAACGTGCTTCCGGATTTAGCTCCTGAACAGCCTAGCTCTAATGTTAAGATTATTACAAAGAGTCCACAGCACAGAAACAGGCCACTCAGTCCAACTGGTCCATGCCAGTGTTTATGCTCCACACGAGCCTCCTCCCGCCCCTCTTCATCGAACCCAATCAGCATATCCTTCTAAAATAACAACAGAAAATGCTGGAAATACTCAGCAGGCCAGGCAGCATCCGTGGAGAGAGAAACAGAGTTAACGTTTCAGGTCTGGGACCCTTCATCAGAACTGGAAAAAGCAGGAGATGTAACAGATATTAAGGAGGTGCAGAGACGGGAGGGGGGGGGGTTAGGAGGGGAGGAAGAAATAGAAAGGACATCCTGTACTTTTGTAACCCTCATGTGCTTATCTAGCTTCCCCTTCAATGCATCTGTGCTACTCGCCTCAACTTCTCCATGTGGTAGTGAGTTCCATGTTCTAACCACTCTCTGAGTAAAGAGGTTGTTCCAGAATCCCCGATTGGATCTATTTATAGCCCCTAGTTTTGATCTGCCCCACAAGTGGCCACATCAACTTTTCTAAAGCAAAGAGTCCCAGCCTGGTCAGTCTTTCCTGATAGTTATTGTAAAGTCTGTGGGTTGTTTAGTTAATTAATACACAGACTACCAGAGTAACTTAAAACAGGACTTTACTATTCGAAGGTCAGGGCAAATCTGCCCAATAATCCTGACACAGCACTTATATACCGGTGTGGTCACCGTCGGTATTACAGTATACAGAAGCCAACAAAGTAGTGCAACACCTAAAGTAGTTCTCTTAAAGGTGGACAGTTACATACAATAGTTCTCTTAAAGGTAGACGGGTACATACACTACAATCCTCCCTTTTTAGCTTACAACATACTGATTCCCCATTAAACATACATTATAACATATATACAACTTTATGCAAGACAGTTCACAGATTCAGTCTCTCTGGAGGTTTCCGGACTCTGTCCGGATAACGCCTCGGTGGTGTCGTAACTCCCGGCGGGGTAGCAGGTGCTTCTGGCAAGGTCGATTCGGCTTGAAGGACAGTGTCAGGTTCATCTGATTCCAGTATTACCAGATCGGAGGTAGGTGTTCTGGGTATCTCTGTCTCAACATTAACCGTGTAAGGTGGTGGAGTAGGTTGGCCATTTGTGGCTGACCCTATGATCTGGTCAACATGGCGCCTTATTATACTGTCCCCAATGTCCACCATATACATCAACGGCCCTAGCCTTTTTCCAATAGTTCCAGGCTGCCATTTCTCGGTACGGTAGTCCCGGGCCAAAACTTGTTGACCTATCTGAAAAGATCTAGTTGGCCTTTCATTCATGCCCTGGAATTGCCGGTTCTCTACGTCCCTTCTGACGTTTGGCTTAAGCAAATCCAGCCGGCATCTTAGTCGTCTATTAAAAAACATCATGGCGGGAGTTTGATTTGTGACCGCATGTGTTGCATTCCTGTACGCCAACAAGAAGCTATCCACCTTATGTTGTAAGTTAATGGCTTCATTACCCATGGCCTTTATGGCCTTCTTGAAGGTCTGGACAAACCTTTCAGCCAATCCATTGGAGGCGGGATGGTATGGGGCTGACGTGTAGTGCTTAACCCCATTGCTCTTTAAGAATTTCTTGAATTCTTCGGACACAAATTGCGGTCCATTATCAGAACAGATCTGTTCCGGCAGCCCATTCCCAGCAAACATGGTCCTTAACACTGTGATGGTTTTTTCCGTGGTGGTGGTGGACATCTTTATTACCTCCGGCCACTTGGAGTGTGCATCCACCGCTATTAGAAACATTGGCCTAGAAATTGGGTTTTGGCTTAGCCAGGGCTTTAGCGCCGGAAGTTAGTGCCGGCGCTAAGTCCCCCTGCGCGCGCCAAAAATTCAGTAGCGCCGCGCCCAAACGGCTGCCGGCGCTACTGAAGGGTCTTAGCGCCTGGAAAAGGGCGCTAACTGCCGTTTAGCGCCGCAATTCCGGCGCTGCGGCACCCGATGCGGTGCGGCAGGCTGGGGAAGTGCAGGCCTCCTCCTTCCGTTAAGGAGGAGCTGCCTGCACCCGGCCGCGGCCCGCGCAAAGCTGTTTAAAAATGAGCCCGGCACCTCGGACAAGTGCTGGGCTTGCATCTGTTCCGGGGGGGGGGGGAAGTCCGGGGAGGGAGCTGCGGGCAGGCGGCCGGCGGGAAAGCGGCCGGCCGCCGCGGGGCCTTTAATGCGCCGGCGCAAACACGTGTTGGACTCTGTTGCCAGAGTCTTAGTTGCGGCTGCCACGGGTGAGGCGGCCGCAACTGAATTTCGGCGCTGGGGCCCGTCGGCATGGCAACCGGGACGCTGCGCACACCGATGACGTCATCGGTGCCGGCGCAGCGCTACCGGTGCAACGGCGCTTTAGGGCCCCAGGGAATTTTTCAACTGGCCATAACTCTGGCGCTAGTCCCTCTAGCGCCTCAAAAGTGGCGCTAAGGCTAATGAATTTCTAGGCCATTGAGTCCATAAATGGACCAGCAAAGTCGATGTGTACCCTTTGCCAAGGAGATGAGGGCCACTCCCATGGATGCAGAGGAGCCTGTGGTGGCGCGTTTTGGACCTTCTGGCATCCTAGACAGCTCTTAGTGATTTCTTCGATGTCCCCATCAATGCCTGGCCACCACACGAACGCTCTTGCTAGGTTCTTCATTTTCACTCCACCCAGATGTCCCTCGTGCAGCTCCTTTAACACCTTCTGTTGAAGTTTGGGTGGAATCACCACTCTAGATCCACACATCAGGGTTCCTCGACACACTGACAGCTGTTCTTTTCTCTGCGAAAATGCTGGCAGCGTTGGTTCGCCCTGTGCTGGCCATCCCTCCACCGTTAAATCATAGACTCGTGAGAGAGTCGGGTCATTTCTTGTTTCATTTTCGATCATCGAATTTGTTACTGGTAGACATTCCACTATGGATGAGTGGAACATCTCTACCGGGTTCACTGTAGTCGCTTCTTCTACTATCGGCAATGGCAAGCGCGATAACCCATCAGCATTTCCATGCCGTTTGGACCTTTTGTATTCGATGTCATATTGGTGTGCCCCAAGTAACACGGACCACCTCTGTAACCTTTGCGCTGTCATGGTGGAAACGGCCTTGTTAGGGTTGAATATGGACACCAACGGCTGGTGGTCTGTCAGTAATGTGAACTTCTTGCCCTGCAGGTAATGATTGAATTTCTTTACGCCCCACACAAGGCTGAGGGCCTCCCTATCTATTTGAGCATAATTTCGCTCCGCGGAGGTCAATGATCGGGACGCGAATGCCACTGGCCTTTCCGAGCCATTTGGTAACTTGTGTGAAAGTACTGCTCCAATTCCATAGGGGGAAGCATCACAAGCTAGACGAAGAGGTAACGTTGGGTTGAAATGAGCCAACACTTCTTCAGAGGTAATCAACGCCTTGCTTCTGCGAAAGGCCTTCTTACATTCCTCACTCCACTTCCATGGTACTTCTTTCCGCAACAGAGCATTCAGCGGATGCAGCACCGTGGATAGATTCGGCAGAAACTTGTGATAATAATTAATCAACCCCAAGAATGATCTTAACTGTGATACGTTTTCCGGAGCGGGGGCCTTCACGACAGCTTCTATCTTGTCAGGTGACTTGTGCAGCCCCTCTCGGTCAATGACATGACCGCAGTACGAGATCCGTTTTTGGAAGAACTCACATTTCTTGCGATTAACTCGAAGGCCATATTCCTTCAACCTAGTGAGCACCAGTTTCAAATTTGTGAGGTGTTCTTCCTCGTCTTCTCCCGTAATCAGGATATCGTCTAAGTAACACTGCGTGCTTGGAATTCCTTGTAATACCTGCTCCATGGCCCTCTGCCAAATTGCTGGAGCCGAAGCTACCCCAAAAATCAGTCTATTATAACGATACAAGCCTCTGTGTGTGTTGATGGTGAGGTACCGACGCGACTCTTCCTCGACTTCCATTTGTAAGTATGCCTGTGCCAGGTCTATCTTGGTGAAGTGTTTCCCTCCAGCCAACGAAGCAAAGATATCTTCAATCCGCGGAAGCGGGTATTGTACCGTGTGAAGCACCGGATTCACTGTGATCTTGAAGTCTCCGCAGATGCGGACCTTCCCCGGTCCCCCTGGCTTGTTACTTGGTGAAGACTTCATGACGGGAACAATGGGCGTGGCCCACTCACTCCAGTCCACTTTTGACAGTACCCCTGATCATTCAAGTTCTTCCAGTTCTGCCTCCACAGCAGGTCGTATCGCGTAAGGTACTGATCTGGCTTTGAAAAATTTTGGGCTTGCATGTTCTGCAATCTTAACCTTTGCTTTAATTCCTCGCAGTGTTCCCAGTCCTTGCTGGAATACCTCTTTAGCTTCGTCCAATATTCTGGACAACCGTTCAGGTTTGACATCTTCCTTTCCGGAATCTACCGTCATGGTGTTTAGTGAATGCCAGTCTATCTTTATTTTCCTGATCCACTCCCGTCCCAGAAGTGGTGGACCTCCCTCAGGCAACACATACAGGTCCATCCTTTGGTGATCTTTGTCCTTGTATCTCACCTTGACTTCTATCTTTCCGATGGGGTATACTTTGTGCCCCGTGTATGTCTGCAATACTAGTTCCGTATCCCGTAGGGGAATATGCTTGAATAACTTTTTATAATCATGCTTATTCATGACCGTCAACGCCGATCCAGTGTCCACTTCCATTTTCACTTGGACTTTTGCAATCTGTAGTGTGATCCAGATAGCTTGTCGGTCAGCTTCATTACTCACATTGTTAATTCTCAGACTATCCAGTTCCTTGCAGTTGGAGTGTGAGTCCGAATTCTGTTCGTCCGGACTCTTCCTAGTCACCTCATGTACCTTTCTGTACCTCTTTTGTGGTGACTCATTATTGTTGGTCTTCTTTCCTGACCGGCATACCTTAGCTTTGTGACCGAGCTTGCCACATTTCCTACATTCCTGGTTTTTAAACCAGCATTGGTTCTGGTCGTGTGTTGTCTTCCCACAACGATAGCATTTCGTTGTACCCGAAGTAATTTGCTGCACACTGAGTGCCGCTGCCTTTAGCTGCATTTCCGCCGCTCCTTTCGCTGCGGCTTCGTTCGATGCAGCAATAAGGACAGCCTTATCAAGTGTAAGATCGTTCTCTTCGAGCAGTCGTTTTTGTGTTTCTTCCTTCGACATTCCGCACACGAATTTGTCTCTGAGTGCCTCTGCCAGGTTTTCCCTAAACTGACAGTGTTTCGCTAGCCTACGCAGTTCAATCAGGTACTCCGCGTTGCTTTCCTCTTTCCGTTGCGTTCTCGCGTAAAATTTGGATCGTTCCACTAACATCAGTGGTGCGGGGTTAAAATGATCCTTCAGGACAGCAACAATATCATCGAAAGTCTGATCCGCCGGTTTAGCTGGTGCTAGTAGATGCTTCAAGAGCCCGTATGTCTTCGCGCCCATCGAGTTTAGCAAGGTTATAGCTTTGTCATCTTCTTCTATTTTATTGGCCTTACCATAGATCTCAATGCGTTCCACATACGTGGCCCAGTCTTCTACCTCGGAATTAAAATCGTTGATGTTACCACGCTTAGGCATCTTCCTCTCTTCCTGATAACACCACGGATTATTTCTTTAAATTTTCTTTTTTTTTTCAAGATGGCGGTTCCCGCGAAAATGGCGGTTTCCCGCGCTTATCTTCTCTCCCCGCCCACTTCAATGGCGGTTCCCCGCTTCTGTCTTCTTCTCCGCCTAATGGCGGTTTCCCGCGTTTCTTCCCCTGGCGGGAGGGGTACACTTTCCCCACGGGCGACGGCCGCTGGCTTTCAGGTTCACAGCCTGCGCGTCGGCTTCAGTGCTTTCCCTTTTCTCGGCAGGGCAACCGGCGCTGGGTACACCCCGTTGACGGCGAACAGTTTCAGCCGCTGGGCTGGCTCTCGCTCAGTTCCCCTTGCTCGGGCTCTGTCTCTCTCCCGCTCGCTCGGCTCTACCGGCGCTGGGTACACCCCGTTGACGGCGAACAGTTTCAGCCGCTGGACTGGCTCTCGCTCAGTCTCCCTTGGTCGGCTCTGCCTCTCCCGCTCGCTCGGCTCCCAATCGCGCCTCCCAGCCGTCTCGCAGTCCGGTGCTTCCCTCCCCGGCTGCGGCTGAGTTTTTATATCTTCCCGCGCCTACGCTCCCGGTCGCAGCGCTTCGTGGCTTCGGTCGCTGCCCGGCCTTTTTCGCCGGTCGCGGTCTAGCTGTCTCACGACGCCGTTGCGTCCCCAGCCTGTCTGTACCGCGGCTTCCTTGCTCCACGCTGCCCCAGTCTCAGTGCCTCTGGGCCCGACTTCTGTCCGGCTCCTTTCCCCCTCGACCGTGGTCGAGTGCACCGCCCTTATCCTTCGGTTATTCTTTTTACTTTTCCCTTACTCACAGTCACCGTGGCCGGCTTGCTTCTCGTGCTGATCGGCTCACTCCTCACCGTGGCAGAAGGGACAGTCAGTGCCTGTTGCTGATGGAAGTCTTTGTCTCTGAATTCTTCCTCCTTTCCAGCTCTGCAGACTCGAGTTTTCTCCCAGCAGAATGACGAGGGCGGTTGCCTCTTCTCGACACTCGTTAACTGCTTCGGAAGTATTGTTGCCGCAGGGTACGATCGGACTCGTTGCCACTGTAAAGTCTGTGGGTTGTTTAGTTAATTAATACACAGACTCCAAGAGTAACTTAAAACAGGACTTTACTATTCGAAGGTCAGGGCGAATCTGCCCAATAAATCCTGACACAGCACTTATATACCGGTGTGGTCACCGTTGGTATTACAGTATACAGAAGCCAACAAAGTAGTGCAACACCTAAAGTAGTTCTCTTAAAGGTGGACGGTTACATACAATAGTTCTCTTAAAGGTAGACGGGTACATACACTACAGTTATAAACTCTCAGTTCATAGACTGTTGGAATAGTACAGCACAGAAGGAGGCCATTCGGCCCATCGAGTCTGTGCCAGCTCTTTCAAAGTGTAATCCAGTCAGTCCCACTCTCCCGCTCTTTCCCCATATCCCTGCAGATTTTTCCCCTTCAAGTATTTATCCAATTCCCTTTTGAAGGCTGCTATTGAATCTATATCCACTGCCCTATCAGGCAGCGCATTCCAAATCCTAACCCCTCATTGCGTAAAAAAGTTTTTCCTCATGTCGCCTCTGGTTCTTTTGCCAATCACCTCTGGTTATCGACCCTTCAGTTTCTCTTTATTTACTCTATCTAAACCCTTCATGATTTTAAACACCTCAATCAAATCTCCTTTTAGCCTTCTCTGCTCCAAGGGGAACAACCTCAGCTTCTCCTGTCTACCCACATAACTGTAATCCCTCATCCCTGGAACCATTCTAGTAAATCTCTTCTGCACCCTCTCCAAAGCCTCCACATCCTTCCTACAGGGTGGTGCCCAGAATTGCACCCAATACTCCAGCTGGGGCCGGACTAGTGTTTATATTGGTTTAGTGTAACTTCCTGCCTTTTGTACTCTCTGCCTCTATTTATAAAGCCCAGAATCCCACGTTAACGGCTTTGTTAACCTGTCCTGCCACCTTCAAAGATTTGTGCACAAACACCCCCAGGTCTCTCTGTTCTAGCACATTCTTTAAAATTGTGCTATTTATCCACAAGCAGGACTGCCCTGGTAGACCCATCGTTTCAGCCTGTTCTTGCTCCACCGAACTATTTGTTCCTATCTCAACTCTATTTTTTCTCCCCTTGTCCAGTCTCTTCCCACTTACATCTGCAACTCTTCCGGCGCCCTCCACCGCTTTAACAATTTCCAGTTTCCTGACTCTAACCATCTCCTTTTCACCATGGACGTCCAATCCCTCCATCCCCCACCAGGACGGCCCGAGGGCGCGCCGCTTCTTCCTTTAACAGAGGCCCAACCAGTCCCCATCCACCACCACCCTCCTCCGCCTGGCTGAACTTGTTCTCACATTGAACAACTTCTCCTTTGACTCTACTCACTTCCTCCAAATAAAAGGTGTTGCTATGGGAACCCGCTCAGGTCCCCTCCCTCACCTCTTTTTCCGGTACATTGGTGACTGTATTGTTGCCATTTCTTGCTCTCACCCTGAACTGGAAAATTTCATTCACTTTGCCTCCAATTTCCACCCTTCCCTCACCGTTACATAGTCCTTCTGTGACTCTTTCCTTCTCTTCATCGACTTCTATGTCTCCATTTCAGGGGATAGGTTATCGACCAACATTCACCAGAAGCTCATTGACTTACACATCTACCTGGACTACACTTCCTCCCACCCGGCTTCCTGTAAGGGCTCTATTCCATTCTCCTAGTTTCTCTATCTCCGTCACATCTGTTCTGACGATGCCACCTTACATACTAGTGCTTCGGATTTGTCTTCCTTTTTCCTCAACTGAGGATTCCCCTCTACTGTGGTTGACAGAGCCCTTGTCCGAGTCCGTTCCATTTCCCACACTTCTGCTCTCACCCCTTCTCCCTCCCAGAACCACGATATGGTTCCCCTCACCTTTCATCCCACCAGCCTCCACATTCAACGGGTCATCCTCCGCCATTTCCGCCACCTCCAGCGTGATCCCCCCACCAAACACACCTTCCCCTCCCCCCCTTTCACATTCCGAAGGGACCGTTCCCTCCGCGGCACCCTGGTCCACTCCTCAATCACCCCCAACACCCCTTCCCCTTCCCACAGCACCTTCCCGTGCAAGCACAAGAGATGCAACACCTGCCCTTATACCTCCTCCTTTCCTACTCTCCCGGGCCCCAAACACTCCTTTCCAGGTGAAACAGCGATTTACTTGTACTTCTTGAAATTTAGTATACTGTATTCACTGCTCACGATGCGGTCTTCTCTACACTGGGGAGACCAAACGCAGATTGGGTGATTGCTTTGCGGAACATTTCCATTCAGTCTGCAAGCGTGACCTTGAGCTTCCAGTCGCCTGTCACTTTAATTCTCCGCTCCACTCCCACTCTGATCTCTCCATCCTCGGCCTATTACACTGCTCCAATGAAGCTCAACGTAAGCTCGAGGAACAGCACCTCATCTTTCGATTAGGCACTTTACAGCCTTCTGGATTCAACATCGAGTTCAATAATTTCAGATCATAACCTCTGCCCCCATTTTTTCAGACAGCAGCAGTTGATGATTCTGCTATTCCCATTTACACCTCCTCTGGACCCATCTTTAGTTTCTTTACTTGTCCCCTTACCATCTACTTTTGCCTTGTACAATCATACCTTTGGTCATTTACCCTCTCCGGCCCTCCACCCCATCCCAGACCTTCCCTTTTGTCCTTTCCTCCCCTCCCCTTTCCCAGCCCCTGCACTTGCTTAAAATCTGTTACATCTCAAACCTTTTCCAGTTCTGATGAAGGGTCATCGACCTGAAACGTTAACTCTGTTTCTCTCTCCACAGATACTGCCTGGCCTGCTGAGTATTTCCAGCATTTTCTGTTTTTATTTCAGGTTTCCAGCATCTGCAGTATTTTGCTCTTCCAATTAGCTTGTATTGTCTCTACTCATTCTTCCTACCAAAATTGTGCCCTATTCCCCCAAGTCCAAGTCATTAATGTATATCCAAAACAGCTGTGGCCCTAGTACTGAACCCTGGGGAACATCACTGTATACCTCGCTCCAATCCAATAAACACCCATTCACCACAACTCTCTGGGCTAAAAATTCCAGTGTGCCGAAAACCTGCCGGTGCCACCGTGGTCCGCAGTTAACGGCTGCCCGAATTAATCGCGCAAACCGGTATTTTGGTGCTGCCTGCTGTTTAACATTAGCACAGCGCTAAACTTACCATGTAAGGCTGGCTTTCAGGCACTACTCTTAACAAGAGGCCTAATGTATCGTGGCCGTAGCCCCCCTGGAGCTTTAAGTTCTCTTAAAGCAAGGCTGTCATTTTAGAAAACAGTGTTGGTCCCTTAAAGGGGAACTGCTTTCTAAAATGAAAAATAATTTAAAATCATTTAAAAATAGGCAGTTTTTAGCCCTTAAAGCTCAACTGCCTTCTGAAAAAACAAAACATTCATAATAATTCCCAAATGGCAGTCTTCAGCTCTTAAAGCTGAGTTGTCTTCCGCACCTAAAAAAAATGCTAAAAGTGCTTCAGCACTAAACAAATGTCTCAGCAAGCTGGGGAAGGAGCACCCAGGGTCTTGCTCACAGCACTCCAGCTTTATGTAGGTGGTCAACACTGCAAGAGAGGTCCTCTACCCACAGGGGCCAGGAGGCCCTCCAGAAAGAACGATGGACCAGATCATCGAGGCAGTCACTGCCATCACCGTCACCCCCACCACCTGGCTCCAGTGCCCAAAGCTGTTTCATGACTTCAGACCTGTGGTCAAGGTCTGAGAATGCATCTTCAAAGGCCGTCTCCTACCAACTGCACCACCAGCCTCGCACACTGCTCAATGCACGGCCAAACACCAGTCACACCTCCCATTCCAAGCTGCACCTCATCCCCTTGGAGGAGACGGTGCTGGTCATGTCTGACAGGGGCATGGCTGAGCCCTTGGCCAGCGGCGGGGCTGAAAGGATACAAGATGCTGGTATCCTCATACATTATCCTCCTTCTACATGCACCTCTTGCTTTCCCGCCCTCCCCTCTCCCCTCACCACGACTCCACCCTTCCGCCTTCCTCATTTCACACACCCAAGAAATGCAGCCTGTCCAGCCAGTGGTTGACCAAGAAGAGGGAGAGGAGAGTGATAAAGCAGAAGAAACACCGTCACTCGATTCAACACTCCCAGCCACCAGTACCTCAAGGTCATCCTTCAAGGCCAGCTGCAGTCTCCCCCACTGAGGTGTGGGACAAATATTAAAAGGGGAATTGGGGTTGTGGTCACTGGTACCTCAGGTGGACAATTCCATCCCGGATAGCCCGGCCAGAAAGGGGCTGTCTGTGTTGCATCCTTCCTTCTGCTTCCTCCTCTTCCGCTTCCTCCTCTTCCGCGTCTTCCTCTTTCGCGTCTTCCTCTTCCGCGTCTTCCTCTTCCGCGTCTTCCCCTTCTGCGTCTTCTTCTTCCGCATCTTACCGGAGAGCGGTAAGTACCTGAATTTCTAGGCCTCTGTTTTCTGTCCCTGAGCCAATTTTGTATCCATGCTGCTGCTGCCCCTTTTATCCCATGGCCTTCAATTTTGATAACAAGCCTAATATGTGGTACTTTATCAAACGCCTTTTGAAAGTCCATATACACAACATCAACCGCACTGCCCTCATCCACCCTCTCTGTTACCTCATCAAAAAACTCAATCATGGTAGTCAAAGACGATTTGCCTTTAACAAATCCATGCTGGTTCTCATTTATTAGTTCTGGTAAATCTTTTTGCACCTTTGTTTTCCAGTGCCTTGATATTCTTGCTATAATATGCAGACCAGAACTGTGCACACTACTAAACAAGGTTCAATGCAAGTTCAACATAACTTCTATGCTTTTCAATTCAATCCTTCTAGAAATGAACCCCAGTGCTTGTTTTACATTTTAATGGCCTTATTAACCTGCATTGCTACGTTTAGTGATTTGTGTATCTACCCCAAGATTCCTTTGCTTCTCGACCTCATTTAAACTCTTATTATCCAAGACGTATGTGGCCTCTTTATTCTTCCTAACAAAATGTAACATCTCACACTTATCAATATTGAAATGAATTTTCCAATGACACCCCCATTACCTCCCGGGCTAGCTGGAAACCCTGGGGTATCCTTTCCCCCTCCTGTCAGTCAGGGACTGAGTGTCCCCAGGAGCAGAGAGCGGAGGGCAATTGTTTGCTGATGTGATCACACCTGATACAAATGTATGTAGTAACCAGAGCCGGTGGTCAGTATCTGTGCAGTATTATCAATCCACCCGATCCCAGTGTCACCAACCATTCTGGTAGTTTCCAGAATGAATAATTGGAGATCAAAGGTCCCTCTGATGGTTATTAAACTTACTCTTCTTCAGCTGTGAAATTTCAGTCCTAAGTTCAGCGAGTGAGCTTCTTGTCTCCTCAGACATTCCTGTAACTGAAAGAGGAACAACACTTTAGATCGTGCAGCACTGTTTCTCCATGAGATCATTATCACCTTCGCTCCAGATTTACTTTGAAGCGCAGTGATACTTGCCATCACATTATCGAGCTTTATATAAAAATATTAAAAACTTGGCCGAGAAATTGGGGAATGCTGGAAACCTGCCGGTAACATTATCGATCTTTATAGAGTTGCCTCCCCGACTCCAGCTGGTTCCGTTTCTCGTCTCCATTGAGCGGGAGTCGGCACTCTGTGCAGGCAGAGGAGCGGGGGCAACATCAGTCAATGGGGGGGGGGGAATGTTACACAGTGGGGGGACACTCTTTAATATTTACATAAATGGATTGGCAAAACTACTTGAACAATCTACAGCACCCGGCCTCACCCTATATGAATCCAAGGTTAAATTCCTCCTCTATGCAGACAACCTGGTTCTGCTGTCACCAACTAAAGAGGGGCTACAGCAGAACCTGGACCTGCTAGAGTCGTACTGCCAGACTTGGGCCCTGACAATAAATCCCCAAAAAACCAAAGTCCTTGTGTTCCAGCAAAGATCCAAACATCAGGGACCCAAAATAAATTTCACAGTAGGAACAACCAAAATTGAACAAACCACTAACTACACATACTTGGGCTTAAAAATCAGTTCTACGGGAAACTTCAAACTGGCTGTGAATGAACTGAAAGAGAAAGCAAGAAGGGCTTTCTATGCCATCAAAAAATCAATCCAAATAGAAATCCCAATTAGCATTTGGCTCAAAATTTTCAAATCAGTAATTGAACCAATTGCACTCTATGGCAGTGAGGTATGGGGACCGCTAACTCAACAAGAATTTACAAAATGGGACAAACACCCAATTGAGATCCTACATGCAGAATTCTGTAAAAGTATCCTCCGGACTCAAAGGAAAACAGTAAACAATGCATGCAGGGCGGAACTAGGCTAATATCCATTAATAATCACTATCCAAAAAAGAGCCACCAAATTTTGGAATCACCTACAAATGAGCAACCCCCAATGCTATCACTACGACGCCCTGAAATGCCAAGAGCTGACCATAAAGAAGAATACCCTCAGTCAACTAGTCCTGGGACTCAGTGAAGTAACTACTAACAATACTAACAATAACCAGCCCCAGGACAGTGACAGGGTAACACAAAGAATTCGACCCAACACAATCGTCGCTAAGCAAAAGGAAAAATATCTGACATATTGGGCAGAAACAACAAAAACCCAAAGCAAACTCAATTGCTACTTGGCCCTAAACAGACAATACAACATAGCTGATTACCTGACCATGGTAAAGGATAACAAACTGAGAAGAACCTTGACAAGGTACAGACTTAGCGAACATAGCCTAGTGATCGAAAAAGGCAGACACAGGCAGACCAGGCTGCCAAGAGAAGACAGGATATGCTCTCACTGCAGTCAGGGAGTAGTGGAGACAGAGATGCACTTCCTCACAGCCTGCGGAAAATATCAGGGCATCAGGGAGAATTTCTACCAAAAATTCTCACAAATATGCCCTGATTTCAGAAATCTGAATGACAACCAAAAACTCCCATTCCTACTGGGAGAGGAGAGAAGCTGTGTAACACTGGCGGCACACTATGTTACAGCTTGCCATGAACAGAGGGACAACCAGTAAACTAAGAAAAGAATATATATAAACAATGCGAATGTATATTTATACACTCAGGGATATACCTGTTTATACACTGTATGAATAGAACTGCGTTTATGTGCTAAACCATAAATGTATTTTGATGCTTTGGCAACATAAGATGTAACTTATCATGCCAATAAAGCGATTTGAATTGTGAATTGTGAATTGTGATGTTACACAGTGGGGGGGGGGGGTGATGTTACACAGTGGGGGGGGTGATGTTACACAGTGGGGGGGGGTTGATGTTACACAGTGGGGGGGGTGATGTTACACAGTGGGGGGGTGATGTTACACAGTGGGGGGTGATGTTACACAGTGGGGGGGGGTTGATGTTACACAGTAGGGGGGTGATGTTACACAGTGGGGGGGTGATGTTACACAGTGGGGTGGTGATGTTACACAGTGGGGGGGTGATATTACACAGTGGGGGGGGTGATGTTACACAGTGGGGGGGTGATGTTACACAGTGGGGGGGGTGATGTTACACAGTGGGGGGGTGATGTTACACAGTGGGGGGTGATGGTACACAGTGGGGGGGTGATGTTACACAGTGGGGGGTGATGTTACACAGTGGGGGGTGATGTTACACAGTGGGGAGTGATGTTACACAGTGGGGGTGTGATGTTACACAGTGGGGGGGGTGATGTTACACAGTGGGGGGGGTGATGTTACACAGTGGGGGGGTGATGTTACACAGTGGGGGGGGTGATGTTACACAGTGGGGGGGTGATGTTACACAGTGGGGTGGTGATGTTACACAGTGGGGGGGGCGATGTTACACAGTGGGGGGGTGATGTTACACAGTGGGGGGGGTGGTGTTACACAGTGGGGTGGTGATGTTACACAGTGGGGGGGGGTGTTACACAGTGGGGGGGGTGTTACACAGTGGGGAGTGATGTTACACAGTGGGGTGGTGATGTTACACAGTGGGGGGGTGATATTACACAGTGGGGGGGGTGATGTTACACAGTGGGGTGGTGATGTTACACAGTGGGGGGGTGATATTACACAGTGGGGGGGGTGATGTTACACAGTGGGGGGGTGATGTTACACAGTGGGGGGGGTGATGTTACACAGTGGGGGGGTGATGTTACACAGTGGGGGGTGATGGTACACAGTGGGGGGGTGATGTTACACAGTGGGGGGTGATGTTACACAGTGGGGGGTGATGTTACACAGTGGGGGGGGTGATGTTACACAGTGGGGGGGTGATGTTACACAGTGGGGGGGGTGGTGTTACACAGTGGGGTGGTGATGTTACACAGTGGGGGGGGGTGTTACACAGTGGGGGGGGTGTTACACAGTGGGGAGTGATGTTACACAGTGGGGTGGTGATGTTACACAGTGGGGGGGGCGATGTTACACAGTGGGGGGGGCGATGTTACACAGTGGGGGGGTGATGTTACACAGTGGGGGGGTGATGTTACACAGTGGGGGGGCGATGTTACACAGTGGGGGGGTGATGTTACACAGTGGGGGGGTGATGTTACACAGTGGGGGGTGATGTTACACAGTGGGGGGGTGATGTTACACAGTGGGGTGGTGATGTTACACAGTGGGGGGGTGATGTTACACAGTGGGGGGGTGATGTTACACAGTGGGGGGGGTGATGTTACACAGTGGGGGGGTGATGTTACACAGTGGGGTGGTGATGTTACACAGTCGGGGGGTGATGTTACACAGTGGGGGGGTGATATTACACAGTGGGGGGGGTGATGTTACACAGTGGGGGGGTGATGTTACACAGTGGGGGGGTGATGTTACACAGTGGGGGGTGATGGTACACAGTGGGGGGGTGATGTTACACAGTGGGGGGGTGATGTTACACAGTGGGGGGGTGGTGTTACACAGTGGGGTGGTGATGTTACACAGTGGGGTGGTGATGTTACACAGTGGGGGGGGTGATGTTACACAGTGGGGGGTGATGTTACACAGTGGGGGGTGATGTTACACAGTGGGGGGGTGATGTTACACAGTGGGGGGGTGATGTTACACAGTGGGGGGGTGGTGTTACACAGTGGGGGGGTGATGTTACACAGTGGGGGGTGATGTTACACAGTGGGGGGGTGATGTTACACAGTGGGGGGGTGATGTTACACAGTGGGGGGGTGATGTTACACAGTAGGGGGGTGATGTTACACAGTGGGGGGGTGATGTTACACAGTGGGGGGGATGTTACACAGTGGGGGGGTGATGTTACACAGTGGGGTGGTGATGTTACACAGTGGGGGGGTGATGTTACACAGTGGGGGGGTGATGTTACACAGTGGGGGGGTGGTGTTACACAGTGGGGGGGTGATGTTACACAGTGGGGGGGTGATGTTACACAGTGGGGGGGGTGATGTTACACAGTGGGGGGGGTGATGTTACACAGTGGGGGTGATGTTACACAGTGGGCGGGTGATGTTACACAGTGGGGGGGTGGGGGGTGATGTTACACAGTGGGGGGGATGATGTTACACAGTGGGGGGTGATGTTACACAGTGGGGGGGGTGATGTTACACAGTGGGGGGTGATGTTACACAGTGGGGGGGGCGATGTTACACGGGGGGGGGTGATGTTACACAGTGGGGGGGTGATGTTACACAGTGGGGGGGGATGATGTTACACAGTGGGGGGGCGATGTTACACAGTGGGGGGGGTGATGTTACACAGTGGGGGGGGTGATGTTACACAGTGGGGGGGTGATGTTACACAGTGGGGGGGGTGATATTACACAGTGGGGGGGTGATGTTACACAGTGGGGGGTGATGTTACACAGTGGGGGGGTGATGTTACACAGTGGGGGGTGATGTTACACAGTGGGGGTGTGATGTTACACAGTGGGGGGGTGATGTTACACAGTGGGGGGGGTGATGTTACACAGTGGGGGTGTGATGTTACACAGTGGGGGGGGTGATGTTACACAGTGGGGGGGTGATGTTACACAGTGGGGGGGGTGATGTTACACAGTGGGGGGTGGTGATGTTACACAGTGGGGGGGTGATGTTACACAGTGGGGGGGTGATGTTACACAGTGGGGGGTGATGTTACACAGTGGGGGGGTGATGTTACACAGTGGGGGGGGCGATGTTACACAGTGGGGGGTGATGTTACACAGTGGGGGGGTGATGTTACACAGTGGGGGGGTGATGTTACACAGTGGGGGGGGTGATGTAATTTAAAAGTCCCAGCTGACCAGGGCTACTGAAGGAGGGCCCGGGAGATTTGCTTCATTCCAGGAGACTCGGCAAACCCGAGGCTCAGGACACCATGGGCTCAATGAAACTGTTCCGCGGGCCGTACATTTGACTCTCCTGAGATAGACTATAACAACAAACTACACAACATCCTATCCATGCAGGCTGGGTACTAGATTTTAGCTTCAGTCACAAACCAAAACCTTGACCAAAATACAGAATATTTGTTCCAGCGACTTCCACCCAAACAGGACCATCCGCCTTTGCTGTATCTTCCACAGGAGGAGCTCGAATCCCCCAGACTCAAAAGGAGCTCAATACGGTCTCAGGGTGAGTGTCTAGAGAACAACCAGACTGCCTGAAAAACTAGAGAACTCTCTGAATTGGAGACACAAAGATCTGTAAGATGGGTTTTCACACTCACCATTGCTCTTCAACTGGGAAAGATCTGTCTTGAAATCAGCATCTGATGTCTTCATTGCACGGAACATCTGGGAAACTGAAATGGAAACAATGCTTTGACTCTCACACATTAGCATAAACTGGATTTGCCTCCACTGTCCCTCATGGAGAAAATCACACGGTGAGGCCAGCCTTTGTGTTCCCACCCTAAACACAATTTCCCTTCTCCCAACACCCACACCCCGAACACACACGTAAACACAAAGCTATATTATACGTACATGTTTACGTGTTTGTATATGTGTGTTTTTGTGTACGTTTGTGTGTGTGTTACTGAGTGTATTTCTGTTTTTGTTTGTGTGTGTGTATATGTGTGTGTGTCTGTGTCTATGTGTGTGTGTCTGTGTCTATGTGTGTGTGTCTGTGTCTATGTGTGTGTGTCTGTGTCTATGTGTGTGTGTCTGTGTCTATGTGTGTGTGTCTGTTTCTATGTGTGTGTGTAGGAGTGTGTTTGTGCATTTGTGTGCCAATATGCTGACCCTCTCCCTTTATACACTTTTGTATCGGTTCCTGGGGAATACTGAATCTCTCCTAATATACAGTTTCTAATCTCTGATCCTGGGGAATAAGGACCCTGTCATTTTATACACTTATCCGATCCTGCGGCATAATCACTCTACCTTTACATACTTTCTTATCTGATCCTGGGAATACTGTCTTAAAAAACTCCTGTGCAGCGCCTTGCGATGTTTTACTACGTTAAAGGTGCTATATAAATACAAAGTGTTGTTGTTGTTGTAATTGGCCAGGTTGGACATGTCCTGCTTTTTGTGGAACGGACATACCTGGGCAGTTTTCCACATTGTCGGATAGATGTCAGTGTTGTAACTGTACAGGAACAGCTTGGCTAGAGGTGCGGCTAGTTCTGGAGCACAAGTCTTCAGCACGATAGCCGGGATGTTTTCAGGGCCCATAGCCATTGTTGTATCCAGTGCGCTCAGCCGTTTCTTGATATCACGTGGAGTGACTCGAATTGGCTGAAGGCTGGCTTCTGTGATGGTGGGGGACCTCAAGAGTAGGCCGATATGAATCATCCACTCGGCACTTCTGGCTGAAGATGGTTGCAAACGCTTCAGCCTTGTCTTTTGCACTCACGTGCTGGGCTCCACCATCATTGAGGATTGGGGTATTCTTAGAGCCTCCTCCTCCCGTTAATTGTTTAATGGTCCACCACCATTCATGACTGGATGTGGCAGGACTGCAGAGCTTTGATCTGATCTGTTGATTGTGGGATTGCTTAGCCCTGTCTGTAGCATGCAGATTCCGCTTTTTACCATGCATGTAATCCTGTGTTGCAGCTTCCCCAGGTTGGCACCTCATTTTTAGGTATACCTGGTGCTGCTCCTGGCATGCTCTTCTACAGTCCTCATTGAGCCAGGGTTGGTCCCCTGGCTTTATGGTAATGGTAGAGTGAGCGATATGCTGGGCCATGAGGTTACAGATTTTGGTGGAATACAATTCTGCTGCTGCTTATGGCCCACAGCGCCTCATGGATGCCCAGTTTTGAGCTGCTAGATCTGTTCTGAATCTATCCCATTTAGCACGGTGGTCGTGCCACACAACGCGATGGAGGGTGTCCTCAGTGTGAAGGCGGGTCTTCGTCTCCGCAATGACTGTGCAGTGGTCACTGCTACCAATACTGTCATGGACAGATGCATCTGTGACAGGTAGATTGGTGAGGATGAGGTTAAGTCGTTTTTTCCCTCGTGTTGGTTCACTCACCACCTGTCATAGGCCCAGACTGGCAGTTATCTCCATCAGGACTCGGCCAGCTTGGTCAGTAGTGGTGCTACCGAGCCACTCTTGGTGATGGACATTGAAATCCCCCACCCAGAGTATATTCTGTTACCTTGCTACTCTCAGTGCTTCTTCCAAGTGGTGTTCAACATGGAGGAGTACTGATTCATCAGCTGAGGGAGGTAGGTAGGTGGTAATCAGCAGGAGGTTTCTTGCCCATGCTTGACCTGAAGCCATGAGACTTTATGGGGTCCGGAGTCAATGTTGAAGACTCCCGAGGACTCCCACTCCTTCCTGACTGTACACCACTGTGTTGCCACCCCTGGTGGGTCTGTCCTGCCGGTGGGACAGGACATACCCAGGGATGATAATGGAGGAGTTATGCCTGGTGCTGCTCCTGACATACTCTTCTACACACCTCACTGAAAGAGGATTGGTCATCTGCCTTGATGGTGATAGAGGAGGGAGTGAGTGATATGCCAATCCATGAGGTTACAGATTGTGGTGGAATACACATCTGCTACTGCTGATGGCCCTCATGGATGCCCAGTTTTGAGCTGCTAGCTCTCTTCTTTATCTCTCCCTCTTAATACGGAGGTAGTGCACATGGCAGGATGGCGGGTGTCCTCAGTGTGAAGACGGGGATTGATCTCCACAGGGACTGTGCTATGTTCACTCCTACCAATGCTGTCATGTACCGATGCAACTGAAACAAGTTGAGGAAAAGGTCAAGCGGGGTATATCGTGGTGATTTTACTGGACTAGTAGTCCAGAGATTCTGGGCTAGAAATTTGTTTTAGCCAAGGAATGGGCAGTATCAGTAGAAATGTTGAAGAATTAGCGCTAGGCGCAAATGCTTTAGACTGCACAAAAAATTTGTGCTCACTGCTCAATAAAACGATTGGAGTCCTAAATCAAGTCTTAAAACCTAAGCTCATTCGCATTAGACTGAAAGGGTGGAGCAATATCAGGTGCTGTCTAATAGCAACTTATCATTGCCACAGCCTTTTTTCACTACTTAAAGGGGAGGTTCACTGATGCTGCACCACTTCATTCTCAGCATGGCTGGCTGTGCAGCTGCCTCAGCTAGCAGGAGCAGGACAAAGAGAAGGAGCTGGAGGACTGAACTAGGTATTATACTCATGTTCTTTCCCTATTCACCGTATCAAAAACCTTCATAATTTTAAAGACCTCTCTTACATCTCCTTTAGCCTTCCCTGCTCCAGTGAGAATAGTCCCTGTATCTCAAGCCTCTCCTCATATATTTATAGCTTCCCATCCCTAGCATCATCCTGGTGATTCTACACTGTACACTCTTTATATCTTTAATGTTCTTTCAATAATGGGATGCCCAAAACAGCAAACAGATCTCCAACTGTGGCCTAACCATTGCCTTGTACGGATTTACTATTTCTTGTTTTTTCTCCAGTACGCCCCTCATTATACATCTCAAGGTGTTATTGGCCATCAACAAATTGTGTTTGAACCCCCAGGTCTCTCTCTTCATTCACAACCTTTCACTGTCTTTCCATTGCATGCATATGCCCATTCCTTCTCATTTCCATCCCAAACTGCATCATCTCACACTTCTCCACATAAAATTGCATCAGCCACCTGTCTGCACATTTCACTAACTTGTCTATGTCTTCATGAAGTTTTTTATATCCTACTTCACTCATTGCAAAACTCTTACTTTTGTGTCTTCAATCATTGTGGGATTGGGCTCGCTGCCAAATTCCAAATCATCTTAAACCAGGAACAAATGTGCACCCAGCTCTGGCCCCTGGGACACCATTTCCAACCCTTCTCCAATCTGAGTAACGCCCATTAACACTAACCCTTTGTTTCCTGCCTAACAACAGATTTTCTGCTACATTTCTGCTTCTGCAATTTCCCTGAATATTCGTCACTTGCCTGTTGTAAGAAACAAGCTTCTGGACCAGAGATAAGAAAGTGTATAAAGGGTGTTGGTCAGTATTCATCAGGAATGGATAAGAAAGTGCAAAGAGTGAGAGTCAGTATGCCCCAGGATCAGAGATAGATCCTCGGGAATAATGATCATAGTATCATAAGTTATCTACTAAGTTCGATTAGTTATGGAGAAGGAGAATAAACATACTTAAATAGAGGAGGGCTAATTTCATCAAATTGAGGAGGGATCTGGCCTGGGTAAATTGGAGTCAAAGACCAGCAGGCAGAAATGTAATGGAGTAATGGTCGGCCTTTAACGAGCAGATGGTTCGGGTACATTCTAGATGCATTCCCACAAGGGGAAAGGGAGGGCAACCAATGCCAGAGCTCCCTGGATGAATAAGGAGATAGAGAGTAGGATAGAGCAGACAAAAGGGGGTGTATGACAGATGTCAGCTTTACATATGATTACATCGGATATACGGCACAGAAACAGGCCATTCGGCCCAACCAGTCCATGCCGGCGTTTATGCTCCACTCGAGCCTCCTCCCGTCTTTCCTCATCTAAATCTATCAGCAGAACCCTCTACTCCCGTCTCCCTCATGTGTTTGTCCAGCCTCCCCTTACCTGCATCTATACTTTTCACTTCAACCACTCCCTGTGGCAGCGAGTTCCACATTCTCACCACTCTCTGGGTAAAGAAGTTTCTGCTGAATTCCCTATTGGATTTCTTGGTGACTATCTTCTATTGATGGCCTCTGGTTATGCTCTTCCCCACAGGTAGAAACATTCTCTCTGTAACCACTCTATCAAAACCTTTCATAATTTTAAAGACCTCTATTAGGTCACCACTCAGTCTTTTTTCAAGAGAAAAGAGACCCAGCCTGTTCATCCTTTCCTGATATGTATACCCTCTCATTTCTGGTATCATCCTTTTATATCTGCACTGCACCCTCTCCAGTGCCTCGATGTCCTGTTTAGAATATGGCGACCAGAACTGTACGCAGTAGTCTAAGTTTGATAATACAAGGGAGAATAAAGATGAATATAAAAAGTACAGAGGAGAAGTGAAAAGCAAACAAAGAGAGCAAAGAGACAGTCCGAGAATAGATTGGCGGCTAACATCAAATGGAATCTAAAGGTCTTCTGTAGGCTTATTAACAGTGAAAGTTTTGTTAGAGGAGTGCTGGGGTCGATTAGGGACCAAACTGGAGATCTATTGATGGAGGCAGAAGGCATGGCTGAGGTGCTAAATGAGTACTTTACATCGGTGTTTACCAAGCAAGAGGCCTTTGCCAAAACTATGGTAAACAAGGATGTTGTCAGGATACTGGATGAGATAAAATTAGATAAAGAGGAGGTACTAGAAAGGCCGTCAGTACCTAAAGTGGATAAGTCACCCGGTCTGATGGGTGGGTCCTAGGTTGCTGAGGAGAGTAAGGGTAGAATTTGCGGAGGTGCTGGCCACAATCTTAAGAAATAGGAGCAGGAGTTGGCCATTCAGCCCTTCGAGCCAGCTCCGCCATTCGATGGGATCATGGCTGATCTTCTGCCTCAGCTCCATCTTCCAATCCTCGTTAGATATAGGGGTGATGCCCGAGGACTGGAGGATTGCAAATGTTACACCTTTGTCCAAAAAAGGGGAGAAAGATAAACCTGGCAATTGCAGACCAGTCAGTTTAACATCCGTGGTGGGGAAGCTTTTAGAAACAATAATCCGGGAGAAAATTAACAGCCACTTGGACAAGCACGGACTAATAAAGGAGAGCCAGCACGGATTTGTTAAGGGCAAATCGTGTTTGACTAACTTGATTGGGCTTTTTGATGAGGTAACAGAGAGGGTGGATGAGGACAGTGCAATTCATGTTGTGTAGATGGACTTTCAAATGGCGTTTGATAAAGTACCACATAAGAGGCTTGTTAGCAAAATTGAAGCCCATGGGATAAAAGGGGCAGCATGCAGCATGGATACAAAAGTGGCTCAGGGATAGAAAACAGAGCTGTGGTGAATGGCTGTTTCTCGGACTGGAGGGAGGTATACTGTGGAGTTCCCCAGGGTTCAGTACTGGGGGATGGAGGGAGGTATACTGTGGTGTTCCCCAGGGTTCAGTACTGGGGGATGGAGGGAGGTATACTGTGGAGTTCCCTAGGGTTCAGTACTAGGGGATGGAGGGAGGTATACTGTGGAGTTCCCCAGGGTTCAGTACTAGGGGGTGGAGGGAGGTATACTGTGAAGTTCCCCAGGGTTCAGTACTAGGGGATGGAGGGAGGTATACTGTGGAGTTCCCCAGGGTTCAGTACTAGGGGATGGAGGGAGGGATACAGTGGAGTTCCCCAGGGTTCAGTACTAGGGGATGGAGGGAGGTATACAGTGGAGTTCCCCAGGGTTCAGTACTAGGGGATGGAGGGAGGTATAATGTGGAGTTCCCCAGGGTTCAATACTGGGGCCACTGCTGTCTTTGATATACATTAAAGACTTGAGGGGAGAAATTGAATATGGGACGATACCCTTAGCGTTAATGAAAAAGTAGAGCCGGGCGCTACGCCAGTGGATCCGACATGAACTTCGGGTTTAGCGCTCCAGGAAGGAAGTGGAGCGCTAAATCAAATGCTACCACTTTGCTTGGAGCGCTATAGTTCGGCAAGATGGGCGGCAGCAGCACAGCGCTGCCCAGTGCCGAGGGCAGCGCTGTCGGGAACAGAGGCTCCTACCCTCCCTTAAAGGGAAGGGTCATTGGTGCAGGCTCTGCATTAAATCGATGTCCATCATCGCCGACAGCAGCCACGATCCACGCCGATCAGCCCCAAGCATTCGAACAGAGTGCAGGGCTGATCAATCGCGGCACAGGAAAATGTAAAAAAAAAACCTAAGGGGTGAAAACAAATTCTTCATTGAGAGAAGCGGCCTTACCTTTAAGTAGCGCTCCCCAAGCGGCCGGCCTCCCTGACAACGCCTCCTGCAGCTGTCGGTGTTATCGCCCAGAGATGCTGCAGGGGGCGGAACCGAAGCTCAGATCCCAGGCGCTACCGGGACGCTGCGCAGCCAGATGACATCACGATCTCCAGGCGCAGGAGATTGTGGTGCTAGTGGTTACCGCCGCCGCAAACCACCACGTCAATTTCACGGGTGTCGGTACTATTGTCGCAAAGCCAGTTGCGCTCCGATATCACCCCCCGGAGGTGCTAACGGGAGGCGCACAGGCGGTGAATTTCTAGCCCTTGGACTTGGAGGGACAGGGCACAATTTTGACATTTGCTGATGACACAAAACTTGGAGGTGGAGTAAACAGTGAGGAAAGTAGTAATAGACTTCAAGAGGACACAGATAGGCTGGTGGAATGGGCAGACAAACAGCAGATGAAATTCAATGCAGAAAAGTGTGAGGTTGTGGCGGTACCACTGGTTGTCCCTTACATTGAGACACATAATTCCCTTTAACTTACCTTTTGGGGCCGTTGCCCTTTTAACTTACCTGTTGGGGCCATTGCCCCTTTAAGGCGCGCCCTAGCGCGCTGACGTCACGTCACGTACGACGTGATGTGCGTGCGCCGGCACAGCCCAGCCTAGCGTCTTCGGCCTCAACGGCCAGCCGACGGGAGCGACGCGATCTTCCGCTCTCGCGGCAAGCACCGGCACAGCCCGGCCTCCCGACTTCGGCCTCAACGGCCAGCGACGCAATGACGCACATCACGTGACGCCCTAAGCGCGGGAAACGCAAACAACGTGATGACATCACAACACAAACCCGATGACATAATCACGCTCCCCACAGGACTGCGAACTCAGTCCTCGTGGAGTCCCCGCTGGGACAAGACCTACACCACGGTGCTCCTACAGTCAGCCATCTTACCTGCTATCTTACCTGATGTAATTAGTCTGTTCCTGTAAATAAACAACCTGTTAATAGTTTGTCGAAGTCAAACTCTCTTATTTAGTGGCGATCTACACGAACCGCTACATTGGTGACCCTACGACGTGAGTACGGGAGCTCATCAATTCCAACGCTACAATTGGTGAACCCGTATCCGTGAACGATTTTCACGGTAGCAATGCGCGCCTGAACCTCGTCTTCACTCAAGTCGACCAACGCACAACCGACGAACAACCACGGAACAGCAACTGCCTAACACCGATTCCACCAAAAGCGACCCCGTCTTTGCGTACGTATTCGCAATGGAAGCGCAGCTTGGAGGTGAGCCCGTTTTTCATGAACGATGTCACAGAGGTAGAGCACGACCAACAGCAACCGTCATCCACCAGCGCTACAATTGGTGGGTTTGTGAACGTCTTTCACAAACGAAGCACGCTATGGAAGCATCAGCCGTTCTGCTGTCGCTACCGCAATCCAGGGAGCCACGGTCTCCCTCGTGCTTTATGCAGGTAGAAGCCCTGTTCGCCGAGAACATTGATGCGGCACAGACCACGCACGTGCTCACGGTCTCCGTATTCAACTCTTCTACCGCCACACGGATCGTCCGCCTCTACATCCAAAGCAACAGCAAGTATACATCTCTCCAAGCGCGGGGTACAGCATGTTCGGGCCCACAAGATCGGAGTGCGCCCCGCGGGGATACCACGAGGACTCACCCCCGCAAAACACGAGGACGCACTCCTCGCGCACGAGGACCCATCCCTCGCGAACCACGAGAACCCATCCCTCGTGAACACCGACGACTCTTTCCCCGCCGACGACGCACCAGCCCTTCAGCCTGCTGGTTGTGTTACCTACTACACATTTCGGCATCAACAAAAAGCGTGCCGCCCTCCCGGCTGTTTTCTCCTAAATCTACAACTGTTACAAGTGTTGCCGCCCTCCAGGCAGAGTAACCCCTCCTGAAAGCAACAACAACCTGGACCGTTGCCGCCCTTTCTCCAGTTTTCCCTTTAACAAACGCAAACGTCGACTGAAGCTGCACACATCGAGGACGGGTCCAACGGGCATCCTGCGGCCGTGATCAGCCATGTGAAAGTTGCTAGCCTCACCGATCACTGATCAACGCAGCAACTCTTCACCCTCCGTTGTGTTCACATCGTAGCACTATGGCATGCACCGTTCCGTGCGTTCCAGCCTCCCGAAGGTTTCGCTCACCAGCCAACGGAGACATCGCCCGCGTCCGCCCAACCTGCCCGTCACTCTGACAAGGCCTGCTGTTTCACACGTCTCCACGGTCCTTCGCCTGACAGATACGTTTTATTCGCCACGACGCGCGTAAGGATCCGCTCACGAGCAGCATCTTCATACCTCGCCTACCAAGCCGAGACAGAACGACCGCCGAGACCACCACATCTCATCCTTGGACTTTCGTTAAAGCGAATTCTGGGGGGGCCTATGTGGCGGTACCACTGGTTGTCCCTTACATTGAGACACATAATTCCCTTTAACTTACCTTTTGGGGCCGTTGCCCTTTTAACTTACCTGTTGGGGCCATTGCCCCTTTAAGGCGCGCCCTAGTGCGCTGACGTCATGTCACGTACGACGTGATGTGCGTGCGCCGGCACAGCCCGGCCTAGTGTCTTCGGCCTCAACGGCCAGCGACGCAACGACGCGCATCACGTGACGCCCTAAGCGCGGGAAACGCAAACAACGTGATGACATCACAACACAAACGCGATGACATCATCACGCTCCCCACAGGACTGCGAACTCAGTCCTCGTGGAGTCCCCGCTGGGACAAGACCTACACCACGGTGCTCCTACAGTCAGCCATCTTACCTGCTATCTTACCTGATGTAATTAGTCTGTTCCTGTAAATAAACAACCTGTTAATAGTTCATCGAAGTCAAACTCTCTTATTTAGTGGCGATCTACACGAACCGCTACAAGGTGATACATTTTGGTAGGAAGAATGAGGAGAGACAATACAAGCTAAATGGTACAATTTTAAAGAACAGAGAGACCTGGGGGTGTTTGTGCACAAATCTTTGAAGGTGGCAGGACAGGTTAACAAAGCAGTTAATATGGGATCCTGGACTTTATAAATAGAGGCAGAGAGTACAAAAGGCAGGAAGTTACACTAAACCAATATAAACACTAGTCCGGCCCCAGCTGGAGTATTGGGTCCAATTCTGGGCACCACACTGTAGGAAGGATGTGGAGGCTTTGGAGAGGGTACAGAAGAGATTTACTAGAATGGTACCAGGGATAAGGCACTTCAGTAATGTGGAGAAATTGGAGAATCTGGGATTGTTCTCCTTAGAGCAGAGAAGGTTAAAGGGAGATTTAATAGAGGTGTTCAAAATCATGATTTACTGGAATGGTTCCAGGGATGAGGGATTACAGTTACGTGGATAGACTGGAGAAGAAAACTACAGGCCAGTTAGCTTAACCTCTGTCATAGGGAAGATGTTAGAAGCTATTATTAAATACGTTGTAGCAGGGCACTTAGAAAAGTTCAAGGTAATCAGGCAGAGTCAACATGGTTTGGTGAAAGGGAAATCATGTTTAACCAATTTATTGGAGTTCTTTGAGGAAGTAACATGTGCTGTGGATAAAGGGGAACCTGTGGTGTACTATACTTAGATTTCCAGAAGGCATTTGACAAGGTGCCACATCAGAGGTTATTGCGGAAAATAAAAGCTCATGGTGTAGGGGGTAACATATTGGCATGGATAGAAGATTGTCTAGCTAACATGAAACAGAGAGTAGGCATAAATGGGTCATGTTCTGGTTGGCAAGATGTAACAAGTGGTGTGCCACAGGGTTCAGTGCTGGGGCCTCAACTTTTTACAATTTATATAAATGACTTGGATGAGGGGACCGAAGGTATGGTTGCTAAATTTGTTGATGACACAAAGATAGGGAGGAAAGTAAATTGTGGAGAGGACATAAGGAGGCTACAAAGGGATATAGATAGTTTAAGTGAGTGGGCAAAGATCTGGCAAATGGAGTATAATGTGGGAAAATGCGAAGTTGTCCATTTTGGCAGGAAGAATAAAAAAGAAGCATATTATCTAAATGGTGAGAGATTGCAGAGCTCTGAGATGCAGAGGGATCTGGGTGTCCTAGTGCATGAATCACTAAAGGTTAGTATGCAGGTACAGCAAGTAATTAGGAAAGGTAATAGAATGTTATCGTTTACTGTGAGGGCAATTGAATACAAAAGTAGGGAGGTTATGCTTCAGTTATAAAGAGTATTGGTGAGACTACATCTGGAGTACTGTGTACAGTATTGGTCTCCTTATTTAATGAAGGATGTAAATGCATTGGAAGCAGTTCAGAGAAGGTTTATTAGACTAATACCTGGAATGGACGGCTTGTCTTATGAGGAATGGTTGGACAGGCTAGACTTGTATCTGCAGGAGTTTAGAAGAGTAAGAGGTTGTAATGATATCAGCAAATAGTGATGGTATTTGCCTGTTTGATTATTTATGCCTTACCAGCATATTTGCCTGATTGATTATTTATGCCTGACCAGCAGAGGGCATGTGAGAGACAAGCAGTTTAGTTTTAGTTTCATTTTAGATGGATCTCTAAGATGGTGTCTCCTGTAATGCTGTTAACTGAGTTGAACATACTTTAGATAAAAAGTCATTCTCTTTCAAGAATGTGTCGTCATTGAACCCACATACAAATCAATACATGGTGTCAGAAGTGGGATGAAAGAGATGAAGAGGAAAAATCTGAAGTTAAATCAGCTCTCCACATATTAGCAAGCCAAAAGAGAACATCGTTACTTACCATTGGAGAATAGCTAACGAAGTGAAAAAATGGAAGGTTTACTCCCACCGGTGAAGCTTCAGTTGACAGGTAATGTGGCTGAAAATTGGAGGAGGTTCAAACAACATTTGGAGTTGTATTTAGCGGCAATCGGAGCTGACGAGAAAAGTGATAAAATGAAAGCGTCAGTGTTCTTACATGTCGTGGGTGATGAAGTGCTGGAGGTGTATAATAACTTCACATTCGCTGCTAATGGAGACAAAATGAAGCTGGATAAAATAATGGAACAGTTTGAGGCCTACTGCATACCTAAACGTAACGTGACGTTTGAGAGGCACAGATTTTTCACATGTGTACAGAAAACGGGAGAGAATATTGATCAGTATGTGACTGAACTGAGAAACAGAAGCAAAACATGTGAATTTGGGGGACTGACAGACTCGCTGATAAAAGACAGACTGGTGTGTGGTATTCCAGATAATGGTCTAAGGGAAAGACTGCTAAGAGAGCAAGATCTAGACCTGGGAAAAGCCATAGCACTGTGTAGGGCTACAGAGACTGTGAAGTTGCAGGCAAAGGAGCTGTTCAGTGACAGTAGCTGCAACGTGGATGCAGTGAGAATGAACGGACACAAACCGTTTAACAAAAAGAGCGCCAATGTGAAAAAAGAGGCGTGGCCAGCGAACAAAAATGAAAGGGGCAATCGAAAGTCATGTAGTCGATGCGGTACACAGCATCCACCAAAAAAATGTCCAGCATACGGTAAAACATGCATTAGTTGCAACAAAAACAACCATTATGCCCGTTGCTGTAAGAACCAAGCGCAACAAAGCAAGGTCCATGCAGTAGATGAAAGCGAGATAGAGGAGTTCTATGTGGATGTCGTGTCTCAAAACAAAAAAGAAAAAAGAGACTGGATGTTGACACTAAAAGTGAATGACATACACATTCCTTTAAATTGGATACTGGAGCACAAGTTAATGTGATATCAGAGACTGATTTTAAGAAAATTAGACCCAGACCAAAGATACATGGAATAAAAGTGAAAGTGACAGGATACTCAGGTACTGATATACCAGTGAAAGGAAAATGCATTGTCAAAGTGACACACAAGGACAGAGAGCACACGCTAGCATTAATCGTGGTGCCAAAGGATGTGCAGGCCATACTAGGTTTAAAAGCCTGTGAGAGACTGAACCTGGTAAAGAGAATCCTCGTTGTAGAAAGCGAAGGAGAGACAGTCTATGATGAATTCATGAAAGAGTACAACGACCTATTTAAGGTTCTAGGCTGCCTTCCAGGCGAACACACGATCAGAGTAGATAAAAGTATGCCAACGGTCATACATCCATGCAGAAAAGTTCCGTTTGCTCTTCAAAAGCAACTGAAGGCAGAGTTGGACAGGATGGAAAGCCTGAACGTGATTCAGAAGATAGATGAGCCAACTGAGTGGGTGAGTTCCCTCATCGTTGTGGACAAAAAGAATGGAAAGCTCAGAATTTGCCTGGATCCAAGAGATCTAAACAGAGCAATAAAGAGAGAGCACTTCAAGCTTCCTACACGTGAGGAAATCATGTTACAGTTTGCAAATGCAAAGTATTTCAGCAAGTTAGATGCATCATCAGGATTTTGGCAGATGAAACTGGACGAGGCAAGTTCAAGACTGTGCACGTTCAACAGTCCATTTGGCAGATACAGATTCCTAAGGTTACCATTTGGCATTGCCTCAGCTCCTGAAGTGTATCACAAAACTATCCATATGATCTATGAGCACCTGGAGGGAGTTGATACATCAATGGATGACATCATAGTATGGGGAACCACGAGAACTGAGCATGACGAGAGACTGAAAAAAGTGCTGGAAGCAACAAGGAAAACAAACCTGAAGCTGAATAGAGAGAAATGCCAGCTCGGGGTGACAGAACTGACATTCGTGGGAGATATCCTTAGCAGTGAGGGCATCAGACCAGATCCCAGAAAGGTGTCCGCCATTGAGAATATGCCAAAGCCACAATGCAAAAAGGACGTGCAGAGGTTTAATGGAATGATCAACTACATAGGTAAATTCATATCCAACCTCTCAGAAAAGATGGCGCCACTGAGAAGACTAACTGAAAAGAACATAGAATGGGAATGGAATCATGAGCATGAGAAGTCATGGAGCGATCTAAAGAAACTGCTCACAGAGGAACCAGTTCTGAGGTTTTATGACCCAGCGAGACCCATCAAGATATCATCAGATGCATCACAGAGTGGGCTCGGTGCCGTTCTTCTGCAAAAATATGACTACTGGCAACCTATTGCATATGCATCGCGCTCAATGACAGACGCGGAGACGCGATATGCTCAAATAGAAAAGGAGCTGCTCAGCATCACATACGCCTGTGAAAGATTTCACCAGTTTGTGGCAGGACAAGCAATCAGTGTAGAGACTGGCCATAAGCCCTTGATTGCATTGTTCCAAAAGCCACTAAATAGCTGTCCGCTTAGAATACAAAGAATGATGATCAGGCTGCAATGCTATACACTGAATGTTGCGTACACACCGGGTAAGCTGATGTATACAGCAGACACGTTGTCCACAGCTGTAGACCCAAGTGAGCCCGCAAACACCAAAATGGATGAAAAAGTGAACGCCTACGTGGACATGATCACAAGTGCACTGCCCATAGCAGATGCAAAAATGGAGCTCATAAAGACAGAGACAAACAAAGATGAAACAATGAGACGACTGAGGAAAAGCATCTTGGATGGATGGCCCAACATGAAGCAAGACTGCTTACCTGACATGGCAGAGTACTGGAACTGCAGGGCGGAACTATCAGTGGTCGAAGACATCATCTACAAAGGAAGTAAAATAGTTATCCCAAAGAGTCTGAGAAAAGAGATGCTAAAAAGGATCCATGGAGGACATCTGGGAATCGAAAAGTGTAAGAAAAGGGCACAAGAGGTGATGTACTGGCCACGAATCAACCAAGATGTGACAAATGAGGTGTCAAACTGCACAATATGCCTGAAATATCGAGCAAGCAATCCGGTAGAACCACTAAAGCCACACCCAGCGCCAGACAGACCTTACCAGAAGGTAGGCGCTGACCTATTCGTATGTCAAGGGAAAGACTACCTTGTAGTCACAGACTATTACTCCCTGTATCCAGAGGTTTGTAGACTGTACACCACCACTGCAGATGCTGTGATAACATGTATGAAAGCCATATTCTCCAGACATGGCGTGGCAAGCGAGGTCTTCACAGACAACGGACCCCAGTTTTACAATGCAAGTTTCCGACACTTTGCCAAAGAGTGGGACTTTGTCCACACAACATCAAGTCCTCACTTTCCACAGTCCAATGGTCTAGTGGAAAAATCGGTCCAGACAGTGAAAAGACTGATGTACAAGGCAAAAGACAGTGGAACTGACTTCTACCAGAGCATGCTTGTATACCGCACAACGCCGCTCGAGTGTGGTATGTCACCAGCCCAACTCCTTATGGGACGTCTGCTAAGGTCAAACCTACCCATCCCGGAGAACCTCCTGAAAACAGAAGAGGGGGAGAAAGTGAGGAAGTTCAAAGAACAACAGAAAGAAAAGCAAAAGTACTACTATGACAGAGGAACACAAAACCTACCTGAACTCCACACTGGTGACCAAGTAAGGTTCAAAGACAAAACAAACATATGGACTCAGAAGGGAACTGTCCTGAGTGAAGTTCAACCAAGATCATACACCATTCAGACAGATGAGGATGCTGTTCTGCGAAGAAATCGTCGGGATCTTCTCATGGGACCAGCCACAGCAGGTCAAAAGACTGATACTGTTGAACAACCTGATCACACAGCAGGTCAAAAGACTGATACTGTTGAACAACCTGATCACACAGCTGAGAAATCATCATCTGAGGCAACAACTCAGATTCAAGGACAATCAATCAGAAAATCCTCAAGACGCGTGAAGCCTCCTGAGAGACTCATTGAGCAAGTTTAAGGACTCTTGTTATAGAAGGAAGTAATGTTACCTTATTCTTTCTTCAAGTTCTAGGTATTTACATATTTCATGTGAACACACAAAACAAGGTTAAAAAACCTTGATAATGATAATGTAAGTTCATTAATTGTTACAGTTAAAATGCAGAGTAATACAAAGAAAACATGTTGTTAGATAAAAGTAAAATACTTTTGTTTTAAGAAAGGGAGATGTAATGATATCAGCAAATAGTGATGGTATTTGCCTGTTTGATTATTTATGCCTTACCAGCATATTTGCCTGATTGATTATTTATGCCTGACCAGCAGAGGGCATGTGAGAGACAAGCAGTTTAGTTTTAGTTTCATTTTAGATGGATCTCTAAGATGGTGTCTCCTGTAATGCTGTTAACTGAGTTGAACATACTTTAGATAAAAAGTCATTCTCTTTCAAGAATGTGTCGTCATTGAACCCACATACAAATCAATACAGAGGTGACTTGATTGAAACATATAAGATCCTGAGGGATTTTGACAGGGTGGATGTGGAGAGGATTTCCTCTTGTGGGGGAATCTAGAACTAGGGGTTACTGTTTAAGTGTAAGGGGTCGTCCATTTAAGACAGAGATTAGGAGAAACTTTTTCTCAGTGTATCGTGAGTCTTGGGAACTCTCTTCCTCAGAGGGCGGAGGAACCAGCCTCTTTGAATATTTTTAAGGCAGAGGTAGATAGATTCTTGATAAGCAAGGGGATGAAAAGTTATCGGGGTAGCAGGAATGTGGAGGAATCAGATCAGCCATGATCTTATTGACTGGCGGGGCAGGCTCGAGGGGCCGAGTGGCCTACTCCTGATCCTAATTCGTATGTTTATCCAATTAGATTCACTCCACGTGATATCAAGAAATGGCTGAGTCCACTGCACACAGAAAAGTCCACGGGCCCTGACAAAATCCCGGCTGTAGTGCTGTAGACTTGTGCTCCAGAGCTAGCCGCGCCTCTAGCCAAGCTGTTCCAGTACAGTTACAACACTGGTATCTACTCAACAATGTGGAAAACTGCCCAGGTATGTCCTGTCCACAAAAAGCAGATGGAGTTCAATGCGGAGAAGTGTGAAGTGATGCACTTTTGGAGGACTGATATGGAAAGACAGTACACTATAAATGGAATGATTTTGAAAAGTACAGTTGGTGTCCATATACCCGTAGCGGTATCGAAAAAGTATCGCCGGGTGCTATGCCAGTGAATCCGACGCGAACTTCGGGTTTAGGGCTACGGGAAGGAAGTGGAGCGCTAAATCAAACGCTACCACTTCACTTGGAGCGGTAAAGTTCTGCAAGATGGGCGGCAGCAGCGCAACGCTGCCCAGTGTCGAGGGCAGCGCTGTCGGGAACAAAGGCTCCTTCCCTCCATTAAAGGGAAGGGTCATTGGTGCAGGCTCTGCATTAAATCGATGTCCATCATCGCCGACAGCAGCCACGATCCACGCCGATCAGCCCCAAGCATTCGAACAGAGTGCAGGGCTGATCAATCGCGGCACAGGAAAACGCTGAAAAAACAACCTAAGGGGTGAAAACAAATTTTTCATTAACACAAGCGGCCTTACCTTTAAGTAGCGCTCCCCAAGCGGCCGGCCTCCCTGACAACGCCTCCTGCAGCTGTCGGTGTTATCGCCCGGCGATGCCGCAGGGGGCGGAACTGAAGCTCAGATCCCAGGCGCTACCGGGACGCTGCGCAGCCGGATGACGTCACGATCCCCAGGCGCAGGAGATCGTGGCGCTAGTGTTTACCGCCACTGCAAACCTCCACGTCAATTTCACGGGCGTCGGTACTATCGCTGCGCCCGGTCGCAAAGCCGGTTGTGATCCGATACACTCCCCGGAGGTGCTAACGGGTGGCACAAAGGCGGCGAATTTCTAGCCCTTGGACTTGGAGGTAAACGGCACAATTTTGAAATTTGCTGATGATACAAAACTTGGAGGTGGAGTAAACACTGAGGAAAATAGTAATAGACTTCAAGAGGATACAGACAGGCTGGTGGAATGGGCAGACACACAGCAGGTGAAATTCAACACAGTAAAGTGTGAGGTGATACATTTTGGTAGGAAGAATGAGGAGAGACAATACAAGCTAAATGGTACAATTTTAAAGAATGTGCGAGAACAGAGAGACCTGGGGGTGTTTGTGCACAAATCTTTGAAGGTGACAGGACAGGTTAACAAAGCAGTTAATATGGGATCCTGGACTTTATAAATAGAGGCAGAGAGTACAAAAGGCAGGAAGTTACACTAAACCAATATAAACACTAGTCCGGCCCCAGCTGGAGTATTGGGTCCAATTCTGGGCACCACCCTGTAGGAAGGATGTGGAGGCTTTGGAGAGGGTGCAGAAGAGATTTACTAGAATGGTATCAGGGATAAGGCACTTCAGTAATGTGAGAAATTGGAGAATCTGGGATTGTTCTCCTTAGAGCAGAGAAGGTTAAAGGGAGATTTAATAGAGGTGTTCAAAATCATGATTTACTAGAATGGTTCCAGGGATGAGGGATTACAGTTATGTGGATAGACTGGAGAAGGAAACTACAGGCCAGTTAGCTTAACCTCTGTCATAGGGAAGATGTTAGAAGCTATTATTAAATACGTTGTAGCAGGGCACTTAGAAAAGTTCAAGGTAATCAGGCAGAGTTAATATGCTTTGGTGAAAGGGAAATCATGTTTAACCAATTTATTGGAGTTCATTGAGGAAGTAACATTTGCTGTGGATAAAGGGGAACCTGTGGTGTATTATACTTAGATTTGCAGAAGGCATTTGACAAGGTGCCACATCAGAGGTTATTGCGGAAAATAAAATCTCATGATGTAGGGGGCAACATATTGGCACGGATAGAAGATTGTCTAGCTAACATGAAACAGAGAGTAGGCATAAATGGGTCATGTTCTGGTTGGCAAGATGTAACAAGTGGTGTGCCACAGGGATCGGTGATGGGGCCTCAACGTTTTACAATTTATATAAATGACTTTGATGAAGGGACCGAAGGTATGGTTGTTAAATTTGCTGAGAAAACAAAAATAGGGAGGAAACTAAATTCTGGAGAGGACATAAGGAGACTACAAAGGGATATAGATAGTTTAAGAGAGTGGGCAAAGATCTGGAAGGAAAAGTGGAAATCCAGCGGACTGGGGAGCTATAAAGAGCAACAAATGGAAACAAAGAAAGTAATGTGGTACAAATGGGCCAGAACTTCGGTTCACCACGGATGAGTACGCGTTGGGTACCCACGTGTAGGCCCAACGAAAGTGCCGGTTTCGTGCATGCACTGCGCATGCACGCGAAACTGGAACTTCCGTTCCCTTAAAGGAAGGCGTTCACAGGTCGAACGCATGCGCCGGAGAGGCAGCGCGTATGCCTGGAACTTCCGATTTTTTTGCAGGTTTCTCCGGGAAGGTAAGGCCTGCTTTTTACAAGGTAAGTGGTGAATTAAGTCAAATTAAAACATTTTTCCACAGGTTTATTATTTTTAAATACTTTAAAGAAAGGTAAGTTTAATTTAAGCCCTGTTAGAAACTGTAATTATTTTTTTCAAAAATTTAAATTATTGTTAAAAATAGTTATTTTATGTAATTTATAGTTATTTTAAAAATATGATTTAAAAAAAAAATTATTTGAAGTTTTAGTGATGTTTTGGGGCTCTCTGGCCTAGAAATTCACTAGCCTTAGCACCGCTTTTGAGGCGCTAGAGGGACTAGCGCCAGAGTTATGGCCATTTGAAAAATTGAGTGGGGCCCTAAAGCGGCGTTGCACCGGTAGCGCTGCGCCGGCACCGATGACGTCATCGGTATGCGCAGCGTCCCGGTTGCCGTGGTAACCCGCCCGAACTCCGAAATTGAGTTGCAGCCGCCTCGCCCGTGGCAGCCGCAAGCAACGTTCTGTAAAAGGTGCCTTGCTGAAGTTAGCGCCGGCGCATTAAGGTCGCGTGGCGGCCGGCCGCTTCCCCGGCGGCCGCCTGCCCGCACCTCCCTCCCCGGACTCCTCCAAGGCCCCCCCCGTGGCACAGATGCGTGTGGGCCGCGAGCCCGGCACTTCTCCGAGGTGCCGGGCTCATTTTTATTCAGCCGTCAACGGCCAGCGGTCGGGTGCAGGCAACTCCTCCTTAACGGAAGGAGGAGGCCTGCACTTCCCCAGCCTGCCGCACCACATTGGGCGCCGCAGCGCCGGAACAGCGCCGCAATGGGGCAGGTAGCGCCCATTGGGAGGCGCTGAAACCCTCCAGTAGCGCCGGCAGCCATTTGGGCGCGGCGCTACTGAATTTTTGGCGCGCGCAGGGGGACTTAGCGCCGGCACTAACTTCCGGCGCTAAAGCCCTGGCTGCGCCAAAACCCAATTTCTAGGCCATAGTATTTATAGGTTTGACAGCTTTTCCTGTCAAAGTTATGAATGGGCATTCCCTGCTAACATTGGCTCTCCATGGCCCACGTGATCCCAGGGGACGCTTTGAACTAACTGCGCCCCTGGGATATGCAAGCACTGCGCGCCGGCAGTTGGAGGAGGCCCAGGATCGGAATCCCACGCGGGCCCACAGCTCAACAGCCGGTGCGGTAGGTAAGTGCAGGTCGGAGGCATGCACCCGCGGGAAGACTCCGACCCGAATTTCTGGGCCAATATGAAAAATAACTTGCAAGCGATATCAAAGCAAACAGCGAAATATTTTGGCGACAGACTTCTGGATGGGGCCCTTCAACGCGGTTTGGCCCCTAATTTGCATATTTAATATGTAGAACCCCCAAGTCTCAATACAGAACTAACCCCAGTCCCAATCAAACACCCCCGATTCCCAATCTCCTGAACCCTTGAGTCACAATACAGAACTTACCCCAGTCCCAATCAAACACCCCCCATTCCCAACCTCCTGAACCCCCGAGTCCCAATACAGAACCAACCCCAGTCCCAATCAAACACCCCCCATTCCCAACCTCCTGAACCCCCGAGTCCCAATACAGAACCAACCCCAGTCCCAATCAAACACCCCCGATTCCCAATCTCCTGAACCCCCGAGTTCCAATTCCACTGCCCCCAACCCCCACCACCCCCGCCCCCGAGCCTTGTACTAAATAAGTCCTGGAAGGAGCTCAAGACGATCTCAGGGTGAGTGTTTAGAGATCAACCAGAACGTCTAAAAATCTAGAGAACTCCCTGAATTGGAGACACAAAGATCTGTCAGATTGGGATTTCACACTCACCATTACTGTTCAACTGGGAAAGATCCATCTTGAAATCAGCGTCTGATGTCTTCATTGCACGGAACATCTGGGAAACTGAAATGGAAACAAGGCTTTGACTCTCACACATTAGCATAGACTGGATTTGCCTCCACTGTACCTCATGGAGGAAATTGCACGGTGAGGCCAGCATTTGTGTTCCCACCACAAACTCAATTACCCCTCCCCCAACCCCCTGCTGGGATTGCTGTGATTACCCACCACACAGAAATTATAGCAAGGTGGCAGGGCCTGGCAAACCGCCCATTTCCCAAACTTCAACCATAGCAGCAGGGATAGAAAATCGTTTGCTGGCAGGAAACAAAGGTTTTAGTTTAATGGGCATTACTCAGATTGGAGAAGGGAAGAAGTGGTGTCCCAGGAGCCAGAGCTGGGTCCACTGTTGTTCCTGGTTTAGATGATTTAGAAGTGGATAAATGTGAGGTTATCCACTTTGGTGGCAAAAACAGGAAGGCAGATTATTATCTGAATGGCAATATATTGGGAGAAGGGGAAGTGCAACGAGACCTGGGTGTCCTCGTGTACCAGTCGCTGAAGGTAAGCATGCAGGTGCAGCAGGCGGTTAAGAAGGCAAATGGTGTGTTGGCCTTTGTAGCGAGAGGGTTTGAGTACAGGAACAAGGATGTCTTGCTGCAGTTGTACAGGGCCTTGGTGAGACCACATCTTGAGTATTGTGTGCAGTTTTGGTCGCCTTATCGGAGGAAGGATGTTCTTGCCATGGAAGGAGTTCAGCGAAGATTCACCAGGCTGATACCTGGGATGGCAGGAATGACGTATGAGGAGAGATTGGGACGATTGGGCTTGTACTCGCTGGAATTTAGAAGAATGAGAGGGGATCTCATTGAAACTTATAAAATTCTGACAGGACTGGACAGACTAGATGCAGGAAGGATGTTCCCGATGGTCGGGGAGTCCAGAACCAGGGGTCACAGTCTAAGGATACGGGGTAGGCCATTTAGGACAGAAATGAGGAAGAATTTCTTCACCTAGAGAGTGGTGAACCTGTGGAATTCTCTACCACAGAAGGCAGTAGAAGCCAATTCATTAAATATATTCAAGAAGGAGTTGGATATATTTGTTAAGGCTAAAGGGATCCAGGGGTATGGGGAGAAAACAGGGACCGGGTACTGAAATTGGATGATCAGCCATGATCGCATTGAATGGCAGAGCAGGCTCGAGGGGCCGAATGGCCTACTCCTGCTCCTATCTTCTATATTTCTATGTTTCTATGAATTTGGCATAGCTCAATCCCACAATGCCCAAAGGCACAAAATAAGGGTTTTGCAAAGAATGAAGTAGAATGTAAAAGACTTCAGGATGTCAGACAGGTTAGTGAAATGGGCAGACAGGTGGCAGATACAATTTCATGTGGAGAAGTGTGAGATGAGAGGTGAGAGAGAGAAACCAGGATGTTACAAAGCTGTTAGTCTAACATCTGTTGTGGGGAATTTATTGGAAGCTATAATTAAGGACTGAGTAACTGAGCATTTAGTGAAATTTGAGCTGATTAGAGAGAGCCAGCATGGACTTGTGAAGGGTAGGACATGTTTAACGAACCTAATTGAATTTTTTGAGGAAGTACCTAAAGTAGTAGACAGGGGAATGTCTATGGATGTCGTTTATATGGACATCAAGAAGGCATTTGATAAGGTTCCACATAAGAGGTTAGGAGATTGGTTTGGCGGTCGAAGACAGAGAATAGGGATAATGGTTATGAACTTGAATTGGAAGGAAATGACTAGTGATGTTCCACAAGGATCTGTGCTGGGGCCTCAACTGTTTACTATATTAATGACTAAGATAGAGAGCCATAGATCCAAGTTTGCCCCTGACACAAAGGTTGGTGGCATAGTGAGTGGTGCAGGTGAGAGCACAACATTTCACAGAGATATTGATAGATTAAGTGATGCCAAATTCCAAATCATCTAAACCAGGAACAACAGTGGACACAGCTCTGGCCCCTGGGACACCACTTCTTCCCTTCTCCAATCTGAGTAATGCCTATTAAACCAAACCCTTTGTTTCCTGCCAGCAAACAATTTTCTATCCCTGCTGCTATGGTTGAAGTTTGGGGAATGGGCGGTTTGCCAGGCTCTGCCACCTTGCGATAATTTCCGTGCGGTGGGTATTCACAGCAATCCCAACTGCGAGGAAGTGCATCATCCTGGTGAATCTACACTGTACACCCACTATGGCCTTCATGTCCTTTCAATTATGGGATGCAAAATAAACCCAGATCCCCATAACAGTGGCAGATGAATATGAACTCTGGTAAGTGTGAGGTCATCCATTTTGGACCAAAAAACAAGACATCCGAGTACTTATTGTGATGAAATATTCCATTCATCACTGCCTGTGACTGTGGTCGGTTTCAGTGTCATTTCCCCTCCCCCAGTCCTCATTGTATTGTTTATTGGAATGTGCTGGAATGTGCTGTGTGTGTAGGGCTCCGCCCATACCTGGCCCCTTTTGTAAGCTAGCTCAGTCTGGCCTCAGTCTCCAGAAGGAAGATACCTCTCTCTCTTACGTGTTACTTTCTAAGTTAATAAAAGCCTTGTTTTGTTTTGCTAACATCGAGTCTCGGAATTATTGAGGCACATCAATTTTATTAACTTATTTTTCAACACTATGGATCAACTCCTGAAACCCGAACGTTTGGATTTGGATCAACATGCTCCGGACGCATCAGCACGCTTCGGACACTGGTTTGAGTGTATGGAATTCTTCCTGGACAATTCTGCAGCCGTCAAAGACGCTACGGACGCTGCGAGGATGAGACTCGGAATTCTGCGGAATTGGGTAAGCCACCGGGTTTACCCCCTCATCCAAGACGCCGATACGTACCTGGCCGCCTGCGACATCTTAAAGGCGCATTACCAGCAGCCTACGAATGAGGTGTATGCTAGGCATCTGCTCGCTACTCGCGCACAGCGACCTGGGGAATCGGTGGAGGAGTTCCTAAGCACCCTGAAAATGCTTGGCAAAGACTGCAAGTGCCGAGATGTAAAAGCCATAATGTACACTGACGAGCTTGTTCGCGATGCCTTTATCACAGGCCTCAGCTCCACTTACATCCGGCAAAGACTGCTGGAAAAAACGGGGTTGGACCTGAAACAGGCTGCGGACACCGCGCGATCCCTGGATGTGGCCCAGAGAAACTCGGACGCCTACTCTTCAGCCCGCGCCGTCCACGCCGCCACGTGTGCACCGAGGACGCCGCCATCTTGGAAGGCATCTTCCCCGCCCGGCAGCCCGACACCGGCGGGGCCCCGCTCTCCCCCCAGAAGCCCTACGACAGCCGCGACGCGTCAGGGACCCAACTGCTACTTCTGCGGGCAGCCAAAACACACCAGAAACCTGTGCCTGGCGAAAGGCACCACCTGCTTTAAGTGCGGTAAGAAGGGGCACTTCGGGAAGGTGTGCAGAGGGAACCCCGCCGGAAAACCAACCGCCGGAAAACCCGCCACCGCCGCGTGTGCACCGTGGGAGCGGCCATCTTGGACGCCATCTTGCCCGACCTCGTGGGGTCCGCCATCTTATGAGCAGACAGCGTGGATGCCATCTTGTATCGATCAGGGCCCTACAGTGGCATCGGTCACAGTGGACCAGACCAGGCCGCACCCGCTATCCAAATCAATGGTGGACATCGAGGTAAACGGGTGCCGGGTTAAATGTTTAATTGACAGTGGAAGCACGGAGAGTTTTATCCACCCTGAACTGGCACAGCAACTCTCCCTAAAGGTGGTCCCTGCTCAGGGTACCATCTCTATGGCTGATAAAACCCAGACATCGACCATTCTGGGTTACTGCACGGTACAATTGGGCGTTAACGGAACTGTATACGATAATTTTAAAGTATTAATCATGAAGAACCTATGTGCGAGCGTGATCTTGGGCCTGGATTTCCAGTGCAACCACCAAAGCATCACGCTCAAGTACGGTGGGTCCCAGCCGCCCCTCACAGTATGCGGTCTGGCTACCCTGAAGGTAAAGCCGCCTTCGCTATTCGCGAACCTTACCCCTAACTGCCGGCCAATAGCGACCAAAAGCAGGAGGTACAGCTGGGAGGACAGGCGGTTTATCGCGACCGAGGTAGACAGGCTCCTGAAAGAGCGCATTATTGAACGCAGCAACAGCCCGTGGCGCGCCCAAGTGGTAGTGGTAAGGGGTAGCGAGAAGAAACGGATGGTGATCGACTATAGTCAAACGATCAACAGGTACACCCAACTAGACGCCTACCCGCTACCCCGCATATCAGAAATGGTGAACCAAATCGCCCAATACCGGGTGTTCTCCACCATCGACCTCAAGTCAGCGTACCACCAGCTCCCTATCAGACCAGAGGACCGCCCGTACACCGCCTTCGAGGCGAACGGACGCCTCTACCAATTCCTCAGAGTCCCCTTTGGGGTGACGAATGGGGTCTCGGTTTTTCAGAGGGAGATGGACCGCATGGTCGATGACCACCACTTGCAGGCAACCTTCCCCTACCTCGACAACGTCACCATCTGCGGCCACAATCAGCAGGATCACGACTCGAACCTCGAGACGTTCCTGGAAACCGCACAAAAACTCAACCTCACCTACAACGAGGACAAGTGCGTTTTCAACACCACGCGCCTCTGCATACTAGGCAGCGTGGTGGAGAATGGGGAAATCGGACCAGACCCTGACCGATTGCGCCCCCTACGGGAGCTGCCCCTGCCCAACACTCCCAAAGCCCTGAAAAGGTGCCTGGGGTTATTTTCTTATTATTCCCAATGGGTCCCCAACTACTCCGACAAAGCCCGCCCCCTCTTGAAAGCATCCTCTTTTCCGCTCTCTGCTGAGGCCCACGCCGCCTTCAAAAGCATTAAGCAGGATATTGAGCGGGCCACGCTACAGGCAGTGGACGAGAACACTCCATTTCAAGTGGAAAGTGATGCGTCTGACTTCGCCTTGGCGGCCACCCTCAACCAGGCAGGGCGGCCCATAGCTTTCTTCTCGAGGACCCTCCAAGGGCCCGAGATCAGACACTCCTCCGTGGAAAAGGAGGCCCAAGCCATCATGGAGGCAGTGCGCCACTGGCGCCACTACCTAGCCGGCAAACGCTTCACCCTACTTACCGACCAGCGGTCGGTAGCGTTTATGTTCAATAATAAACAGAGGGGGAAGATTAAAATTGATAAGATTCTTAGGTGGCGGATCGAGCTCTCCACCTTCGAGTACGACATCATTTACCGGCCAGGGGCCCTTAACAAATCCCCTGACGTTCTCTCACGAGGGATGTGTGCCAGCGCCACTGGGGATCGGCTACAGACCCTCCACAACGACCTCTGCCACCCAGGGGTCACGCGGCTGTTCCACTTCATAAAGTCCCGTAACTTACCCTACTCGATTGAGGAAGTTCGGTCTCTGACCAGGAACTGCCGCACTTGCGCTGAGTGCAAGCCTCGGTTCTACCGCCCAGATAGAGCCCACTTAATCAAAGCTACACGGCCCTTTGAGCGGCTCAGCTTAGATTTCAAGGGCCCCCTCCCGTCCGTCGACCGCAATGTTTACTTCCTGAACATTGTGGACGAATACTCCCGGTTCCCATTCGCCTTCCCCTGCCCAGACATGACCAGCGCCACGGTCATTAAATGCCTCAACAGCCTGTTCTGCCTGTTCGGTATGCCGAGCTACATCCATACGGATAGGGGGGCGTCCTTCATGAGTGAAGAGCTACGCCAGTACATGCTGTCCAAGGGGATCGCCACGAGCCGTACCACCAGCTACAACCCCCGGGGTAATGGCCAAGTGGAGCGAGAGAACGGGACAGTATGGAAAGCAGTCACTCTAGCTCTAAGGACCAAGGGCCTCCCTATCTCCTGCTGGCAGGAAGTCCTCTCGGATGTGCTACATTCGATACGGTCGCTATTGTGTACGGCCACTAATGCCACGCCTCATGAACGAATGTTTGTCTTTCCCCGGAAATCCACCTCAGGCATATCCATGCCGTCATGGCTCTCCACCCCAGGTCCGGTACTCGTGCGAAGGCATGAGAGGGGCCACAAGACGGACCCTCTCGTGGAGCCAGTACACCTACTCCACGCCAACCCCCAATACACATATGTCCGGCACGCCGACGGAAGGGAGGACACCGTGTCCATAAAAGACGTCGCCCCAGCCGGCATCGACAACAACCACGGCAATAGCAGCAACAACGATCACAGCAACTCTTACCCACCCACTACTCTTTCATCACCCCCGGAAGAACATCGACCAACGGCACCCCCACCAACTACCCCTTCAACAACCCTGGCGGCACCCCCGGCAGAGACCCAGGAGATTACCGGGGACACCCAGCCGACACCCGCGGCACCACAACAGCCACGTCGGTCGCAGAGGACTATCAAACCCCCGAACAGACTAAATCTATAGAAGGGGTGAATGTGATGAAATATTCCATTCATCACTGCCTGTGACTGTGGTCGGTTTCAGTGTCATTTCCCCTCCCCCAGTCCTCATTGTATTGTTTATTGGAATGTGCTGGAATGTGCTGTGTGTGTAGGGCTCCGCCCATACCTGGCCCCTTTTGTAAGCTAGCTCAGTCTGGCCTCAGTCTCCAGAAGGAAGATACCTCTCTCTCTTACGTGTTACTTTCTAAGTTAATAAAAGCCTTGTTTTGTTTCGCTAACATCGAGTCTCGGAATTATTGAGGCACTGTGGTAAACCACTGTTTGTATTCCTGTTTGTCCTGTTTGTATTCCACTGTGTACATGCCTGGACATGCCTCGGCTGACTCCTCCCACAGGTCCTAGTATAAAGGTGACTGCTCCCCAGCCCTTAGTATCATGGACCGGTCGACCACGCGAGGCAGACCTCCATTCTGTTGTTAATAAAAGCCTTTAGTTACTCTTCTAAGTCTCAGTCTTTTATGAGTAATTGATAGCGCATCAATTTTATTAACAACATTTTTATAATGGAGAAGATCCTCACACCAGCATGCCTGGACTTAGATCATCGGGAGGCGGACTCATCCACCAAGTTTACTCACTGGCTTAAGTGTTTTGAAAAATTCCTGACCGCCTCCGAAGCAATCAAATCGGACGAGGACAAACTGGATGTCCTGACCTCCAAAGTGAACCACCGAGTGTACTCGGTCATCCAAGACGCGACCTCGTACGCGGATGCTATCAAGCTCCTCAAGGACCAGTACACGCGCCCAGTGAACGAAGTGTACGCCAGGCACCTCCTGGGGAGTCGTAAACAACAACCTGGGGAATCGACCGTGGAATACCTTCAGGCACTGTCTGTGCTTGGCCGGGCCTGTGGTTGTAAGGATGTAAAGGCCGCCGTGTACACAGAGGAACTTATCCGGGACGCTTTTGTAGCGGGCCACAGATCCAATTACACCCGACAGCGACTGTTGGAGCAGAGTAACCTCGACCTCAACAAGGCCTCTGAACTCGCACTATCGTTGGATGCAGCCTACCAGGGCATGGATGCCTACTCCTCTGCACCGTGGACGCCGCGGGGAATGACAGCCTGGGACACGGTAGGACCGCCTCATAGCGCCGTGCCACCCCAGCCACACCCCAACAACGGCCCAACTACCGCAGCAGTGTCCCAAGGCCAGACAGCAGTGCCCCAAGGCCAGAAATGCTACTTCTGTGGCCAGGCAAAACACCCCAGAGCGCGCTGCCCGGCGAAAAACGCGATCTGCTCGGGCTGCGGGAAGAAGGGACACTACGCTAGCGTCTGCAGGGCCAAAGCCACCCCGAACCCCAGCAGCGCCGCGTGTGGGCCATGCGGGCCGCCATCTTGGACCTCCCCGGCCATGTGCAAATCACCGGTACAGCAGCCATTTTGGACGCCTCCAGCCACATGGGGATCATGGACGCCGCCATCTTGGACGACAGCCGGGACGCAGCAGGCCCCCGACACCGCCTCATCTGATACCCGCAGCGACACACCGACCCCTACGCTGGCATCCGTTACACTGGACCAAGCGAGACCGCACCAACTGGCCAGTTCCACAATGGACATTAAGGTAAATGGTCACGATACAATCTGCCTTTTTGACTCTGGGAGCACAGAGAGCTTCATCCACCCCGACACGGTGCGGCGTTGCTCTCTCCCAGTCCTGCCTGCGCAACAGCGGATTTCTATGGCCTCCGAGTCCCAGTCGGCGGACATCGGCGGCTACTGCGTGGTGACACTCGTAGTAGACGGGACCGTGTACGATCATTTTAAACTTCTGGTCCTGCCTGACCTCTGCGCTGCCGTCCTGCTGGGGTTAGATTTTCAGTGCCACCTTAAAAGTGTTACGATGGCGTACGGTGGACCCCTACCCCCACTCACAGTCCGCAGCCAGCAGCTTCCAAACTGCCCGCCGCGCACCAGGTGCAACCTCTCCACACTCAGAGTCACCCCCCCCAACTGTTTGCTAACCTCACCCCCGACTGTAAGCCCATCGCCACAAAGAGCAGGCGATACAGTGCCGGGGACAGGGTTTTCATTAAAACCGAAGTGGAGCGGCTCCTGAAAGAAGGGATTATTGAGGGCAGCACCAGCCCCTGGCGAGCCCAGGTTGTGGTCGTTAAGACCGGCGAGAAGCAGCGCCTGGTCATCGACTACAGCCAGACAATAAATCGCTACACCCTGCTGGACGCCTACCCACTCCCCCGTATAGCTGATATGGTCAACCAGATCACGCAGTACCGCGTCTTCTCGACCATTGACCTGAAATCAGCGTACCACCAGCTCCCCATCCGCCCTGAGGACCGCCAGTACACTGCCTTTGAGGCAAACGGCCGCCTCTATCACTTCCTTAGGGTTCCCTTTGGCGTCACCAACGGGGTCTCCGTCTTCCAAAGGGAGATGGACCGGATGGTAGATCAAAATGCGTTGCAGGCCACTTTCCCATATCTGGACAATGTGACCATCTGCGGCCGTGACTTGCAGGACCATGACGCAAACCTCGAAAAATTCCTCCGCACCGCCCAACTCCTAAACCTGACATATAACAAGGAGAAGTGCATATTCCGCACAAACCGCCTCGCTATCCTTGGCTGTGCTGTGGAACACGGAGTCATCGGCCCCGACCCCGACCGGATGCGTCCCCTTATGGAACTTCCACTGCCCCACTGCCTCAAGGCCCTGAAGAGGTGCCTAGGGTTTTTCTCCTATTACGCCCAGTGGGTCCCCTACTAAGCGGACAAGGCCCGTCCGCTGATCAAGTCCACCTCTTTTCCCTTGACGGCAGAGGCCCGCTTAGCCTTCCACCGTATCAAGGAGAACATTGCCAAAGCCACCATGCATGCAGTGGACGAATCCATCCCCTTCCAGGTGGAAAGCGACGCGTCTGACTTTGCCCTGGCCGCTACCCTCAATCAGGCGGGGAGACCCGTGGCCTTCTTTTCACGAACCCTCCAAGGCCCGGAGACCAGACACTCCGCTGTTGAGAAGGAGGCCCAGGCGATTGTGGAGGCTGTGCGTCATTGGAGGCACTACCTGGCCGGAAAACGATTTACCCTGCTCACTGACCAGCGTTCAGTTGCTTTTATGTTTAACAACAAGCAGAGGGGCAAAATCAAAAATGACAAGATCTTGAGGTGGAGAATCGAACTTTCCACCTACAACTACGAGATCTTGTACCGGCCCGGGAAGCTAAATGAACCCCCGGATGCGCTATCGCGTGGCACCTGCGCCAGCGCGCAGATCGATAGACTGCGGGCCCTCCACAATGACCTCTGCCACCCGGGGGTCACCAGGTTCTTCCACTTCATCAAGGCCCGCAACCTGCCTTACTCTATTGAGGAGGTCAGGACCATGACCAGGAACTGCCAAGTCTGCGCTGAGTGCAAACCGCACTTTTATAGACCAGACAGGGCCCACCTGATAAAAGCCACTCGCCCCTTCGAGCGCCTGAGCGTCGATTTTAAAGGGCCTCTCCCCTCCTCCGACCGCAATGTGTACTTCCTCAATATTATTGATGAGTACTCCCGTTTCCCGTTCGCCTTCCCCTGCCCGGACATGACCAGTGCCACGGTCATTAAATGTCTGAACAACCTCTTCACCCTGTTCGGCTTCCCCAGCTATATCCATAGCGACCGGGGCTCATCGTTTATGAGCGACGAACTCCGTCAGTACCTGCTAACTAGGGGTATTGCCACAAGCAGGACCACCAGTTACAACCCCCGGGGGAACGGACAGGTGGAAAGAGAAAATGCGACAGTTTGGAAGGCCGTCCTGCTAGCCTTAAAGTCTAGGGGCCTTCCAACCTCCCGCTGGCAGGATGTGCTCCCCGATGCGCTCCACTCTATTCGGTCACTGCTCTGCACTGCCACTAACGCCACCCCTCATGAGAAAATGTTTGTCTTCCCAAGGAAGTCCACATCGGGGACATCGCTACCGCCATGGCTGACGTCCCCAGGGCTGGTCCTACTGAGAAGACACGTGAGGACCCATAAAACGGACCCCCTGGTCGAGAGGGTCGACCTCCTCCACGCCAACCCCCAGTATGCTTACATCGCATACCCGGACGGGCGGGAGGACACAGTCTCCATAAGAGACCTTGCACCCTCGGGGGCCGCAGTAACCCACTACCCACTACCACCCCCCCCCCCACGATCCGATATCCAGCCCCAGCAGACGGCAGGCCTGGGCCCCGCGACCCGCTCGACATCTACGAGGACGACACGCCTGTGCCACAGCCTACGCTGGACTCGACGCCGGAAACTTCACTACCCCTGCCGTCGCCACGCAGATCACAGCGGCAGACAAGACCTCCGGAGAGACTCCAATACACTAACTTTTAATACACTTCACCCCGCCGGACTCAATTTTAAACAAGGGGTGAATGTGGTAAACCACTGTTTGTATTCCTGTTTGTCCTGTTTGTATTCCACTGTGTACATGCCTGGACATGCCTCGGCTGACTCCTCCCACAGGTCCTCGTATAAAGGTGACTGCTCCCCAGCCCTTAGTATCATGGACCGGTCGACCACGCGAGGCAGACCTCCATTCTGTTGTTAATAAAAGCCTTTGGTTACTCTTCTAACTCTCAGTCTTTTATGAGTAATTGATAGCGCATCAGGCACATCACTTATTAAATGGTGAAAAGCTCGGAACAGTGGGGGTCCAAAGTGATTTAGGGGCCCGTGTACACCGATCACGAAATTGTAGTGGTCAGTTACAAAAAATTATCAAAAAGACGATGGAATGCTCGCCTTTATAATGAGGGGGCTGGAGCATAAAGGGGAGGACGTATTGCTGCCGCGATACAAAGCCCTGGTTAGACCACATCAGGAGTACAGTGAACAGTCTGGGCACCACAACTTAGAAAGGATTTAGAAGGAGTGCAGCACACATTCACAATTCACTTAAAATCAGAGCCAGACCATTCAGGGGAGGAGTAAGGAAACACTAATCCATAGAAACGGTGATAGAAGTGTGGAACTCCCTCCCACAAAAAGTACTAGATACTAGCTCAATTAATCATTGTACACCTGAGATCGATTAGATTTCTGCTAGCCAAGGGTTTTAAGGGGTGTGGCGCAAAGGCAGGGGGATGGAATTGGGATCCATGCTCTCACAGAATGACGGAACAGGCTCGAGGGGAGGAATGGGCTACTGCTGTTCCTAGTTTGGGATGGAAATGACAAGGAATGGGAATATACATGCAACGGAAAGACAGTGAAAGGTTGTGAATGAAGAGAGAGACCCGGGGGTTCAAATACAATCCCTTGATGACCAATAACTTCTTGAGATGTATAATGAGGGGCGTACTGAAGAAAAACAAGAAGTGATGAATCTGTACAAGGCAATGGTTCGGGCAGAGCTGGGGATCTGGGTTTATTTTACATCCCATTATTGAAAGGACATTAAGGCCATAGCGAGCGTACAGTGTAGATTCACCAGGATGATGCACTTCCTCACAATTCTTTGCAATAAATCCCATCTGCCCCTGTCCGCCCGGCTCTGTATTACAAGGCAAGCTCTGTTTGAAGGATACAAGCATTCACACATTTGCTCCCTTTCTGTTATTGTTCACCTGGAAGAACATGTCAGCACTGCCAGAGGGTCAGAAGATGACAGGATCTCACAGCACCCCGAGATCTGCTCAGCCTCCCAAGCACCATGATGGAGGATGCATCTATTGAGCTTGGGGAGTGGCACCGGGTGAGGAGGGACAGGTGCTGCCCAGATGGTCACATGGCTGCCATCAATGGCCACCCTCTACCTTCTCAAAGTCAGCAGAGAGCTAAAGTTGGACGGCCAGATTGTGACAGAGCACAACGCTGGGAAATACTGCAAGGGCTGCCAGCACTGTGTTATTCTGCTCCCACTACTGGCCCCGGCACTAGAGACACGACAATCACCCCCTCCAAGTGTCAGTCCAAATTCCCTGTTCGATTAGAGAGTTTATACTCGTGATACGGGATTGCTAACTGTCCTGTCCCGATAATGTCGGCTAGGATCACCTTAAGAGTTATTGTTCCTCAGTCCCACTGCTGAATTAATATTACCTACATTATTAATGCATGCTAATTGCTGCACAGCCCTGAATTAGCTTTGTTAACTAACATTGCAGAAGAACAATAAGTTCCATTATTTAAAATATCACAAAACTTACACAATATAACTGCAGTGCCAAGAATCACTACAGACAGCAGGATGGAGAGACCCAGGAGAATGTAGATGACCAGAGGTGACCGTTTTCCTCGGACAGGCTCTGCTGATCGGACACCACGTTCTGCAAAGTGTAAGTGAAAGTCATCACTGAAAGGATTAGAGGGAACCATCTTGTGAAAAAGGCTCCAAACCTTTTCTCATTTGGACCTGGAGAAGAGGCAGAGGAGCCGAGTGTTGTTGTCAACACTGGAATGTTTGAAACTTTGCACCATTGGGCCTCTCGAACACACATTTCTTCAATTCAAGAACATTCATCAACAGCAGGTTAGAGATCTAAACTGGGCCGGGAACTGAAGTGATGCAAGTTATGGACAGTTACAAACAACAGGCACAAAATATCATTTACTCAGGTAATCTGCAGGCTACAAGGAATAAAGACCATTCGTTCATCTCACCCCTCTGTCCTCATCATTTCTTCAACATTTCACCATCCCTCATCCAGCATCTTTACATCATCACCTTCCTCACAGATTTCAGTGTGAGCCAACAACACCATCAGTTAAAGGGATGGTCACGGGGGGTTTCTGACCCCACTGCTTTATTTCACTGTGTGTTAACAACACCATCAGTTAAAGGGATGGTCACGGGGGGTTTCTGACCCCACTGCTTTATTTCACTGTGTGTTAACAACACCATCAGTTAAAGGGATGGTCACGGGGGGGTTTCTGACCCCACTGCTTTATTTCACTGTGTGTTAACAACACCATCAGTTAAAGGGATGGTCACGGGGGGGTTTCTGACCCCACTGCTTTATTTCACTGTTCAGATCTAAAACCCATCAGTTTTCTGAAGTAGTGGAATTTCCTGACAACAGGTTCTCTCAACCAACGAGAAATGACCTTTTCACTGTTGTTAATTGATCTGAAGGTGTTAATAAATTCGAGCTAATTAAATCAAACTGAATAAACTACAATAATGATCAGATCACTGATGTGTACCTGGCTTCAACTCTTCCTGTTTTCCTCTGTCTCCTCTTAGTTGATCAGAATGAAAATCGTTGATATTTTGATAATTGTCTAGCTCCATGTTATCAGCTGGAACAACTTCTTGTCTTTGAAGAACGTGTGAGAGGCTGTTAGAGAAATGGGACTTTTATTCTCACTCAGTTCCTCTTGCTGCGCTTGCAGTGTTTCTCAGATAAACCACAACTATAGGTTGTGCCTGATGGACACCAGGATATTTTAGCACTTCTGGTTTTAGATGATGGGTTTAAATGGCAATGCCCTGAACTGAGGACCTTGAGGAGTCTGTCAGGCATTCCTGCCCTAAACATGCTCTCAGACCGAGGGCTTTGATACAGATCTCTTTGGGTTTGTAGATATTCACTGTCGGTAGGAGCCCATGAGTGAAAGTGGCCTTTAGCTCCCTGGACTGCTATTGGGTACAATAAGTGTGCCAATAAAGAGAATTATCTCAGGTGTTGTTTAGTTCCCCAGTGCAGTTAATTAAATAAACCTGGAATAAAAGGTTAGTATCAGTAATGGTGACCATGAAACTATCGGATTGTCGTAAAAACCCATCTGGTTCACTAATGTCCTTTAGGGAAGGAAATCTGCCGTCCTTACCTGGTCTGACCTGTATGTGACTCCAGACCCAGAGCAATGTGGTTGACTCTTAACTGCCCTCTGAAATGGCCGAGCAAGTCACTCAGTTGTAACTAACCGCGACAAAACAAAATAATAAGAATGAAACCGGACGGACCACCCGGCATCGACCTCAGCACAAGCTACGGACACGGCAAAGGCGCACCCAGCCCAGTCAACCCTGCAAAGTCCTCCTCACCAACATCTGGGGACTTGTGCCAAAATTGGGAGAGCTGTCCCACAGACTAGTCAAACAACAGCCTGACAGTCATACTCACAGAATCATACCTTTCAGCCAATGTCCCAACCTCCTCCACCACCATCTCTGGGTATGTCCTGTCCCACCGGCAGGACAGACCCACCAGGGGTGGTGTCACAGTGTGAGTCCTCAACATTGACTCCGGACCCCATGAAGTCTCATGGCTTCAGGTCAAGCATGGGCAAGGACACCTCCTGCTGATTACTACCTACCGCCCTCCCTCAGCTGATGAATCAGTACTCCTCCATGTTGGACACCACTTGGAAGAAGCACTGAGAGTAGCAAGGGCACAGAATGTGTGGTATCTTGAGCTGGCCATAGATGGAGACAGACACAGGTTAACTCCTTAACATGGTTTAATCAACACTTGCACATAAAAGCTTCTGCCATGAGGCAGCAAAAACAAAGAGTACCACAGTACAGATCAGACTTAACTCAGGAGAGCAATTGCCACAGCACCACCTGGTGGATCAGGTTACTCATAACCTCTCAGGTTACTACACTCCTCCCCCCTTAAGATTGCCGTATGCAATTCTTAAACAATAACCCTTACTAGGTACTATGGCCTAGAAATTCACTTGCGTTTGCGCCCAATTAGGGGCGAAAGAGTGGGTTGCGCCGGAAGTTGCGTCGCGCCCGAAATTAGGTGGGCCCTAACATCGGCGTTAGCCGGTAGCGCTGCGCCGGCACCGATGACGTCATCGGTGTGCGCAGTGCCCCGGTACCGCCCGAAACCACGCCGATCCCCATCTTCAGTAGCGGCCGCCTCATCCGTGGCGGCCGCTAACAACATCATGAGGCCGGGTCCTTACAGCAGCCTTAGCGGGGCGCTTTAAGGTGGAGGTGCGGCCGGCCGCTTTTTCGGCGGCCGCCTGCCTGCACCTCCTTCCCCGGCCTCCTCCACCACCCCCCCGCGGCATTGCCGGCTGGTTTCCGTGGAGCCCGGCACTTCTCCGTTGTGCCGGGCTCTTTTGCCGGCACTCGCAATCGGGGCTCCGGCCGTTGCAGGCACCTCCCCCTTAAGAGAAGGGGGAGGCCTGCAGTACAGCAGCCTGCCGCACCGCATCGGGTGGCGCAGCGGGACTGGCAGCGCTGAAATTCACTTTCAGCGCCCCAAGCAGGGCGGCCAAACCCTGGAACAGTGCCCGGTTCCGCTTTGGGGCGCTGAAAGTGAATATGGGGCGGGCACAACTGGCTCCGCGGCGGGCGCAAAATTTACGGCGCAAACGAGCTGGCGGGGCTATACCCAATTCCTAGGCCTATGTTTTAATTAACCAGTATGCTTTAACCATGGTTAACCCCTGACTAATTTAACAGGTTTGTATAAGTCTTTCTGGTTGCTTGTGAATCCTTTGTGAACGTCTTAATTCCACTTGTGGTGGATTCTCAGATTCATTCGCACTTGAGATTGGAGTAGTCTCTGATGTTGGTTTTACTCTGTCCCGCTGTGGCCTGGCAGTACCAGTGTCCACTGGAACCTTATAAGCCGTGCTGGGTCCTGGAACAGCCTCCTCTACTGCCCTTTGTTCCATCTGAGGCAGTTCCCCCTGCTGCCGGCTGAAAAGCTGATCCACATGCCGACAAGCCCCTCGACCATCCCCTAGTAACACGGAGTATGACACAGGTCCTGTAATGTCCTGGATTAGTCCTGGTACCCATTTAGGTCCATAACCGAAGTTCCGGGTGTACACAGAGTCCCCTATGGCGAAATGGCGAGCTTTAGTATGTTTGTCATGGTACGCTTTTTGGTTTGTTTGTTTAGTCTCAACCTTGCTTTTGAGATCTGGGTGTATCAGGTCTAACGTGCACCGCAACTTTCTCCCCATCATCAACTCAGCCGGAGAAAGCCCCGTAGTAGCTTGGGGTGTTATACGATAACTAAACAAGGCTCTATTGAGCTTGGTCTCCAGGGTGTCACCTGAGCTCTTCCTCATGAGCTCCTTAAAAGTCTGCACGGCTCGCTCGGCTAACCCATTTGAGGCTGGGTGATATGGAGCCGAGGTGACATGTGTGATTCCATTCCTTACCATGAATTCTTTGCTCCCTTCACTAACAAAACACTGTGCATTGTCGGATACAATCATTTCTGGAATACCATGCGTGCTGAAGCTGTTCCTGAGACAATTCAACGTGGCATCAGTCGTTGCAGAGCTCACTGGATAAACGTCGATCCACTTTGAGTGAGCGTCTACCAGCACCAAAAACATTTTGCCCCTAAAAGGTCCCGCATAGTCTATGTGAATTCTCCTCCAGGGTTTGCTGGGCCACTCCCAGGGATGGAGTGCTGCCCCGGCAGGTGCTTTCCTCTGTTCCTGACATATAGTGCATGACTTTACCTTTGACTCAATTTCAGCATCCAAGTTAGGCCACCACAGGTAGCTCCTAGCCAGTCCTTTCATTCTAGTCATTCCTGGGTGCGATTGATGCAACTGTTCCATCAAAGTAGAGCGTCCCCACTCTGGGACTATGATGCGTGCTCCCCATAGCACACATCCATCTTGGACACTGAGCTCGTGCTGTCTCTGTCTGTACGGCGCGAACTCCGGTCCCTCACGGTGATCTGGCTAGCCTTTCAACACATGCTCACGGACCCTTGACAGAACGGGGTCCTTGGCTGTCCAGCCCTGGATTTGCTCTGAAGTCATCAGGAGACTGATCTCCTGATCCAGCATCAGGACGTGCTCCTCAGGGGAAGTACTGCGAGGAGATTTTGAGAGGGGCAGGCGGCTGAGAGCATCCGCGTTCCCGTTTTCCTTGCCGGCTCTGTACGTGATCACATATTCATAGGCTCTTAGTATTACTGCCCATCTCATTATTCTCTGTGATGCCATTTGAGGCACCGCTTTCATCTCATTCAGTAAGCTAATAAGAGGCTTGTGGTCAGTACTGATTACAAACTTCCTCCCATATATGTACTTATGGAATTTCTTTACTCCAAATATAATGGCCAACCCCTCTTTATCAAGCTGTGAATAGTTCTTTTCCGCAGCTGTGAGCGTGCGTGAAACAAACCCGATGGGCCTTTCCGCTCCATCTGGCATGCGGTGGGCCAACACTGCCCCGACTCCATAGGGTGATGCATCGCAGGACATTATCAGCTCCTTCTTCTCATCGTAATGCACTAACACCCTGCTGGACTGAAGTAGCTCCTTTGACTGCTGAAACGCTTTCGCTTGCTCTGGCCCCCAACGCCATGGCTCCTCCTTTCTCAGCAGTTTGTGCAGGGGTGCCAGCAGCATCGATAAGTTTGGAAGAAACCGGTTATAATAATTCAGGAGCCCTAGATAAGCTTTCAGTTTAGTCACTGTGGTGGGTGCAGGTGCATCCTGCACTGCCCGCACTTTCCCTGGTAATGGATGGAGGCCTGTGGCATCACCCGATGTCCCAGGAATGTAACTTCCTTCTCCATGAAACTACACTTACTCCATTTCAGGTGTAGCCCCGCCTCTTCCAGCCGCTGTAGCACTTTGTCCAGTGTTTTTAAGTGATCCTGATCGTCACTTCCTGTTAGCAGAATATCATCTAAGTACACGGCCACCTTTGGAATGCCCTGCAGAATGCCCTCCATAGTCCGTTGGAATATTGCTGGGCTAGAACTGACACCAAGTGGTAACCTGGCATATGTGAACAGCCCCTTGTGCGTGTTCACCGTGACAAACTTTTTTGATTCTTCATCTAGCAATATCTGCTGATACACATGACTCATGTACAGTTTGCTGAATCTTTCTCCCCCAGCGAGCGATGTTAACATGTCCTCCATTCTCGGAATGGGGTACTGTCCCAGTGATGAAACTCTGCTCACTGTTAACTTATAGTCACCACACACCCTTACGTTACCGTCGGGCTTCAATACCGGGACTATTGGTGCCGCCCAGTCTGAAAATTTCACTGGTTCTATTACTTTGTCCCTTAGCAGGCGATCTAGTTCCGCCTCAACCTTGGTTTTCATTGCAAAAGGTACCGACCTTGGTTTAAAGAAACGAGGCGTGGCATCACTGGCTACATGAATCTTGGCTGTGGCTCCCCTTAAGGTGCCCAGTTCGTCCTTGAACGCTAACTCATGCTTCATCAGCACTTCTTGCAGTGCCTCTGTACTGTCCTCCATTTTATTCATTGCCTGCCAGTCCACACTCAACTCACTGATCCACCCTCGCCCTAACAGGTTTGGCCCTGACCCTGCTACCACTACCACCGTAAGCTCTTTGGTGACTCCTTTGTGTTCCACTTGTACTTCGGCCGTCCCTAAAATGTCCACCTTCTGTCCTGTGTAGGTTTTGAGACTAATGGGGCATGTACCTAGCTCTGGTACTTTTGCTTCCCCCCATAGCTTGGCATACTCAGTCTGCGACATTATGGTTACACTACATCCGGTGTCAATCTCAAACTTTACTTGACCTCCGTTCACTATCAAATACTGAGTGAGAGGGGGTACGTTGGGCCTTGAAGTGTCTATACTGTATACAGTGAAAACCTCCTCACTATACTCACTAGACTCTTCCTCCTCTTGTATGTAATTTGCCCACTTTGTGTACTTATCCCTACCCCCTTTTGCATGCTTTGCCCCTTTAGCACTGCTTCTCTCACTCACTGCCCTTTTACAGACATTCTTTAAGTGCCCTATTTTTCCACAATTGTGGCACTTTGCCTTTGCAAACCTGCAGTCCTTTGCATAATGGCTCGTCCCGCCACATCGGTAGCAATCCCCAACCCCGACTGGTGGACTTTTCGCGCCAGCTTCCATCTTGAAAACAGCTCCACCCACTGGTTTACTCCATTTCTCATTGCTCATACTGTTTAAGTCCTTAATGTCCTTGTTAGCCGTCTCCATGGCTTGTGCTTTTTAAGTGCCGTCTCAAACGTTAATCCTTCTTCTGACAGCAACCTTTGCTGTATACTGTTGTCGTTAACTCCGCATACTAGTCTGTCCCTTAACATGACTGTGAGCTCATTTCCAAAATTACAGTCCTGTGCGAGCTTCCGAAGCTCCTCCACATACTCAGTAACGCTTTCTTCCGGCCTCCTAATCCTCGAATTGAATTTCCATCTCTGTACTATTTCACTAGGTTTCGGATTGAAATGATTCTTTAGTAGACTCACCAACTCATCAAAAGATTTTTCTCCTGGCCGCTCCGGGCTCAGCAGATTCCTCATCCGTGTATAGGTTTGCGCTCCCACACAACTCAGTAAAATGGCCCTTTTCTTTTCAGCACTGTCCACCTCGTTTGCCATAAAGAAATGGCTCAGTATTTCACAATACTCCTCCCAAGACTGCGACTTGCTGTCAAAAGGTGCCACGGGGCCTACCGTTCCTGCCATCCTTGGAGTCCGGTCACTTCAGCCAAAAAATCAAATTCCGTTTCGACTCCCGCGGCCTAGCCTCGTCCTTTTCCAACTAGTTTGCTAACCAACCCGAGCACCTCTTCCGAATACTCCAAACCTTTTCCGTCCTTTATTCTCGTCGCTATATGTGGTATCTTGAGCTGGCCATAGATGGAGACAGACACAGGTTAACTCCTTAACATGGTTTAATCAACACTTGCACATAAAAGCTTCTGCCATGAGGCAGCAAAAGCAAAGAGTACCACAGTACAGATCAGACTTAACTCAGGAGAGCAATTGCCACAGCACCACCTGGTGGATCAGGTTACTCATAACCTCCCAGGTTACTACAGAATGTACTCTGGGTGGGGGACTTCAATGTCCATCACCAGGAGTGGCTCGGTAGCACCACTACTGACCGAGCTGGCCGAGTCCTGAAGGACATAACTGCCAGTCTGAGCCTGCAACATGTGGGGAGAGAACCAACATGAGGGAAAAACCTACTTGACCTCATCCTCACCAATCTACCTGTCGCAGATGCATCTGTCCATGACAGCATTGGCAGCAGTGACGACCGCACAGTCATTGTGGAGACGAAGTCCCGTCTTCACACTGAGAACACCCTCCATCGTGTTGTGTGGCACTACCACCGTGCTAAATGGAATAGATTCAGAACAGATCGAGCAGCTCAAAACTGGGCATCCATGAAGTGCAGTGGCCATCAGCAGCAGCAGAATTGTATTCCACCACAATCTGTAACCTCCTGGTTCAGCATATCCCTCACTCTACCATTACCATCAAGCCAGGGGAGCAACCCTAGTTCAATGAGGAGTGTAGAAGAGCATGCCAGGAGCAACACCAGGTGTACCTAAAAATGAGGTGCCAACATATGGATGCTGCAACACAGGACTACATGCATACTAAAAAGCAGAAGCTGCATGTTATAGACAGGGCTAAGCGATCCCACAATCAACAGATCAGATCAAAGCTCTGCAGTCCTGCCACATCCAGTCATGAACGGTGGTGGACCATTGATGTGCCAAATAACTGCCTGAATCCAAGAGGTTAAAGCTTAAAACTAAAGGCTTTTATTAAGTAAGAACATGGCATCGAGTTAACACAAGGCAGCCATCATTCATCACCGACCCAGCCCTTATGAGTAAGACTCACACCAATCCGGAGGAGCATTAGTGGTTACATCTGTAGAACATTCCAGACATTAGCAAGTACAACAACAACAGACAATACAAATGCCAGAACACAGAGTTATTTCATCACATTCACCCCCTGCTATAGATTCAGTCTGTCAGGTGGTCTGATAATCCTCTGGGAACGATATAACTCTTGCTGAGGCTCCTCCCGGAGTACTAACTCCGGTTCATTCGAATTCCCAGAATAATCAGTGTTTTCCACACTGAGGATTTGTGTCTCTGAAGGTGCAATACCAAGATTGGAAACTCTACTCTCAGAGTCGAACTCTTTTCGAGCTCCCGCAGGTGCAAGATCTTTAATAGAGACCGTATCCTCTCGCCCATCCGGATATTGAATGTACGCATACTGGGGATTAGCATGGAGGAACAACAGAAAATGCTGGAAATACTCAGCAGGCCAGGCAGCATCTGTGGAGAGAGATACAGAGTTAACGTTTCAGGTCTGGGACCCTTCATCAGAACTGGAAAAAGCTGGAGATGTAACAGATATTAAGCAGGTGCAGAGACGGGGGGGGGGGGCGTTGTTAGGAGGGGAGGAAGGAGTAGAAAGCACATCCTGTACTTTTGTAAGAGGCAGGAAAGATAAAATGTTGCAAATGGAAATTGCAAAAATCATACTGCATGAAAAATGGGGGCAGGGATAATTATCTGAAATTGTTGAACTCAATGTTGAGTCCGGCAGGCTGCAAAGTGCCCAATCGAAAGATGAGGTGCTGTTCCTCGAGCTTACGTTGAGCTTTATTAGAACAATGCAATAGCCCGAGGAGAGAGAGATCAGAGTGGGAGTGAAGCGGTGAATTAAAGTGACAGGCGACCGGAAGCTCAGGGTCACCCGTACGGACTGAACAGAGGTGTTCGCAAGGCGGTCGCCCAATCTGCGTTTGGTCTCCCCAATGTAGAGGAGACCGCATCGTGAGCAGCGAATACAGTGGCCTAGAAATTGAGTTTTGGCTTAGCCAGGGCTTTTGCGCCGGAAGTTAGTGCCGGCGCTAAGTCCCCCTGCGCGCGCCAAAAATTCAGCAGGGCCGCGCCCAAACGGCTGCCGGCGCTACTGAAGGGTCTTTGCGGCGGTAAATCGGCGCTAACTGCCGTTTCGCGCCGCAATTCCGGCGCTGCGGCACCCGATGCGGTGCGGCAGGCTCGGGAAGTGCAGGCCTCCTCCTTCCCTTAAGGAGGAGCTGCCTGCACCCGATCGCGGCCCGCGAAAATCTTTTAAAAAATGAGCCCGGCACCTCGGACAAGTGCCGGGCTTGCTTCTGTTCCGGGGGGGGGTGGGGGGGAAGTCCGGGGAGGGAGCTGCGGCCAGGCGGCCGGCGGGAAAGCGGCCGGCCGCCGCGGGGCCTTTAATGCGCCGGCGCAAAGACTCGTAAGACTCTGTTGCCAGAGTCTTAGTTGCGGCTGTCACGGGCGAGGCGGCCGCAACTGAATTTCGGCGCTGGGGCCCGTCGGCATGGCAACCGGGACGCTGCGCACACCGATGACATCATCGGTGCCGGCGCAGCGCTACCGGTCTACCGCGGCGTAAGGGCCCCAGGCAATTTCGGCGCCGGCGCCAAATGCAGCGCTAGGCCCTCTAGCGCCGCAAAATCGGCGCTAAGGGCACTCAATTTCTAGGCCAGTATATTAAATTGCAAGAAGTATAAGTAAATCGCTGTTTCACCTGGAAGGGGTGTTTGGGGCCCTGGACAGTGGGAAGGGAGGAGGTAAAAGGGCACGTGTTGCATCTCCTGCGCATGCACGAGAAGGTGCCAGGTGAAGGAGCAGGGCTGTTAGGGGTGATTGAGGAGTGGACCAGGGTGTCGCGGAGGGAGCGGTCCCTTCGGAATGCTGAAAGGGGAGGTGAGGGGAAGATGTGTTTGGTGGTGGGATCACGTTGGAGGTGGCGGAAATGGCAGAGGATGATCCGTTGAATGTGGAGGCTGGTGGGGTGAAAGGTGAGGACAAGGGGAACCCTATCGTGGTTCTGGGAGGGAGGGGCAGGGGTGAGAGCAGAAGTGCGGGAAATAGAACGGACACGGTCAAGGGCCGTGTCAACCACGGTAGAGGGGAATTCTCGGTTGAGGAAAAAGGAAGACATGTCAGAAGCACTAGTATGGAAGGTGGCACCATCAGAACAGACGCGGCGGAGATGGAGAAACTGGCAGAATGGAATAGAGTCCGTACAGGAAGCGGGGTGGGAGGAAGTGTAGTCCAGGTAGCTGTGGGAGTCGGTGGGCTTGTTGTGGATGTTTGTTGAAAGCCGATCGCCAGAAATGGAGACGGAGAAGTCAAGGAAGGGAAGGGAAGGGAAGAGTCGGAGATGGACCATGTGAAGGTGAGGGCAGGGTGGAAATTGGAAGTAAAGTGAATGAACTTATCCAGTTCAGGGTGAGAGCAGGAAACGGCACCAATACAGTCATCGATGTAGCGGAAAAAGAGGTGAGGGAGGGGACCTGAGTAGGACTGGAACAAAGAATGTTCCACATGTCCCATGAACAGGCAGGCATAGCTAGGGCCCATGCGTGTTCCCATAGCAACACCTTTAATTTGGAGGAAGTGAGTGGAGTCAAAGGAGAAGTTGTTCAATGTGAGAACAAGTTCAGCCAGGCGGAGGAGGGTGGTGGTGGATGGGGACTGGTTGGGCCTCTGTTCAAGGAAGAAACAGAGCGCCCGAAGGCCGTCCTGGTGGGGGATGGAGGTGTAGAGGGATTGGACGTCCATAGTGAAATGGAGACGGTTGGGGCCAGGAAACTGGAAACTGTTAAAGTGACGGAGGGCGTCGGAAGAGTCGCGAATGTAGGTGGGAAGAGACTGGACAAGGGGAGAAAAAATAGAGTCAAGATAGGAAGAGATAAGTTCCGTGGGGCAAGAACAGGCTGAAACGATGGGTCTACCAGGGCAGTCCTGTTTGTGGATCTTGGGAAGGAGGTAGAAGCAGGCTGTGCGGGGTTGGGGGACTATGAGGTTGGCGGCCATCGAGGGAAGATCTCCAGAGGAGATGAGGTCAGTGACACACTTGGAAACAATGGCTTGATGTTTGCTGGTGGGGTCATGGTCCAGGCTATTATGTCCGTGTATAATTGAGACACGGACTGCAGGAGTTGATTATAACAAGTCTTTACTGAATGGAGACAACCTGGAAACTGAAACTACAGAAGCCTGCTAGGGCCTTTTATACAGGGGTGGTCACTGCCGTTACTGCAGTCTGAGACCAGTTATTCTCTTAAAGGTACATACACAACAATTCCTCCCCTTTTAGATAAACAGTACATAACATTCATTTAACAACTAACGCCAAGGCCTCTTCGGCAGCCGTTGTCAAACCCGCGACCTCTTCCACCTAGAAGGAGAAGGGCAGCAGGCGCATAGGAACACCACCACCTCCAAGTTCCCCTCCAAGTCACACACCATCTTGACTTGGAAGTATATCGTCGTTCCTTCATCGTCGCTGGATCAAAATCCTGGAACACCCTCCATAACAGCACTGTGGGAGTACCTTCACCACACGGACTGCAGTGGTTCAATAAGGTGGCTCTCCACCACCTTCGCAAAGGCAATTAGGGACGGGCAATAAATGCTGGCCACATCCCACGAAAATAAATAATTCCCTTACTTCAAGTGTTTGGATCTTTCCGGTTTGGATCTTTGGTGTTTGGATCTATAGGGTTTGGATCTTTGGGGTTTGGATCTATCAGGATTGTATCTACAGGGCTTGGATTTAAACACTTTGGATCTTTGGCAATTGTATCTATAGGCTTTGGATTTTTGGGGTTGGATCTATAGGGTTTGTATCTATAGGGTTTGGATTTATGTAGTTAGGGCCTATCGGGTTCGGATCTATATGGTTTGGATATTTGGTGTATGGATATAAACGGTTTGGATCTTTGGGGTTTGGATCTATAGGGTTTGGAGCTTTGAGGTTTTGGATCTACAGTGTTTGGATCTATAGGGTTTGGAGCTTTGCGGTTTGGATCTGTCGGGTTTGGATCTAAAGGGTATGGATCTATAGGGTTTGGAGCTTTGAGGTTTGGATCTATAGGGTTTGGATCGAAAGGGTATGGATCTATAGGGTTTGGAGCTTTGAGGTTTGGATCTATAGGGTTTGGATCGAAAGGGTATGGATCTATAGGGTTTGGAGCTTTGCGGTTTGGATCTATGGGGTTTGGATATTTGGGGTATGATATAAACGGTTTGGATCTTTGGGGTTTGGATCTTGGGGGTTGGGTCTTTGTTGTGGTGAAAATAAATTCACATCTAAACCATGTAAAAGTAAAAAGATGCAGTTTATTATCAGAGCTCTGGGAGAAGAGTCTCAGACCCCGCGGTCTGTGCGAGCACCTTCTCGTTCTCTCTTGGTTGGTACAGCTTTTTATTCTATTTTCATCCAATCACATTGTATTACAATAATCACCTGATCACATTGTATTACAATAATCACCTGATCACATATGGATTCTTTTCAGTATTAGTAAAGGTTAGTTACATCTTACTATGCCTTTGGTTACAGGTCAAATTCCCATGACCCCTATATTCTGCTGTGTCTACAATTTTTAGCTAAAGCAGCATATTCCTTATTGCTTACGCAAAACGCACATATTCTGTCTGGTCCCACAACTGCGTCTTATCTTGGTTTTAAGCTTCTCACATTGTTCTTTGTTTAGTTTCGCCTCTTTACGTAAGTCAATTTTTATTGTGATATTTCTTATCTTATTCACTTTCACATGACCCCACTCCTTTGTTCTGAGTTTAATTTTGCTGGCATCACTTAATTAGTGGTCACCTCGGCTGTCCGAATTCTGAGAGGTTCAATTTAACCCCTTCAATACAATAGCTAATTAATCCTCCCCTGCAATGATTCTGGCGGTTCGGCCCTCGTGACCCTTCTTGGTCTGCAATACTGGGCTGCAGGTCATAGGTTACAGTATCAACAACTCGTTTGCAACTGAGCCCATTCTTTCTGTTCTGTTCCTTATCTCTGCCACCTGGATTATGACGTCTGGTTCTACAGGCTGCCAGACCATAGTTGCTAGGCTGAGGTTTCTTTAATAATCTACGCAAGCCATTTTGTTTCTTTATGTTACTAGTTTAAGTTTATTAAATCTTTCTCACAGTTCAGCATTAGCTGTGTGTAGCTTGGTGGCTATGCCTTATCTTATTCTTGTAAGGCTCCATTGTATAAAGTCCTTGAGCTGGGCAGACATTTTATCGCCACCTGGCTTCTCCTCAGCTCTTAGTGATTTCGCACATAACCCCTTTCTCTTTCCTTTGTAATTTGTTTGCTTTGCATTTTAAACACTGAGAGGATTTGCTTTTAACCCTTTCAGGTCTATAGGGTTTGGATCTATAGCATTTTGATCTTTGGTGTTTGTATCTTTGGGGTTTTGGATTTATGTGGTTTGGATCTATCTGGGTCACATCTACATGGGTTGCATATTTGGGGTTTGGATCTATAGGGTCTGGATCTTTAGTGGTTGGATCTATAGGGTTTGGATCTATAAGGTTGGGATCATTGGGGTTGGATCTACAGGGTTATGATTTATAGGGTACGAGTCTTCGGTGTTTGTATCTTGTCGGATGTTCTCCTACAATGTTCGGATCTCAAGAATTACAAATAAGCTTAACAATGACAGATAAGTTTGTTATAAATAAAATAATCTTTATTCACACTACAGCTTAACAATTCAAGTGTACATAGAGGCACCCTCGACAATGTATATGCTGGCAGTTTAATAACTCCATACATAGATATGCTCCACAGTTTAGTCAAACGTACATAAAAGTATCTCCAGCAATATAGTTTACTTTAGCAATTTATGTGTGTGGTGATTATTCTTTATGTTTAGTAAGAAGTATTGTGATTGGTTGTTTGTTTCCTGCCTTGGGATATATGCTGTAATCTCATTGGTAGTTGATGTCATGTGATTTGTGGTGGCCATCTTAAATTTAGTTCTTTCCAGCCTTTAGTTGGGACTGGGTGTTGAAAGATGTGCTACAGGATTTTTAAGTTAATAAAGCCTAGATTAGAAAGGCAAATCTATTCTTCATTTCAATTTATTAACTTTATGTCAGAATGGAGCGATATCTTCAACCAGAACGATTCAATGCTGACCCTAATTCTGCAGGAGTGGATGATAAATGGAAACACTGGTATTGTACATTTAAAAACTTTTTGGGCGTGTTGGATCAAGAGTCTCTAAATAAGCTGAATATGCTGATCAACTACATTGCTCCAGATGTGTATAAGTATATTTTGGACTGTAAAACTTATGAAGTAGCTATTTCTACATTGGAAAAGATTTTTGTTAAACCAAAGAATGAGGTATTTGCACGTCACCTTCTATCTGCCCGTAGGCAGCAGGTGGGAGAATCTTTGGATACTTATTTACAAGCACTTCGGTGCCTTAGTGTTAACTGTAATTATAAGGCCGTGACGGCTGAAGAATATCACAGAAATCACAGAAATCACAGAAACCTCACAGTACAGATAGAGGCCATTTCGGCCCATCGAGCCTGCACCGACACATATCCCTCCCAATCCCCGGAACCCCTACACCAACACATATCCCACCCTATCCCCGTAACCCCACGTATTTAATCCCCCTAACACTAAGGGTCAATTTTTATCATAGCCAATCAACCTAACCTGCACATCTTTGGACTGTGGGAGGAAACCGGAGCACCCGGAGAAAACCCACGCAAACACGGGGAGAATGTGCAAACTCCACACAGACAGTCACCCGAGGCCGGATTCGAACCCGGGTCCCTGGCGCTGTGAGGCAACAGTGCTAACCACTATCCCACCGTGCTTATAAGGAAGAATCGGTACGGGATGCTTTTATTAATGGATTACTGTCTAGATCAATTCGTCAGCGGTTGTTAGAAAATAAGACTTTGGATCTTAAGAGTGCTTTTGAGCAAGCTTCTACATTGGATGTGGCTCAGAGAAGTTCGGATTCTTATGCTCTTTTTAATCAGCCTGTGACTGTGGTTTCGGCAGTTCCGGATGAAAAGGAATTATGTGGACTTAATAGGAGTGGTTTACTAGATTCTGAAACAGTTTCTACTTCAGCGGCTGTTGCCTCTAGGATTCAGAAGTGTTATTTTTGTGGGAACGTCCGGCACCCTCGTCTGAAGTGTCCTGCTGTGTGTAGTAAATGCGGCAAGAGAGGTCATTACGCACGTGTGTGTAAATCATCAGGTTCAATTACCTCCTCTGTGACTATTCAGCCTTTAGATAGGGCGTTTATTGCATCAATTTCTGCTGCATTTGCTCATGGCCTAAACAAAGCTATAGTTACGGCCCAAGTTAATGGGTTGGAAGTGAAGGCCCTTATAGATACGGGCAGTACCGAGAGTTTTATAAGTCTTCAGTTTGCAAAGGAGAAGCATTTGAAAATTTCACCTGTTTCCTATCAGGTGTGTATGGCTCAGACGACTCTCACTTCACAAGTAGCTGGTTGTTGCCTTGTGAAATTGATCCTTCTAGGTAATACGTATACTGATATACGCCTATCTGTTTTGCCTAATCTCTGTGTGGATATTTTGATTGGTCATGATGTGCTTCAGTTACATGAGTCTCTCAGTCTTTTATTTGGAGGGACTAAGCCACCTTTATCTATTTGTGGATTAACCTCTTTATCCATTTCTCCATTATCACTTTTTTCCAATTTGATGCCGGATTGTAAGCCAATTGCTACCAAGTCAAGAAGGTATAGCAGTCAGGATAGAGAATTTATTAATTCTGAAGTTCAACGTCTCTTATTGGAAGGAATCATTGAACCTAATTGTTCGCCTTGGCGGGCACAGGTAGTTGTCACGACTAACGAGAGACATAAGAAACGAATGGTGATAGACTATTCCCAAACTATTAATAGGTATACTCAATTAGATGCGTACCCTTTGCCTAAGATTGATGAGCTTATCAATAAAGTATCTCAGTATAAGGTTTTTAGCACTATTGACCTAAAGAGTGCTTATCATCAGATTCCTATTGTTAAGAAGGACCAATCATATACGGCCTTTGAGGCTGGTGGAAAGCTGTATCAGTTTTGCCGAATACCATTTGGTGTTACTAATGGTGTTGCTTGTTTTCAACGGGCAATGGATGCTCTTATAAGTGATAACTCTCTCTCTGACACCTTTTCATACTTAGATGACATCACGGTGTGTGGCAAATCAAGGGTGGAGCATGATTCTAATTTAGAAAGATTCCTTCAAGCTGCGGAAAAAGTTGGTTTAACTTTCAATAAAGAGAAGTGTACCTTTTCGACCACTGAGGTAAATCTACTGGGGTACATTATCTCGGGAAACAAGATTAAACCAGACCCAGAACATCTGCGACCATTGATTGATTTACCTTGTCCTACTAATTCTAAGGCTTTGCAACGAGTTGTTGGACTGTTTTCTTACTATTCTAATTGGATTGCAAATTTTTCACAGAAGATCCGGCCTCTTATTCGGGTTACAACATATCCTCTATCATGGGAGGCCAGGACGTGTTTTGATAATTTTAAAAAGGATATCCTTGGAGCAGTTGTGCTTTCTATTGATGAGCAGGTTCCTTTTGTGATTGAGATGGACGCTTCTGATTTTGCAATTGGGGCTACTCTGAACCAAAATGGAAGACCTGTGGCCTTTTTCTCACGTACCTTGAACAATAGTGAAAAAAGGCATTCTTCAATAGAGAAAGAGGCGTATGCAATAATAGAAGCACTGCGTAAATGGAGACATTATTTATCGGGGTGACATTTTACGTTGGTAACTGATCAAAAGTCTGTGTCCTTTATGTTTGATGTCAAACATTTTGGAAAGATTAAGAATGATAAAATAATGAGGTGGAGGATTGAGTTGGCATGTTACCATTTTGATATAGTTTATCGTCCGGGGAAGGATAATGTTGCTGCTGATGCGCTGTCAAGGGCTTATTGTTCTGTGATTCACAGAGATACGCTTATTAATCTTCACAATGCCTTATGCCATCCTGGGGTTACGAGGATGATACACTTCATACGCAGTAAGAATTTGCCCTTTTCAGTTGAAGACGTCAAGCGGATGACTTCATCATGTTCTATCTGTGCTCGGTGTAAACTGAATTTCTTTAAGCCTCAACGAGCTCATCTTATAAAGGCTACTTCTCCTTTTGAAAGTTTGAGCGTCGATTTTAAGGGGCCTCTTCCTTCAACTACTCAAAACCGATATATATTTACTGTTGTGGATGAGTTTTCAAGGTTCCCTTTTGCTTTTCCTTGCGCAGATGTATTAGCTGCTACAGTTATCAAATGTCTGACTCAACTTTTTGTCATCTTTGGGATGCCTGCGTATATCCATTCGGATCAGGGAAGTTCTTTTATGTCTTCCCAGTTGAAGGAATACCTTCAGAGTCGGGGAATTTCTACTAGCAGAACTACCCCGTATAATCCCCAGGGTAATGGACAGTGCGAACGATACAATGGGGTGATCTGGAAGGCAGTTATGTTGGCTTTGACATCCCGGAACCTTAAGAATACACAATGGGAAATGGTACTGCCTGTTGCCCTGCATTCCATTAGATCATTGCTTTCAACGGCTACTAATGTGACCCCCCATGAAAGGCTCTTTAACTATCCGCGGAGATCTACTACGGGATATTCGGTACCTTCATGGCTTACTATGCAGGGACCTGTGCTGCTTTGACGCCATGTTAGATTGTCAAAATATGATCCTTTAGTGGAGGAGGTAGAGCTGTTGGAGGCAAATTCCCAATATGCTCATATTCGATTCCAAGATGGGAAAGAAAGTACCGTTTCAATTAAAGACTTGGCTCCTTGTGGTGGCCAGCCCTCTTCTGAGGATATTAACAATAGTCATGATTCAGATAATGTGGATGCTGTTACAGATACTACGAATATTTCCAATCCGACTGCAGATAATTATACTTCTATTAGTCAGCCCTCGATGGATGTTCATTACCGTCCCAGTTTACCTCCTGATGGGATTTCTAATCCGGAAACCGTTGAAAATCGGGATATGGATAGCCTTCCTGCAGAAGATACTTCTGTGTCTCCTGGTGTGGGAGGGCAAGGAATTTCACCAAGGTTAAGAAGGTCGACACGAACAAGATATCCGGTCGACCGATTGAAAATGGACTTTTAAATTGATAGTAATGTTTTAAAATTGTTGAAATATTATATTATATTGTTTTAGTTGAGAGATACTTAATACTTATGTGCAATGTTACTATTTGTTGTTGCTCACTTAGTATTGTGTCATGTTGAATAGTTTTATTTTGTCTGTGCATAGTTTTAGTTGTAAATAATTAATTATAAATTGTAAAGGTTATTTAGTTTGGAGTATATTTTAAAAGGAGGGGTGAATGTGGTGATTATTCTTTATGTTTAGTAAGAAGTATTGTGATTGGTTGTTTGTTTCCTGCCTTGGGATATATGCTGTAATCTCATTGGTAGTTGATGTCATGTGATTTGTGATGGCCATCTTAAATTCAGTTCTTTCCAGCCTTTAGTTGGGACTGGGTGTTGAAAGATGTGCTACAGGATTTTTAAGTTAATAAAGCCTAGATTAGAAAGGCAAATCTATTCTTCATTTCAATGTGCCCTATGTCTGACTTCCATAAATACATACACCCCTCCTCGGGTGATCAGTTCACTGGCCATTTCAAACAGCTCCCTTTGTCCTTCTGACTTCACTTCTGTCTCTTACTCTTTATAGTGCCTTCCTATTTGAGCCCCCTCATATATCTTCAGCTGCCTCCCTCTGATAGGTCAGTTTCACTCCCAACCTTCCCTGATTGGAGCTCCTTCTGCATTACATGTTCACGTTCATGTGATGTGTGTGGGGGCGGGACTTCCTCTTCATCTGGTGCCTCCCCTTCCTGTCCATGTGGTCTTCCAAACAAAGGACCATATGCTGACCTCCATTTTGAATCCATCCATTATCATCACGCAAATCATTTGCAATTTCGATTTCCAAATGGTAGCAGTGGTTTTATTATGTGTACAGCAGCTTACAATCTATAGGGTTTTGATCTTTGGTGTTTGAATCTTTGGGGTTTGGATCTTTGGGCTTTGGAACTTTGGGGTTTGGATCTATAGGTTTTAGATCTTTGAGCTTTGGAGCTATAGGCTTTGTATGTTTGGTGTTTGGATCTTTGGAGTTTGGATCTTTGGGGGTTGGATCTATAGGTTTTGGATTTTGGGGGTTAGAGCTATAGGGTTTGTATGTTTGGTGTTTGGATCTTTGAAGTTTGGATCTTTGGGGGTTGGATCTATAGGTTTTGGATTTTGGGGGTTAGAGCTATAGGGTTTGTATGTTTGGTGTTTGGATCTTTGAAGTTTGGATCTTTGGGGGTTGGATCTGTAGGTTTTGGATCTTTGGAGTTTCGATCTATTGCGTTTGGTTGTTTGGAGTTTGGATCGATCGGGTTTGGATTATGGGGGTTGGGATCTATAGGTTTGGACCTGTGGTGTTTGGACCTTTGGTGTTTGGATCTATAGGGTTTGGATGTTTGAGCATTGGATCCATTGGATTGGGATCTATGTTGCTTGTATAATTGGGGTATGGATCTATAGGGTTTGGATATATAGGAATTGTACCTTTAGCATTTGGATCTTTGGGGTTTGTATCTGTAGGGATTGGATTCAGTGGTTTTTGGATCTACAGTGTTTGGATCAATAGGGTTTTGATCTATAGGGTTTGGATCTTTGGGGTTTGGATCTATAGGGTTTGGATCCTTGGGGTTTGTATCTATAGGTTTGTATATTTGAGGTTCAGATCTATACAGTGTGGATCTATAGGTTTTGGTGTATGCGGTTTGGATCTATATGTTTTGGACCTTTGGGGTTTTCTCTATAGGGTTTCGATCTATAGGGTTTGGTTTTATAGTGCTGGGTGTTGATGGTGTGGATCTATAGGCCTAGAAATTCAGTTGGGCGCGCCAGCCGTTAGCGCCTTAGGAGGAGTAGATCTCGAGCGCTAGGCGCTTAGCGCCCGGGCGCAGCGGGATCTGCGCCTCGCCCCAACTTCAGTGCACATTTAGCGCCGGTGCAAAGTCTTAGCGCGCGCCCTGCTGCGCACGCAGATCATGACGTCATTTACTAGTGCAACGCCCTTTGTGCGCCCCGAACCGGAACTTCACTCGCGCCGGCCCATTGTGCGCCGGGCGGCCCGAGCGACTGTGAAGTGGAATGGTACACAGCCCAGCCGGGCCGCGGGGCACTTACCCAGCAGTATAAAGGCCAGCCATTTTGCAGCATTCACTCTTGTGCAACGGTTTTTTGGACAGAGACCAAGGAGGAGAGTTTACTGGTTTGGACCAACACTTGGACAGGTATTTTTGGCTCAGGCCAGAGCTTACCAATTATCTTTGCCTTCATTCAGAGCTCAGTGTTTGCCAGCATATAATGGGGGCTGCATTGGGTGGCAATGCTGAATTTCAGCCTTATGCCAGAAGGGCTTACAGACGCCGTGAGAGAGTGGCAGCCCTGGCTAGACGCGGAGGGGGCAACAGGCATCGCCAACTGAGGCCTTACCCACGCAGGGTATACCGCCAGCAGACCTCCTATCTGACCATGTCTGCCGCGATGTGTGTTAGGAGGCTGCGATTCCGAAGGGAGGTGGTTGCAGACATCTGCCGGCTGCTTCAGAGAGATCTGCAGCCACAGCTGATGCGCAGGACGTCTCTGTCGGTGGCAGTGAAGGTGACGGTGGCTCTCAACTTCTATGCCTCCGGCTCCTTCCAATCCGCTACTGGGGACATCGCTAACATCTCCCAGTTCGCCGTGCATTGCTGCATCCGCCAGGTGACCGAAGCCCTTTTCAGAAGGAGACATCAATTCATCTCCTTCCCCATGACCCTGGACAAGCAGCAGCAGCGTGCAGTGGGGTTTGCAAGAATAGCGGGCTTCCCCATGGTGCAGGGCGCCATTGACTGCACGCATGTGGCTTTGCGGGCACCTCTTGAGCATGCCGAGGATTACCGCAACCGGAAGGGCTACCATTCCCTCAATGTACAGCTGGTGTGTGACCACAGGCAGCGCATCCTAGCTGTCAATGCCCGCTTTCCAGGCAGCAGCCACGATGCCTTTATCCTGCGACAGACAACTGTGGCTGACATGTTCCAGGCACAGCCTCCCCCAAGAGGATGGCTTATCGGGGACAAAGGCTATCCTTTGTGTACCTGGCTCATGACCCCGCTCCGCGCGCCCACGACCCCTGCTGAAGAGGCATACAACGACAGCCATCAAGCGACGAGGAACCTCATAGAACAAACAATCGGCGTGCTCAAGCAACGGTTCCGCTGTCTCGATCGCTCCGGGGGAGCCCTCCAGTATTCGCAGGATCGAGTCTCCCAATTCGTCGTCGTTTGCTGCATGCTGCACAGCCTGGCTATCCGCAGGACTCAGGCACTGCCACCTCACGTTGGACCACCACCTCAGGAGGAGGAGCAGGAGGAGCATGAGGATGACGAGGACGAGGAGTACCAGCCCAGGAGGGATGCACAAGGTCCAAGGGCCGCCCGTCGGCGGCTTATTGAACGTCACTTCTAGGCCCCCTGTCAGGGAATGGCTTGTGCCAATGATAGAACATGATTGCAGCTGCTCCGCAAGCCCTCAGCCGGTTAAGGCAACAAACACTTCAAAGATCAAACATGGACAATGTGAATAAATAAAATGCTTTATTGTACAAACTCTGGGCCCTTCCCACATGAAAACCAGAAACAGACGAAACCCCCAAAAAACACTCAAACACATTACTCGCTCCCACAACCTGGAGAGGATTAACAAAATAGGGCAACTAAAATGGCCGTCATTCTCGGCCTTCGTCCAAAACAAACATCACATCATTGGCCTTCAAAAAACAAACATCCAATTCTCGGCCTCAAGAAACAAACACAAATGGCCACACATTCGACTATTTGGCCCGCTAGGGCGATGCCTTGGCCATCTTTGGGTGGCCCCTGCCCGCCCTGCTGCTCCACCTCAAAGTAAGGCCATTGGCTGCTGCAAGGCTGGGGGCAGGCTCCTGAGGGGCACATGTCGTGACGGCAGATGCCCTTGGGGGTCGGCCTAGTCGAGGTCTGGCCGTCGAGCGGGCGGCTGTTGATTGCTGCAGCTGTGTCTGGCCAGCATCAGTCGCTGCAGCAGCTCCTGGCAGCTCCACTGGGGGACTGGCAGTGGCGGCTGGAGGAATGGCGGCAAGCTGGCGGATGGCAGGCGCTCGCTGGTCGCCTGAGACACTGGCACTCGCCCGGGCCAGCACTGCAGCATGCGCACCAATCTGCCGAGGGACAGACCGCTGTGCTGCTGCAGCGCGCCGGGTGCCCTGGCGATGCCTGGCTGACACAGCGAGTGTGGCAGCAGTGAGTGCCCGTGTTGACCTGTTCACTGACCGCATCAGAGCAGCCAGTGACTGGACGGCACCACTGATCACCTGGCCAGTCGCTGACAGAGCTGCCCCGAATTCCGCCCGACTCGCTGCCTGATCTGCCCGGTATTCCGCCCGACTGGTGGCCTCTGAGGGCCCGAACTCGGCCACACTCCGAGAGAGGGAATCGATGGACTCAGGCAACCGTGCCACTGCCGCCATGAGCTCCGTGTGCCGGCGCTCCGAGTCCGCGGACAAGCCTTCGAGGCGTTCCATCTCCTCAACGAAGAGCATCTCCTGACTGGAGGCTGGACTCTCCCTCTGGGGAGAAGGCCGCCGAGCTGGCTGACCCTTCCTGCGTTGCTGGAGGCCGCTGGGCCCAGCAATTGGACTCCCCTCCGATGCATCCCCCCTCTGGGGAGAAGGCCGCCGAGCTTCCACCCCCTCCCGCCTTTCTGCAGCCCGCATGTCCCAGGAGCTCCCCTCCCCTTCGACACTTCCGCCACGCTGCCCTCCAGGGAAGACGTGTCCCCTACATTGGCCTGGGTGGCCGCGGCTGAGGGTTCCCCTGATGGGCCGCCTTCCTCTTGCTCCTCCTCCTGCTCCTCTTCGGAGGGTCTGTCACTGGCAAGTTGAGGGACCTCCTCTTGACCATCTGAAAGCAGGAAGGCACAAGAGTAGCTTTAGAGTGAGGAGAGGGCGTCAGTGCGGGATGCATGAGTGGTGGCATTCAGCGCATTGGTCGGACAGTGGCAAAGGATGTAGATCTGATGTGCAAGTGGGACGAGAGAGGTGCAAAAGGTGATGTCCTTACCATTGCTGCCCAGAACAGGGTCGGCATCTCCACATGCAATGGGCCCAATCACCCGGCCACCCATGAGGCGCTCCACGCGATGTTGCAGGTCGGTGAGTGGCTGGATATGGGGTCGGCCTCCCCCGGTCGCAGTCCGGCTCTTGCGATTATTCGCCAGCTTGGCCTGCAAGAGAAAGGACGGCCTCTAAGTACAGTGTGTCGCCGTGATCTTGTGTGCACTGCCTCCCATGGTGGAATAGCCTGGCCAGTGTGTCGCCATGATCTGGTGTGCAATGCCTCCCATGGTGGAATAGCTTGGCCAGTGTGTTACGTGTAGAATGTGCAATTGATGCTCATGCCTGTCCCATAGCTGCTGGATGAAGGCTGGCCATTAGAGCTTTCAGGTCCCTTTGCCCATAATGTGAGGTGCACATGCAAGGATGAGGAGGTCACTGGAAAGGGTACTCACCCTGACAATGCGTGTGAGGTCATTTAACTTTTTGCGGCATTGGGCACCGGTCCTGGGGACGTCGCTGTTGGCTGACAGCTTGCTGCGACATGCCTCCAGGCTCTCCTGTAGACGCGGACCGTCGCCTTCTTGCCATTGTCCGGGTACAAAACATGGCGCCTCTTCTCCACAGCAGCAAGCAGCACACTCAGATCACGCTCTGAGAAGCGCTGCGCACGTTCACGGGCCTTCTCCATGTCTTCAGGCGCTATTTGGGTCCAGCAGCAGTGTTCAGGCCTAGCTGGAGGGCTCCACTATCCAGGGCGTGGCAGCAGACACAGTCGACCCTTCCCCCTTAAGAGCTGGCCGGCGCCAGGGTGTCTGCTGTCAATCATGAGATGGCCGCACCTGCGCTGCGCCCGGCCTCGGCGCTATTGATCACCACCTCCGGCTTAGCGCCCAAAGAGAGGCGTCCAGCAGCAGTTTTAGCGCTCGCCCGAACTCCTAGGGCGAAGCTAATGAATATCGGAGAAGTGGCATCGATTTGGCGGCGGCCGCAAACTTTAGCGGACGCCCCACTTTAGCGCCCCAAAAGTGGCGTCAATGAATTTCTAGGCCATAGAGTTTGGATTCATTGGGTTGGATCTTTGGGGTTTGGATCTATAGGTTTTGGATCTTTGGGTTTTTCTCTATATGGTTTGGATCTATGGGGGTTTTGTTCTATAGGGTTTGGATCTTTAGGGTTTGGATCTATAGGTTTTTGATCTATAGGGTTTGGGTCTATGTGGTTTGGATCTTTGGGTTTTGGATCTATAGGATTTGGATCTTTGGGTTTTGGATTTATAGGTTTTGGATCTAAAGGGTTTGGATCTATGGGGTTTGGATCTTTTGTGTTTGGATATATAGGGCTTGGATCTATATTTTTGGATATTTGGGGTTTGGATCTACAGGGATGGATTTTGGGGGTTTGGATCTATAGTGTTTGGATTTATGGGGTTTGGATCTATAGGGGTTGGATCTTTGGGGTTTGAAACTACAAGGTTTGGATCTATAGGGTTTGGATCTATAGTGTTTGGATTTATAGGGTTTGGATCTATAGGGTTGGATATTTGGGGTTTGGATCTATAGGGTTGGATTTTGGGGGTTTGGAACTATAGTGTTTGGATTTATTGGGTTTGAAACTTCTGGGTTTGTATCTTTGGGATTTGGGTGTTTGGGGTTTTGATATTTAGGGATTGGATCTCTACGGGTTGGATGTTTGGGGTTTGGATCTTTTGGGGTTGCAGCTTTGGGGTTTGTAACTACAAGGGTTGGATTTATATGGTTGGATATTTAGGGATTGATCTATACAGGTTGGATATTTTGGGTCTGGATCTATAGGGGTTGGATGTTTGGGGTTTGTAACTCCATTGTTTGGATCTATAGGGGTTGGATCTTTGGGGTTTGCAACTAAAAGTCTCAGATCTATAGGGGTTGGATCTTTGGGGTTTGGCTCTATAGGATTTGGATCTTTGGGGTTTGGATCTATGGGGTTTGGATCTATAGGTTTTGGATCTATAGGGTTTGGATCTATAGATTTTGGATCTTTGGGGTTTTCTCTATAGGGTTTGGATCTATAGGGTTTTTGTTCTACAGGGGGTGGATATTTAGTGTTTAGTTCTATAGGGTTTGGATCTATAGGTTTGGATCTATAGGGTTTTTTATGAATCTTATGATCCATGAAGAAAGACTCATGAAATAACACTGGACGGCCAGCTGGTGGCGCCGTCCAAGGAGTATAAATACTCGGGCGTGGGCCCAGCTTGCCCAGGACATTTTGTAAACAGGAACTAGTGAAAGATAACTAGACCTCCATGTTTAGAAACAAGTTGATTAAAGCCTTGCTTTATACTCAAACCAAGTGCGTAGTGAGTTTTATTACATCAATTTAATCAACTTGATATCGACTCCACGCTCTGGGTGATTTCGGGAACAGCCAGCTATGACTCAATCCATAGAAGGGAACTCAGACAAAGTAATTGGTCCATCATGGAGAAACTACTCTGTTATATCCGAGTAGTAAGGTCCAATTAATTGATATAAGTGAGACTTCAGGAACTCAAAACTTTACTTTTAATTTACACAGGATAAGGAGAGAACAGAGCTCTCACAGCTACAGGCATGCACTCTGTATTTCTACTGCACGATGCATCCAAGAGGGATGATCCTATGAGTCATTCCCACAATGCAACATTACCTTAAAACACTGGTAAATGAACCCTTAACATTTGTCTCCCTCTGGTGGATAACTTAAGCATTACATCTGAGATTACTATACCCCCCCCTCTTAAGTTACAACAATTCTTAAGAACATTCTTAAAAAGTCCATACGGAAACTCCTTTAACGATAGTCCATCCTGAACGAATCTAACAGGTCATGATCAATAGCTCTGGTGGCTTGTGAGACCTTGTTGAACGTCTTACAGTCACGTCCCTGCTTGGTTGTGGTAGAGCCACCTGCTGCTCCTGAGCAGTACTCAGAGTATCTGACTCTGCTACGATGGTTTCCTCCTGATTAAGGTGTCCCGCAAGCCTACATTTCGTTGTACTGCACTTGTGCACTAACAATGACAATAAAAGTTGATTTGATTTGAACTGTCTCTGTTCGTGGTGCTGGTACCACCAATGCATTTGGATAACTGGGGACCAACTTGTCCTCCAACCTTTCCTCTGGAACCTCCAGTTCGATCTCCCATTGTCTGGTCAGTATCTGATCCACATGTCTGCATACTACCTGACCAGTTCCCAACATGACCTTATATGAAACTGGACCAGTCATTGAATCTATGATGCCAGGAATCCATTTTGGACCATAACTGAAATTTCTGGTAAGGACCGTATCTCCTACTCCAAACCTGCGGCTCTTTGTCCTTCTGTCATGGTTCTCCTTTTGTTTGAACTGTCAGTTTTCCACCTTCCTTTTTAGATCTGGGTGAACCAGGTCAAGAGTGGAGCGTAGTCGACGTCCTAACAATAACTCAGCAGGAGAGAGTCCTGTGGTAGATTGAGGTGTTATTCTGTAGCTGAACAGAACTCGTGACACCTTTGCTGTCAAACTCCCTTCTGCACTTTTTTTCATCATCTCCTTAAATGTTTGTACAGCTCTCTCCACAAGTCCATTTGAAGACAGATGATATGGAGCTGAAGTCACGTGTACTATGCCATTGTTTCTCATGAACTCTTTTGTTTCTGTACCCACAAAACACGTGGCATTGTCACTTACTACGATCTCCGGTATCCCTTGATTACTAAAACTCCTACGCAGGCAGTCTATAGTAACAGTAGATGAAGCAGAATTTACAGGATACACATCCATCCATTTGGAATGTGCATCAATGATTATGAGGAACATCTTTCCCATGAATGGACCCGCATAATCTACATGTAATCTTCTCCATGGTTTATCCGGCCATTCCCAGGGGTGGAGTGGAGCCGCTGCTGGTGCCTTCCTGTGTTCTTGACAAGTGCTGCATGTCTTGACAAGATTTTCTATCTCCTCATCTAGTTTTGGCCACCACAAGTAACTCCTTGCCAATGCTTTCATGCGCGAAACTCCAGGATGACACTTATGTAGTTGCACTAGGATAGACTGTCGTGCTGGCTGTGGAACAATCACTTGAGCTCCCCACAACACGCAACCATCCTGCACACCCAGCTCTGTTTTCCTGACACTGTAAGGTGTGAAATCAGTCCCTTCCGGATGTTGTGGCCAACCCCTCATTACATATTCTCGGACTCTAGACAGTACTGGATCTTTACCAGTCCAAGTCCTTACTTGTTCTGCGGTCACAATTGCTGTGTCCGTGTCCTCCAACATCAAAACTCTGTCCTCTGGAGCTGCATGGATAGGTGTACCTGGTAGTGGAAGACGGCTCAAGGCATCTGCGTTCCCATGGTACTTGCCCACCTTGTAAACGATGACATACTCATACGCTCTCAACATCACTGCCCATCTCTGGATTCGGGGTGACACCATCTGTGGTACTGCTTTCATCTCATTAAAAAGAGATAGAAGAGGTTTATGATCGGTGCATATGGTGAATTTCCGGCCATATATGTACTTATGAAACCTCTAACCCAAACATTACTGCTAATCCCTCTTTATCTAACTGGGAATAGTTTTTTTCCGCTGGGGTCAGAGTTCGAGATATAAGCCCGATCGGTCTTTCAGTTCCATCTTCCATACAGTGTGAAAGAACTGCCCCCACCCCGTAAGGTGAAGCATCACAAGAGAGAAGGATGTCTTTCTCTGCATTGTAGTGAACCAGCACAGCCGAGGACAGCATCAGTTTCTTGGACTGTTCAAATGAAACCCTCTGTTCCTCTTCCCACTGCCACTGTGTCTCCTTACGCAGTAGTTTGTGAAGAGGTGCTAACGCTGTTGACAAGTTTGGCAAAAACCTGTTATAATAGTTTAGCAGTCCCAGGTAAGCTTTTAACTCAGTCACATTTGTAGGATCTGGGGCCCCCTGCAGTGCTTTTACCTTCTCCTTGATTGGATGGAGCCCTGTGGCATCCACACTGTGTCCCAGAAACACGGCCTCATTCCCCATGAAAGTACACTTAATCCTCTTGAGCTGTAACCCAGCCTTATCCAATCTTTGTAGTACCTCTCTCAGAGTGCTCAGGTGCTCCTGGTCAGTTCTTCCCGTCACCAGAATATCATCCAGATAGATGGAAACATGTGGAATCCCTTGCAGTACACCCTCGGTTGTTCTCTGGAAGATAGCTGGACTAGATGAGACACCAAATGGCAAGCGGTTATAGGTAAACAAACCCTTGTGTGTATTTATGGTTACATACTTCTTGGATTCCTCATCTAGTGTAATCTGCAAGTAAGCATGACTCATATCCAGCTTCGTGAATTTCTTCCCTCCAGCCAGGTTTGCAAAAAGATCCTCAGTTTTAGGAATAGGATACTGTTCTAGTTTAGACACCCTATTTACAGTCAATTTATAATCTCCACAGATTCTTACCGAATTGTCCGTTTTAAAACAGGTACAATGGGAGCTGCCCATTCTGAACATTTCACGGGTTCCAGAATGTTCTCCCGCAAAAGACGATCAAGCTCAGCCTCTACCTTTGGTTTCATGGCATAAGGCACAGGTCGTTGTTTAAAAAATCTTGGCAGTGCCTCCTTGTCGACATAAATCTTAGCTGGGGGGCCATTAAGTGTTCCAAGTTCTTCCTTGAACACGTTCTCATGTTCAATCAAAACTTCTTGCAAAGACAACTGTTTGCCTCTCTCCATTTGATTTATTGCTCCCCAATCCAATTTAAGTTCTCGTATCCAGCCCCGACCTAACAAGTTTAGTCCAGAACCCGATACTACAACTACAGGTAGCTGTTCCACGGTGTCCCTGTGTTTCACAGTTACAATAGCTGTACCCAATGTTGCCACTCGTTCACCGGTATAGGTTTTAAGCTTCATAGAGCAAGACTTTAAATCTGGAACTTTTGCACGGTTCCACAATTTTGAATACTCTTCCCTGTTCATTATGGTAACACCACATCCAGTATCCACCTCAAAGTTGACCTTAGTGTCATTTACTCTCAGTTGCAAAGTGATAGGATCCACTTTTGGAATGTCCTCTACCATACTATGCATTATGAACACATCGTCTTCTTCCTCAGCTTCTCCACTGATGTGATGTGCTCCCTGTTTTTTCACTTCTCTTACCAGGTTTTGCTTTTCTCCCCCTTTTGGTTTGTATACCTCCAGGGTAGCTTTTGCTCTACATGCCCGTTTTATATGTCCTTTTTTCCCACACTTGTGGCACTTTCCCTCCAGAAACCTGCATTCCCTTGCCAGGTGATCTCCATTGCATCTATAACATGCTTTTATATGCTCACGTTGTGATTTCGGACCCATATTTAACTTGTGCACCATAAACTGACTTCCAACTTGCTTTGTAGTAGACCAGTCGCAACCTTGTATTTCTTTTACATCTCGGTTCACTGTCTCTATTAATTGAGCAAGTTCCAACGCTTTTTCATACGTAAGCCCATGCTTGGACAATAATCTCCTCTGCATTCGAGCATCCATTATCCCGCAAACCAGCCTATCTTGCAGCATGTCTTTCAAGCTGTTCCCGTAATTGCAATCATGTGCCAGTTTTCTCAACACTGCAACATAATCCAACACAGACTCTCCCGGTATCCTGTTCCGTGAATTAAATTTGAAACGCTGTACAATCTCACTCGGTCTGGGATTGAAATGTTCCTTTAGCAAGTCCACTAATTCAGTAAATGATTTATCTCCAGGCTTTGCAGAGTGCATAAGTTTCTCAATAAACTATATGTCAGACTTCCCACCGAAGTTAGCAAAATAGCTCTCCTTTTTCCAACATCGACAATATCATTTGCCACAAAGAAATGCTCCAATAACTCACAGTATTCGATCCAAGTTTGATTTTGAACATCAAAAGCAGAAATCTCTCCTACTCGAGTAGCTATGATTCAGATGCAGTGTTCTTGTATTTTCCCTTCTTCAAGTTGAAACAGTTAATCCGCGTCGCCAAATGTTATAACTGAGTAGTAAGGTCCAATTAATTGATATAAGTGAGACTTCAGCAACTCAAAACTTTACTTTTAATTTACACAGGATAAGTAGAGAACAGAGCTCTCACAGCTACAGGCATGCACTCTGTATTTCTACTGCACGATGCATCCAAGATGGATGATCCTATGAGTCATTCCCACAATGCAACATTACCTTAAAACACTGGTAAATGAACCCTTAACATTTGTCTCCCTCTGGTGGATAACTTAAGCATTACATCTGAGATTACTATATACTCAGACCCGCCCATCTCGACCTGGACCCGAATTCACTTACAACTGCTAAGGTATGGAAACACTGGTATCGTACCTTCAGCATCTTCCTTGAGGAGTGTGGTGAGAATGTTCCTAATAAGTTACGAATGCTTGCTAATTATGTATCCCCTCATGTGTTTGACTATATCGAAGACTGTGTAGACTATAACGCCGCTATCCAAATACTACAGCAACTATATGTCAAATCCCCAAACAAAATTTTTGCTCGGCATCTACTGGCCAGAACTCGACAACAACCCGGGGAATCACTTGACGAATTCCTTCAGAAACTTCGCAGGCTTAGCAAGGATTGTAATCTTAAAGCTGTCACAGCTAAGCAGTACCAGGAGGAGATAATTTGTGATTCCTTTATTAATGGGATTGCGTCTCCCTTCATACATCAGTGTCTGTTGGAGAATAAAACCCTCAAGTTACAGGCTGCCTATGACCAGGCATGTTCTCTGGAATTAGCAAAGAGGAATGCAGATACCTATCTTTCACCATGTACACGGGCTGCTGCTATCACTTTTAGTGTCTCCTTCGATAGGCCTCGGGCGGAAGCCCTCATGGATGATGACTCCAACCTGGCTGATGACAACCCTACCCTAGAAGCCTTCACTGATGACGACCCTGCCCTAGCGGCATCTTGGCAATCTGGAAGGAAGTGTTTCTTCTGTGGAGGTGCATTCCATTATAGGAAATTTTGTACTGCTCGTAACGCAACCTGCAATCATTGCAGCAAGAAAGGTCACTTTTCTAAAGTATGCCAGTCAGGAGCCTCTGATAGTAAGAAAGGCCACTTTTCTAAGGTATACCGGTCGAGAGCTCCTGATAGTTTTGAGCAACTATCTGTAAAACTGCTCCTCCCCCAAGAGCCACTACAAAGGTTACAGCTGTCAAGGGTAAAACTGCCCCTCCTCCCATCACAGCTGTTTTTCCCCAAAGTCTGTCCCATGCAGCCACGAAGGTTTCAGTAAATGGGCACATTTTGAGCGCACTAATTGACTCATGCAGCTCTGACAGCTTCATTAGTGAGCGGGTTGTCAGTAAGTTAAAACTGCATATTTACCTCTCGGACAGGGAAATTGCAATGGCTCTGACGACACTGACCCCCAATTCTTCCGGCTTGTCGACCTTATTCTCAATGGCCGCACTTATTGTTCCACCCGGCTCGGGGTGCTCAAAAACCTATGCAGTGATGTGCTCCTGGGACAGGATTTCCAGAAACAACACAAAAGACTCACTTTCGAGTTTGGAGGGTCAAAGCGGAGCTTACTATTTCCAAAGTACCGTTTTGTGCGCTTTTGGTGGCTTCGCTTGATGAGCCCTCCTTGTTTGCCAATCTTTCCCCCCGATGTAAGCCCATAGTCACTAAATCACGATGTTTCAGCCAAGATGATCGATCCTTTATCGAAACAGAAACCTCTCGCCTTCTAGCTGACAGTATCATTGAGCCATGTTCATCTTCCTGGTGGGCTCAAGTCGTCATTGTTAAAAATCCTCTGAAGCAACACAAGAAACATCTTTGCATCGATTACTTGCAAACTATTAACCAGTATACTGACCTGGATGCCTACCCACTACCACGCATCGATGATATGGTCAATAACCTTGCCAACTACAAGGTATTTTCAACTTTTGATTTAAAGAGCGCTTATCATCAAGTACCATTAAAGGACTCTGACAGAAAGTATACGGCCTTTGAGGCTAATGGTCGACTTTATCAGTTTTGTCGTCTTCCATTTGGGGTCACCAATGGAGTGGCCATCTTTCAACGGGCAATGGATAGCCTAGTCAAACAGGAGAACTTAACAGACACTTTTCCATATCTAGATAATATCACCATTGCTGGTCATGACCAGAAGGAGCATGATGCCAATCTCCAGAAATGTTTTGACATTCTCCGTCATCGCAACTTAATGTTAATTGCGTCCAAACCTGTGAAATCAGTACCATCAGTCAACATCCTTGGCTACTGGGTGGGCAACGGTGTTATCAAACTGGATCCGGAGCGACTTCGTCCACTTCAGGAGCTCCCTCCCCCTACGAATCTCGGCTCTCTTCGTCGGGCAGTCGGCATGTTCGGCTATTATGCGAAGTGGATACCCCACTTCTCCGACAAGATCCAGCCCCTGCTTCACACAAAGTCATTTCTATTGGAGGCAATGGCTATTTCAGCTTTCAACCTCCTCAAGCGACAACTGGAAAAAGCCACGCTTCGTTCCATTGATGAAAATCTTCCTTTCGTGGTCGAGTGCGATGCATCGGATGTGGCGATCTCTGCTACCTTGAATCAAGGTGGTCGACCCGTTGCATTTCTGTCCAGAACTTTGCAGGGTAGCGAGCTCCATTATCCTCCTGTCGAGAAGAAGGCTACGGCCATCATCGAAGTGGTACGTAAATGGAGTCAGTTTCTCGCTCGTCGCCATTTCACACTTATAACCGATCAGCGCTCCGTGGCCTTTATGCTGGATAACCGGAAACGCACTAAGATCAAGAATAACAAAATACAACTCTGGAGGATGGAATTGGCCGTCTTTGGATACACCATACATTATCGACCCAGCAAAGAGAATGTGGCCCCGGATACCCTCACGCGGGCATTCTGCTCTTCTATGTCAACTTCGACTCTAGCGGATCTTCATACTGACTTATACCATCCTGGTGTTACCCGTATGTTGCACTTTGTGTGATCTAAAAATCTCCCATTTTGTACGGAAGATGTGAAAAGAACATGCTCCTCCTGTAGAATTTGTGCGGAATTAAAACTGCAATTCTTCCGTCCATCGGATGGCTCACTCATACACGCTATGCAGCCTATGCAGTGACTCAGCATTGACTTTAAAGGGCCATTGCCTTCCTCAACGCGAAACACCTACTTACTGACTATGGTGGACGAATATTCATGCTTTCCCTTTGCTTACCCCTGTCCCAATATGCTTATTCCAACAGTGATCAAATGCCTTGATCAAGTCTTTTCCCTTTGCGGTATGGCCAATTTCATCCACTCTGATCGGGGTCCCTCCTTCACGTCAAGCGAACACAAAAGTTATCTTTCCCAACGGGGAATCGCCACAAGTAAAATGACACCATATCATCCCATCGGTAACAGACAATTTGAGAGATACAACGCTATCATTTGGAATGCTGTTCGTCTTGCACTGAGGTCACGCAACCTACCAGACCAGCAGTGGGAAACTATGCTCCCTGACGTGTTGCATTCCATCAGGTCTCTTCTTTCCACGTCCACCAATGTCACGCCTCACGAGTGATTCTCCAGTTCCAGCTTCGCTCCACTCATGGGACGTCCCTACCATCATGGTTGGCAGCTCCTGGGCCCGTGCTGCTCTGAAGATTCGTCCGATCTTCCAAAAATGATCCCCTCGTCGACGAGATGGAACTCACGGACGTTAATCCCACATACGCGCACGTGCGGTACCCTGATGGCCGGGAGTCCACCGTTTCACTCAGAGATCTGGCTCCCTGTCCAACCGGTCCCACGGACCCAAATGATAGAGGGTTCCACGGTAATGATGCCAACACGCTGCGCTCTTTTGAAGATAACGCCCTACTTGGGACATTGAGAGATCTGCCGGCTACTCCACGGGATCAACTCAGGGAGCCGAGCGTTCCCCATGGGATGGCCACCTGACGCCAGGATGCCAGTCAATCCCCGGCTACAAAACAAAATGAAGACAGCTCTGCGCCTGTGGGGACCCGCACCCGGAGTCACGATCTCCCCAGTCTTCCTAAGGTCGATCAAGGCAACACCGGGCCTGTCCAGTATGGATCAAGCAACCCAGGGACCCAGACACGATCCGGGGGGACGTGCCTTCCAGCCACAAGCGAAGAGATAAAAGACTACGGCTATTCATGGTCCGGCTAATCCGTTAAAAGGAAGTCATCGGACTTCCAAATCTTTAGGGAGGAAGAATGTTATGAATCTTACGATCCATGAAGAAAGACTTATGAAAAAACACTGGACGGCCAGCTGGTGGCGCCGTCCAAGGAGTATAAATACTCGGGCGTGGGCCCAGCTTTCCCAGGACATTTTGTAAACAGGAACTAGTGTAAGATAACCAGACCGCCATGTTTAGAAACAAGTTGATTAAAGCCTTGCTTTATACTCAAACCAAGTGCGTAGTGAGTTTTATTACGTCAGGGTTTGGATCTATAGGGTTCAGATCTATAAGGATTGGATCTTTGCAGCTCAGATCAACAGGGTTTGGATTTTTGGGAGTTGGATCGATATGGTCTGGACCATTGGATTTGAACCTATAGGGTTTGGATCATTGGGATTTGGATCTATAGGTTTTGACCTTTGGGATTTGTATCTATAGGGTTTGGGTCTGTGGGATTTGGATTTATAGGCCTAGAAATTCAGTTGGGCGCGGCAGCCGTTAGCGCCTTAGGAGGAGTAGATTTCGAGCGCTAGGCGCATAGCGGCCGGGTGCAGCGCAATCTGCGCCTCGCCCCAACTTCAGTACACATTTAGCGCCGGCGCAAAGTCTTAGCGCGCGCCCTGCTGCGCGCGCACATCATGACGTCATTTGCTAGTGCAACGACTTTTGTGCGCCCCGAACCGGAACTTCACTCGCACCGGCCCATTGTGCGCCGGGCGGCCCGAGCGACTGTGAAGTGGAACGGTACACAGGCCAGCCGGGCCGCGGGGAGCGCAAATTAAAGGGCACTTACCCAGCAGTATAAAGGCCAGCCATTTTGCAGCATTCACTCTTGTGCAACGGTTTTTTGGACAGAGACCAAGGAGGAGAGTTTACTGGTTTGGACCAACACTTGGACAGGTATTTTTGGCTCAGGCCAGAGCTTACCAATTATCTTTGCCTTCATTCAGAGCTCAGTGTTTGCCAGCATATAATGGGGGCTGCATTGGGTGGCAACGCTGAATTTCAGCCTTATGCCAGAAGGGCTTACAGACGCCGTGAGAGAGTGGCAGCCCTGGCTAGACGCAGAGGGGGCAACAGGCGTCGCCAACTGAGGCCTTACCCACGCAGGGTATACCGCCAGCAGACCTCCTATCTGACCATGTCTGCCGCGATGTGTGTTAGGAGGCTGCGATTCCGAAGGGAAGTGGTTGCAGACATCTGCCGGCTGCTTCAGAGAGATCTGCAGCCACAGCTGATGCGCAGGACGTCTCTGTCGGTGGCAGTGAAGGTGACGGTGGCTCTCAACTTCTATGCCACCGGCTCCTTCCAATCCGCTACTGGGGACATCGCTAACATCTCCCAGATAGCCGTGCATTGCTGCATCCGCCAGGTGACCGAAGCCCTTTTCAGAAGGAGACATCAATTCATCTCCTTCCCCATGACCCTGGACAAGCAGCAGCAGCGTGCAGTGGGGTTTGCAAGAATAGCGGGCTTCCCCATGGTGCAGGGCGCCATTGACTGCACGCATGTGGCTTTGCGGGCACCTCTTGAGCATGCCGAGGATTACCGCAACCGGAAGGGCTACCATTCCCTTAATGTACAGCTGGTGTGTGACCACAGGCAGCGCATCCTAGCTGTCAATGCCCGCTTTCCAGGCAGCAGCCACGATGCCTTTATCCTGCGACAGACAACTGTGGCTGACATGTTCCAGGCACAGCCTCCCCCAAGAGGATGGCTTATCGGGGACAAAGGCTATCCTTTGTGTACCTGGCTCATGACCCCGCTCCACGCGCCCACGACCCCTGCTGAAGAGGCATACAACGAGAGCCATCAAGCGACGAGGAAGCTCATAGAACAAACAATCGGCGTGCTCAAGCAACGGTTCCGTTGTCTCGATCGCTCCGGGGGAGCCCTCCAGTATTCGCAGGATCGAGTCTCCCAAATCGTCGTCGTTTGCTGCATGCTGCACAACCTGGCTATCCGCAGGACTCAGGCACTGCCACCTCACGTTGGACCACCACCTCAGGAGGAGGAGCAGGAGGAGCATGAGGACGACGAGGGCGAGGAGTACCAGCCCAGGAGGGAGGCACAAGGTCCAAGGGCCGCCCGTCGGCGGCTTATTGAACGTCACTTCTAGGCCCCCTGTCAGGGAATGGCTTGTGCCAATGATAGAACATGATTGCAGCCGTTCCGCAAGCCCTCAGCCGATTAAGGCAACAAACACTTCAAAGATCAAACATGGACAATGTGAATAAATAAAATGCTTTATTGTACAAACTCTGGGCCCTTCCCACATGAAAACCAAAAACAGACGAAACCCCCAAAAAACACTCAAACACATTACTCGCTCCCACAACCTGGAGAGGATTAACAAAATAGGGCAACTAAAATGGCCATCATTCTCGGCCTTCGTCAAAAACAAACATCACATCATCGGCCTTCAAAAAACAAACATCCAATTCTCGGCCTCAAGAAACAAACACAAATGGCCACACATTCGACTATTTGGCCCGCTAGGGCGATGACTTGGCCATCTTTGGGTGGCCCCTGCCCGCCTTGCTGCTCCGCCTCAAAGTAAGGCCATTGGCTGCTGCAAGGCTGGGGTCAGGCTCCTGAGGGGTACATGTCGTGACGGCAGATGCCCTTGGGGGTCGGCCTAGTCGAGGTCTGGCCGTCGAGCAGGCGGCTGTTGATTGCTGCAGCTGTGGCTGGCCAGCATCAGTCGCTGCAGCAGCTCCTGGCAGCTCCACTGGGGGAGTGGCAGTGGCGGCTGGAGGAATGGCGGCAAGCTGGCGGATGGCAGGCGCTCGCTGGCCGCCTGAGACACTGGCACTCGCCCGGGCCAGCACTACAGCATGCGCACCAATCTGCCGAGGGACAGACCGCTGTGCTGCTGCAGCGCGCCGGGTGCCCTGGCGATGCCTGGCTGACACAGTGAGTGTGGCAGCAGTGAGTGCCCGTGTTGACCTGTTCACTGACCGCATCAGAGCAGCCAGTGACTGGACGGCACCACTGATCACCTGGCCAGTCACCGACAGAGCTGCCCCAAATTCCGCCCGACTCGCTGCCTGATCTGCCCGGTATTCCGCCCGACTGGTGGCCTCTGAGGGCCCGAACTCGGCCACACTCCGAGAGAGGGAATCGATGGACTCAGGCAACCGTGCCACTACCGCCATGAGCTCCGTGTGCCGGCGCTCCGAGTCCGCGGACAAGTCTTCGAGGCGTTCCATCTCCTCGGTGAAGAGCATCTCCTGACTGGAGGCCGGACTCTCCCTCTGGGGAGAAGGCCGCCGAGCTGGCCGACCCTTCCTGCGTTGCTGGAGGCCGCTGGGCCCAGCAATTGGACTCCCCTCCGACGCTTCCCCCCTCTGGGGAGAAGGCCGCCGAGCTTCCACCCCCCTCCCGCCTTTCTGCAGCCCGCAGGTCCCAGGAGCTCCCCTCCCTTCGACACTTCCGCCACGCTGCCCTCCAGGGAAGACGTGTCCCCTACATTGGCCTGGGTGGCCGCGGCTGAGGGTTCCCCTGATGGGCCGCCTTCCTCTTGCTCCTCCTCCTGCTCCCCTTCGGAGGGTCTGTCACTGGCAAGTTGAGGGACCTCCTCTTGACCATCTGAAAGCAGGAATGCACAAGAGTAGCTTTAGAGTGAGGAGAGGGCGTCAGTGCGGGATGCATGAGTGGTGGCATTCAGCGCATTGGTCGGACAGTGGCAAAGGATGTAGATCTGATGCGCAAGTGGGACGAGAGAGGTGCAAAAGGGGATGTCTTTACCATTGCTGCCCAGAACAGGGTCGGCATCTCCACATGCAACGGGCCCAATCACCCGGCCACTCATGAGGCGCTCCACGCAATGTTGCAGGTCGGTGAGTGGCTGGATATGGGGTCGGCCTCCCCCGGTCGCAGTCCGGCTCTTGCGATTATTCGCCAGCTTGGCCTGCAAGAGAAAGGACGGCCTCTAAGTACAGTGTGTCGCCGTGATCTTGTGTGCACTGCCTCCCATGGTGGAATAGCTTGGCCAGTGTGTCGCCATGATCTGGTGTGCACTGCCTCCCATGGTGGAATAGCCTGGCCAGTGTGTCGCCATGATCTGGTGTGCACTGCCTCCCATGGTGGAATAGCCTGGCCAGTGTGTCGCCATGATCTGGTGTGCAATGCCTCCCATGGTGGAATAGCTTGGCCAGTGTGTTAAGTGCAGAATGTGCAATTGGTGCTCATGCCTGTCCCATAGCTGCTGGATGAAGGCATTGGCCATTAGAGCTTTCAGGTCCCTTTGCCCATAATGTGAGGTGCACATGCAAGGATGAGGAGGTCATTGGAAAGGGTACTCACCCTGACAATGCGTGTGAGGTCATTTAACTTTTTGCGGCATTGGGCACCGGTCCTGGGGACGTCGCTGTTGGCTGACAGCTTGCTGGCGACATGCCTCCAGGCTCTCCTGTAGACGCGGACCGTCGCCTTCTTGCCATTGTCCGGGTACAAAACATGGCGCCTCTTCTCCACAGCAGCAATCAGCACACTCAGATCACGCTCTGAGAAGCGCTGCGCACGTTCACGGGCCTTCTCCATGTCTTCAGGCGCTATTTGGGTCCTGCAGCAGTGTTCAGGCCTAGCTGGAGGGCTCCACTATCCAGGGCGTGGCAGCAGACACAGTCGACTCTTCCCCCTTAAGAGCTGGCCGGCGCCAGGGTGTCTGCTGTCAATCACGAGATGGCCGCACCTGCGCTGCGCCCGGCCTCGGCGCTATCGATCACCACCTCCGGCTTAGCGCCCAAAGAGAGGCGTCCAGCAGCAGTTTTAGCGCTCGCCCGAACTCCTAGGGCGAAGCAAATGAATATCGGAGAAGTGGCATCGATTTGGCGGCGGCTGCAAACTTTAGCGGACGCCCCACTTTAGCGCCCCAAAAGTGGCGTCAATGAATTTCTAGGCCATAGTGTTTGGATCTTTGTGGTTTGGATCTATGGGGTTTGCATCTATAGGTTTTGGATCTAAAAAGCTTGGATCTATGGGCTAAAAATTCAGTTAGGGGCGCCCAGCTCGCCTGGGCGCCGGAATTACCGCTGCGTGCGGAGCCACTTGCGCCAGCGGGAAATTCACTTTCAGCGCCCCAAGTGGAAGCCGGCTGCTAAACAAGGGCGGGGCACCGAAACTGAATATCGGCGTGTTAAGTGCCGCAGCGCCACCCGCTGCGGCACGGCAGCCTGCGGTACTGCAGGCCTTCCTCTCAGTCTTAAGGGGGAGGTGCCTGCAACAGCGCGATCCCCGCTCGCGAGTGCCGGCAAATGAGCCCGGCACCAAGGAGAAGTGCCGGGCTCTCTGGAAGCAGCCGGCAATGCCGCGGGGGGGGTGGTGTAGGAGGCCGGGGAAGGAGGTGCGGGCAGGCGGCCGCCGAAAAAGCGGCCGGCCGCACCTCCACCTTAACTCGCCCCAGTACCGGCACAGGATGGCCCCGTGTACCGGTCGCTGTTTGTGGCCGGCGCGGGCGAGGCGGTTGCAAACAAATATGGCCAGCGGGGCGATAGTGGGGCGCTGCGCACACCGATGACGTCATCGGTGGCGGCGCAGCGCTAATGGCTAACGCCGCCATTAGCGCCCCGCTAAATATCGCGGTAGGTTTGCACAGTGACGCAAAAGCCCTCTTTGGGCGCAAACTGGTGGTGCAGGCCACTGAATTTTTAGCCCTATAGGTTTTGGATCTCTGGAGTTTTCTCTATAGTGTTTGGATCTATAGGGTGTTTTCTATAGGGTTTGGATATTTAGGGGTTTGAATCTATAGGTTTTGGATCTATAGGTTTTGGATCTATAGGGTTTGCATCTATGTGGTTTGTATCGTTGGGGTTTGGATCGATAGGTTTTGGATATATAGGGGGAGAAATTGAGTATAGCCCCGTTTGTGGCTCCAGCCTCACCAGGGCGCTAAAAGTAGTGCCCCGGAAACATTCGCGCCCCTGCACCGGAGATTGAGTGGTTGTGCCCCAAAGGGAAGCGCAGCGCTACTGGAGGCGCCCCACATCCCTCTTGGGGCGCTGCGAGTGAATATCGTGGCACTGCGGTATTGCAGGCCTTCCTCCCCTTTTTAAAGGGGAGGGGCCTTGTGCAGCGCTATCTGGGGCCCAGCTGGGCCCCCGAGGATCGGGAGTGCAGGCAAAAGAGCCCGGCACCGAAGAGAAGTGCCGGGTTCTTGGAGCGCAGCCGGCACTCCGCGGGGGGTGGGGGGGGTGTTCAGGAGGCCGGGGACAGGAGCGCAGGCAGGTGCTGGCAGGCGGCCAACAACAAAAATGGCCGCCCCGCACCTCGCCTTTAATTTGCGCCTCCCCAGCCGCATGTAGGCCCCCATGAATCGGTCGGAAATAGCGTCCGGCGGTAAATCAGGGGGCGCTGCCAAATATCGCGGCCGGGGCATCAGCGGGGCACTGCGCACACCGATGATGTCATCGGCAGCGACGCAGCGCTAACGGTTAGCGCCACCACTAACGTCCCGCGGAATTTAGCGGGAGGCGTGGGCAGTGCCGCACCTGGGCGCGAGTTGGCTTGCGACCCACTTAGCGCCCTCTTAAGGCACTAACGGGTGGCGCAACCTACTGAATTTTTCCCCCATAGGGTTTGGATCTTTAGGGTTTGGATACACAGGGTTTGGATATATAGGTTTTGGATCTATAGGTTTTGGATCTTTGGGATTTGGATCTATACGGGTTGGATATTTGGAATTTGGATCTATATGGTTTGGATCTATACAGTTTGGATCTTTGAAGTTTGGATCAACAGGGTTTTGATCTTTGGGAGTTGGATCTGTATGGTTTGGAGCTATAGGCCTAGAAATTCAGTATAGCCACTTTTGGGGCGGTAAAGTCGGGCGGCCGCTAAAGTTTGCGCCCGGCGCAAAGTCGCGCCCCCTTCGCCGATATTCAGTCACATCGCCCCAAGAGGTTGCTGCTGCGCTAAAACAGGCGATGCACGACTATCTTTAGGCGCTATGCCGGCGGTGCTGAGCGATACCCCCGAGGCCGGGCGCAGCGCCGGTGCGGCGAGTTCTTGATTGACGGCAGACACTCTGGCGCCGGTCAGCTCTTAAAGGGGGAGGGTGGATTTGTTTGCCTGCCACGCCCTGCACACTGCAGCCCTCAACCTAGGCCTGACCACTTCAGCTTCACCTGCACAACGCCCAGGGCTATGGAGAAGGCCAGGGAGAGAGCGCAGCGCTTCAGCGACGGTGACCTGAGGCTGCTGGTTGGCGGAGTGGAGCGCAGGCGCCATGTTCTGTTCCCAGAAGGTGGCAAGAGGCCGCTGCCCAGCGCCTACCGGAAAGCCTGGAGGGAGGTCTCCAACAGGGTGTCTTCCAACAGCGTGGTTGCCAGGACTCCTGTGCAATGCCGGAAGAAGTTCAACGACCTCACTCGGGTTGTCAGGGTGAGTACCCTTTCCAGTGTCCTCCTCATCCTTGCATGTGCACCTCACTTTATGGCCAAAGGGACCTGAAAGCCCTAATGGCCAGCCCTCATCCAGCAGCTATGGGACTGGCATGAAAATCACTTGCACATTCAGCACTTTACACACTGTACAAGCTATTCGACCATGGGAGGCATTGCAGACAAGATCAGGGCTACACACTGTACAAGCTATTCGACCATGGGAGGCATTGCAGACAAGATCAGGGCTACACACTGTACAAGCTATTCGACCATGGGAGGCAGTGCAGACAAGATCAGGGCTTCACACTGTACTTAGAGGCCGTCCTTTCTCTTGCAGGCCAAGGTGGCGCACAACCGGCGCAACCGAACTGAGACCGGGGGAGGCCGTCCTGACCTCAAAGAGCTCTCCGACCTCGACCAGCGTGTGGAGCGCATTATGGCAGGCCGGCTGATTGGCCCCGTCGCCAGTGGAGATGCCGACCCTGTTCTGGGCACCAATGGTAAGGGCACCTTTTGGACCTCTCTCGTTCCACTTGCGCATGAGATCAGCATCCTTTGCCACTGTCCGACCAATGCGGTGAATGGCTGCACTCATGCCTCCCTCGCTGCCGCCCTGTCCTCACTCTAAAGCTACTCTTGTGCCTTCCTGCTTTCAGATGGTGAATCGCCAGGTGAGGAGGCGGGCCCTCAAGCTGGCACTGTCAGCGATTCCGAATTCGAGGAGGAGGAAGAGGAAGCCGGCCCATCAGTGCCACCCTCAGCCGCGCCAGCCCATGGCGATGAAGGGGACACGTCTTCCCTGGAGGGGAGCCGGGGGGAAGGGTCGGAGGAGAGTGAAGCTCCGGGACCCAGCGGCCTGCAGCAACACGGGAGGGGTGGGGAAGCTCGGCGGACTTCTCCCCAGGGGGTGAGTGCGGCCTCCAGTCCTGCGACGGTGAGCGCAGAGGAGGTGCGGCTCCTGGAGGAAATGGCCGTCCAGGCTGAGCGCAGGCACACTGAGCTCATGGCTGCAGTGGCAAGGATGCCTGACTCCATTGAGTCTTTGTCAAGGAGTGTGCAGCAATTTGGAGCAGCACAGGCCAGGAGTCTGCAGGACTTCGCGGCAGCACAGGCGGCTTCGAGCCAAGTGCTCAGTCGTGCCGTCCATTCACTGGCTGTTGTCATGCGGACACAGACCAGGGCCACACGGGCACTAACTGCTGCCACCCTCGCTGGATCAGCCAGGCATCGCCACGGCACCCGCCGCGCAGCAGCAGCCCAGCAGTCTGTCCTTCAGCTGTTTGCTGCGCATGCTGCAGTGCTGGCCCGTGCGAGTGCCACTGTATCAGGCGACCAGCAAGCACCTGCGATCTGCCAGGTTGGCACCATTCCTGCAGCCGACACTGCCACTCCGCCATTGCAGCTGCCACAAGCCGCTGGACAGACTGCTGCCGCCCAGCCAGAGTTGGAGCAGTCAGCAGCCGGCCCCTCCAAGGCCAGAGCTGGTGCAGGCCGACCCCCAAGGGCATCTGCCATCTCGCCATCTGACCCTCAGCAGCCTTCCCCCAGCCTTGCTGCAGCCACTGGGCTCCCATTGAGGAGGAGCTGCAGGGCGGGCAGGGGCCAGGCAAGGATGCGAAAGGCATCGCCCTTGCAGGGCAAAAAGTAGAAGGTATGCTCAAATGCCTGTTGTGTTTTTGTAAGGCCGAGACTGGTGTCTTTCTTTCTTTTTGTAAGGCCGAGACTGGTGCAGTTGTGTTTTTGTAAGGCCGAGACTGGTGTCTTTCTTTCTTTTTGTAAGGCCGAGACTGGTAGTTTTGTGTTTTTGGAGGGGGCTTCTCCACATGAGGATGTAATGTGGGAAGGGCAGAGGTTTTCAATAAATTATTGTTGTTAAATTGCACTGTGCATGGTTTTTTTGTTAAGTCCTGGTTGCCCTGCTCGGCTGAGGGCTTGTGGAGCGGCTACATTCATCTGCTGACATTGGCACAAGCCATTCCCTGAGAGGGGGCCTAGAACCGACGTTCAATAAGCCGGCGACGGGCGGCCCTTGCACTTTCTGCCTCCCTCCTGTGCTGGTCCTCCTCCTCCTCCTCCTCAGGTGGTCCTCCAATCTCTGGTGGCAGTGGCTGAGTCCTGCGGATAGCCAGGTTGTGCAGCATGCAGCAAACGACCACGAAATGGGGGACTCGCTCCGGCGAATATTGTAGGGCTCCATCGGAACGATCCAGACAGCGGAACCGTTGCTTCAGGATGCCGATTGTTTGTTCGATGATGTTCCTGGTCGCTTGATGGCTATCGTTGTATCCCTCTTCAGCAGGGGTGCTGGGCGCACGGAGCGGGGTCATCAGCCAGGTACACAAAGGATAGCCTTTGTCCCCGATAAGCCATCCTCGTGGGTGAGGCTGGGCCTGGAACATGTCTGCCACAGAATTCTGTCGCAGGATGAAGGCACCGTGGCTGCTGCCTGGAAAGCGGGCATTGACAGCTAGAATGAGCTGCCTGTGGTCACACACCAGCTGGACGTTCAGCGAATGGTAGCCCTTCCGGTTGCGGTAATCCTCTGCATTCTCCAGAGGTGCCCGCAAAGCCACATGCGTGCAGTCAATTGCGCCCTGCACCATGGGGAAGCCCGCGAATGCTGCAAAGCCCATTGCACGCTGTTGCTGCTTGGCAAGGGCCATGGAGAAGGAGATGAACTGACGTCTCCTTTTGAAAAGGGCATTGGTGACCTGGCGGATGCAGCAATGCACGGCGAACTGGGAGATGTTGGCAATGTCCCCAGCAGCGGATTGGAAGGAGCCGGTGGCATAGAAGTTGAGAGCCACCGTCACCTTCACTGCCACCGACAGAGATGTCCTGCACCTCAGCTGTGGCTGCAGATCACCGCCAAGCAGGTGGCAGATCTCTGTGACCACCTCCCTTTGGAATCGCAGCCTCCGAACACACTGCTCTTCAGACATGTTGAGATAGGAGAACTGCTGGCGGTATACCCTGGGTGGGTAATGCCTCCTTTGCCGACGCCTGTTGCCCCCTCTCCGTCGAGCCAGGGCTGCCACTCTCTCACGGCGTCTGTGAGCCCTTTGGATGCAATTGAGAAAGCCAGCGTTTACACCCATTACAGCCCCCATAATATGCTGGCAAACAATGAGATGTCAATGAAGGCAAAGACAAGTGGAAAGCTGTGGCCTGAAGCCACAAGTACCGGTCCGAGTGATGAGTCAAAGCAGAAAGCTCTCTACCTTGGTCTCTCTGCAAAGATCCGTCTCTCAAGAAGGAGTGCTGCGAAATGGCAGCCTTTTATAGTGCAGGAGGAGTGCCCTTTAATTTGCGCCCCCCCCGCGCCCCGCATCGACTGAGCACCGTTCCACTGTAACAGTCGCTAGGGGCGCCAAGCGCACAATGGGGCGAAGCGACTGAATTTCCGGTTTGGGGCGCACAAAGGGCGTTGCACGAGGAAATGACGTCAGGATCTGCGCGCGCAGCTCAGCGCGCGCAAAGACTTTGCGCCGCCGCTAAATCTTGAGTGAAGTTGGGGCGAGGCGCAGATCGTGCTGCGCCCGGCCGCTAGCCGCCTAGCGCCCGACATCTACTCCTCCTAAGGCGCTACCGGTTGGCGCAACCAACTGAATTTCTAGGCCTTAGGGTTTGGATCTTTGACATTTGGATCAATAGGGGTTGGATCTTTGGCATTTGGATCTATAGGGTTTGTACCATTGAGATTTGGATCTATAGTGTTTCGATTGTTGGGATTTGGATCTATAGGGTTTGGAGCTTTAGCATTTGGATCTATAGGGTTTGGATATTTGGAATTTGGGCCTATAGGGTTTTGATCTCTAAGGTTTGTATCTTTGGGATTTGAATCTATAGGGTTTGGATCGATAGGGTTTGGATCTTTGGCATTTCGATCAATATGGTTTGGACCATTGGGATTTGGATCTATAGTGTTTGGATCATTGGGATTTGAATCTATAGGGTTTGGAGCTTCAGCATTTGGATCTATAGTGGTTGGATATTTGGCTTTTGGAGCTATAGGATTTGGATCTTTGGTATTTGGATCTATACGGTCTGGATCTTTGGGATTTAAATCTATAGGGTTGGATCATTGGGATTTGGATCTATAGGCTTTTGATCTTTGGCATTTGGATCTATAGGGTTTGGATCTTTAGGTTTTGGATCTATAGGGTTTGGATCTTTGGGATTTGGATCTATAGGGTTTGGATCCTTAGGTTTTGGATCTATAGGGTTTGGATCTGTATGGTTTGGATCTTTGAGTTTTGGATCTATAGGGTTTGGATCTTTGGGTTTGCATACATAAGGTTTGGATCTATAGGGGTTGGACCTATAGGTTTTGGATTTTTGGGATTTGGATCTATAGGGTTTGGATCTTTGGAATTTGGATCTATAGGGTTTGGATCTTTGGAATTTGGATCTATCGGGTTTGGATCTTTGGAATTTGGATCTATCGGGTTTGGATCTATAGGATTTGGATCTATAAGGTTTGTATCTTTGGAGTTTGGATCAACAGGGTTTTGATCCTTGGGAGTTGGATCTATAGGGTTTGGACCATTGGGATTTGGATCTATAGGGTTTGGATCGTTGGGAGTTGGATCTATAGGGTTTGGAGCTTTAGAATGTGGATCTATAGGGTTTGGATCTTTGGCATTTGTATCTATAGGATTTGGATCTTTGGGATTTGGATCTATGTTGTTTGGATATTTGGGGGTTGGATCTATAGGTTTTGGATCTATAGGGGTTGTATCTTTGGTGTTTGGGTACATAGGATTTGGGTCGAAAGATTTTGGATATATGGGGTTTGGATCTATAGGGTTTGAATCTTAGGGATTTGGATCGATAAGGTTTGTATCTTTGGAGTTTGGATCAACAGGTTTTTGATCGTTGGAGTTGGATCTATAGGGTTTGGAGCTTTAGAATGTGGATCTATAGGATTTGGATCTTTGGCATTTGTATCTATAAGATTTGGATATTTGGGATTTGGATCTATAGGGTTTGGATCTATAGGTTTTGGATCTTTGTGGTTTTTTCTATAGGGTTTGGATTGATGTGGTTTTTGTTCTATATGGTTTGGATATTTAGGGTTTTGTTCTATAGGGTTTGGATCTATGGGTTATGGATCTATAAGGTTTAGATCTATACGGCTTGGATCTTTGGGGTTTGGGTACATAGGGTTAGGATCTATAGGTTTTGGATATATGGGGTTGGATCTATAGGGTTTGGATATTTGGGATTTGGATCTATAGGGTTTGGATCTATAGGGGGGGAAATTCAGTTGTTTGCGCCTCCTGCTAGCACCTTAAGAGGGCGCTAATGGGCCGCAAAGCAACTCGCACCCGGGCGCGGCGATGTTTGCGCCACTTGCGAAATTAACTAGATATTTTGCGGCGGCGCTAAACACTACCGCCATGATCTCCTGCGCTGGCAGATCGTGATGTCAGTCATGGGCGCAACGCCCGGTAGCGCCCCGGACCATATATTGAGTGGCGACCCCTGCCTTGCCACCTGCCGCTAGCAACGGCAGGTTGAGGGGAGCGCTATTTAAAGGTGACTACTTCCTGCCTTTTTTTGTTGGTGACATTTTTGCACCACGCATTCTGAGAGAGAGAGGGAGACTTCTGGAGAGATTCAACACTGTGTGAAGGAGTTTTGCATACTGAGCAGCACTTTGCAGGTTCATTTTGATTTGCCCTTCCTTGTATCTATTTAGAAGAGACTGTGGGGTCTGCACTCTGAGCTCTTTCCCTGGGTCTCTCCATTGTTCTTTCCAGCAGATTTGATGTACAGGTCTCTCCAGGCTGAGATTCAAGGCTGCAATGAACAGGATGTGGATGGAGAGCAAGATCAACCCTCCCCTTTAAGATAAAAACAGAAAATGCTGGAGAAACTCAGCAGGTCAAGCAGCATCTGTGAAGAGAGAAACAGAGTTAATGTTTCAGGTCGATGACCAATCATCAGAACTCCCTTTTAATAATTGGCCGGTGCCAGTGTGTCTGTGTTCCATTGCTGACTGACATCACATGAGATTCACCAGCGTTGTGAGTTAGCGCCTCGCTCCTTGGCCTTTGCACCTTAAGACAGATGTGAAGCGCCCGATTTAGCGCTCCAATCACCTCCACCGGAGATAAAAAGGCAAGTTTGCTGTTGGAGGCGATAATTAGCACCAGGCGCTAAACTATGCGCATGGCCGATAATGGTGCCCCAAAGGGGGTGATACTGAATTTCCCCCCCTATAGTTCCAAAACCTATAGATCCAAATCCCAAAGATCCAACCCCTATAGATCCAAATGCTAAAGCTCCAAACCCTATAGATCCAAATCCCAATGGTCCAAACCCTATAGGGTTTGAATCTATAGTTTTTGGATCTATAGGGTTTGTATCTATGTGGTTTGGATCTTTGGGGTTTGGATCTATAGGATTTGAATCTATATGGTTTGGATCTATGTGGTTTGGATCTATGTTGTTTGGATCTTTGGGGTTGGATCTATAGGTTTTGGATCTATAGGGTTTGGATCTTTGGCATTTGGATACATAGGATTTGGGTATATTGGTTTTAGATATATGGGCTTTGGATCTATAGGGTTTGGATCTTTGAGATTTCGATCTGTGGGGTTTGGATCTATAGGGTTTGGATCTTTGGAATTTGGATCAACATGGTTTTGATCTTTGGAGTTGGATCAATAGGGTTTGGATCTTTGGCATTTGGATCGATGAGGTTTGTATCTTTGGGATTTGGATCTATAGGGTTTGGATCTATAAGGTTTGGATCAACAGGGTTTAGATCTTTGGGAGTTGGATCTATATGGTTTGGATCTATAGGGTCTGGATCTTTGGAATTTGGATCTATAGGATTTGGACCATTGGGATTTGGATCTATATGGTTGGGATCATTGGGATTTGGATCTATAGGGTTTGGATCTTTGAGATTTGGATCTATAGGATTTGAATCTTTGGTATTTGGATCTATAGAGTTTGGATCTTTGGCACTTGGATCTATAGGGTTTTGATCATTGGGATTTGGATCTATAAGGTTGGGATATTTGGGATTAAGATCTATAGGGTTTGTATCTTTCGGATTTGTATCTATAGTGTTTGGATCTATCGGGTTTGGATCAATAAGGTTTGGATCTTTTGGGTTAAGCTCTATAGGTTTTGGATCATTGTGGTTTGAATCTCTGGGCTTGGATTTGGTATTTTGATCTATAGGGTTCGGATCTATAGGATTTGGATGTTTGGGCATTGTATCTTTGGGGTTTGGATATATAGGGCTAGATTTTCAGTTGCTTGCGCCAGCAGTTAGCGCCTTAAGAGAAGTGATTTTCGGGCGCTATTCGTGTAGCGCCCGGGCGCAGCGCAGTTTGCGCCCCGCCCCAAATTAAGTTGCCCGTTAGCGCCGGCGCAAAGTTTAGCGGCCGCCCGGATGCGCACGCAGAAAATGACGTCACATCCTCGTGCAACGCCCTTTGGCCGCCCCGAATCCAAACTTCAGTCGGACCGCCCCATTGTGCGGCTGGCGTCCAGAGCGTTTGTAAAATGGAACGCAACACACCCTGGGGAGCGCAAATTAAAGGGCACTCCTCCTGCACTATAAACGGCAGTCTGCATGTGTTGTGTGGAAGGATCCAGTGTGTTGTTGTGAACGGTGTATTTATGTTTCCGGCCACCACCACCCCACCACCTCCTCCTCCTCCTCCTCCTCCTCCTCCTCCTCTTCCTCTTCCTCTTCCTCTTTCTTCCTCTTCCTACTACTACTACTACTAAAAAAACACATGCACCCTTCCCCTTTAAGAGCTCACTGGCACCAGAGTGTCTGCCGTGCGCTGCGCCCGAGCTCGGGCGCTGCGCTCTGCACCGCCGGCTTAGCGCCTAAAGATAGTAGTGGAACGCCTCTTTTAGCGCTCCACCAACCTCTTAGGGCGAAGCCACTGAATTTCCGGCAACGGGGCGCTACTTTGGGGCGGGCGCTAACTTCGGCCGGGCGCTAAGGTTAGCGCCCCAAAACTGTCTATACTGAAAATCTAGCCCATTGTGTTTGGACCTTTATGGTTTGGATCTATAGAATTTGGATACACACGGGTTGGATAGTTGAGATATGGATCTTTAAGTTTTGGATCTATAAGTTTTGTCTCTATAAGCTTTGTATCTTTGGGGTTTGGATCTATAGGTTTTGGAACTTTGGGGTTTTGATGTTTAGGGTTTGGATCTGTGGGGTTTGGATCTGTGGGGTTTTGGAACTTTGGGGTTTGGATATATAGGTTTTGCCCCTATAAGTTTTGGATTCTTGGGGTAGGATCTATAGGCTTTTGGGTTTTGATCTTTGGTGTTTGGATCTTTGGGGTTTGCATACATAGGGTTTGGATCTATAGGGTTTGGATCTTTGTGATTTGGATCTATAGAGTTTGGATCTTTGGGATTTGGATCAATCGGGTTTGGATCTATAAGGTTTGGATCTTTGGAGTTTGGATCAACAGTGTTTTGATCTTTGGGAGTTGGATCTATATGGTTTGGATCTATAGGGTTTGGATCTTTGGCATTTGGACCTATAGGGTTTGGACCATTGGGATTTGAATCTATAGGGTTGGGATCGTTGGGATTTGGATCTATAGGGTATTGATCTATGGGATTTGGATCTATAGGGTTTGGATCTTTGAGATTTGGATCTATAGGGTTTGAATCTTTGGTATTTGGACCTATATGGTTTTGATCATTGGGATTTGGATCTATAGGGTTGGGATATTTGGGATTAAGATCTATAGGGTTTGGATATTTGGGATTTGTATCTATAGGGTTTGGATCTATCAGGTTTGGATCAATAGGGTTTGGATCATTTGGGTTAAGCTCTACAGGTTTTAGATCATTGTGGTTTGGATCTCTGGGCTCGGATTTGGGATTTTGATCTATAGGGTTCGGATCTATAGGATTTGGATGTTTGGGCATTGTATCTTTCGGGTTTTGATATATATATATATATATTGTTTGAATCTCTAAGGTTTGGATCTATAGGATTTGGATATATACAGGTTGGGTATTCGGGATATGGATCTATAAGGTTTGGTTCTATAGGGTTTGTAGCTTTGGGGTTAGGAACTTTGGTGTTAGGAACTTTGGGGTTCAGATCTTTGGGGCTTTGTCTATAGTGTTTGGATCTATAACATTTGAATCTTTGGGGTTTGGATCTCTGGAGGTTGGATCTATATGGTTTGGATCTATAGGGTTTGGATCTATAGGGTTTTGATCTTTGGATTTGATCTATTGGGTTTTCATCTTTGGGGTTTGATCTATCGGATTTTGATCTTTGGGGTTTGATCTATAGGGTTTTGAACTTTGGGTTTGATCTATAGGGTTTTGATCTTTGGGGTTTGATCTATCGGGTTTTGATCTTTGGGGTTTGATCTATCGGGTTTTGAGCTTTGGGGTTTGATCTATCGGGTTTTGATCTTTGGGGTTTGATCTATTGGGTTTTGATCTTTGGGGTTTGATCTATCGGGTTTTCATCTTTGGGGTTTGATCTATCTTTGGAGTTTGGATCAACAGGGTTTTGATCTTTGGGTTTTGGAGCAATAGGATTTGGACCATTGGGATTTGGATCTATAGAGTTTGGATAGTTGGGATTTGGATCTATAGGGTTTGGATCTTTGGCATTTGGATCTATAGGGTTTTGAGCTTTGAGATTTGGATCTTTGTGATTTGGATCTTTGTGGTTTGGATCTATGGGGTTTGGATCTATAGGTTTTTGATGTATACGTTTTGGATCTTTGGGGTTTTCTCTGTAGGGTTCAGAGTTTGGGTCTAAAGGGGGCAAAATTCGGTATCGCCCCATTTGGGGCACCATTATTGGCTGTGCGCAAAGTTTAGCGCCTGTCGCTAATTATCGCCTCCGACAGCAAACGTGGCTTTTATCGCCCCTGGAGGTGATTGGAGCACTAAATCAGGCACTTCACACCTGTCTTAAGGCGCAAAGGCCAAGGAGGGAGGCGCTACCTCAGAGCACTGGCGAAGCAAGGAAGGGCAAATCAAAATAAACCTGCAAAGTGCTGCTCAGTACTCAAAACTCCTTCACACAACGTTGAATCTCTCCAAAAGTCTCTCTCTCTCTCTCTCAGAATGCGTGGTGCAAAAATGTTACAAACAAAAAAAGGCAGGAATCGGTCGCCTTTAAATAGCGCTCCCCTAGTACCTTTCTGACAGCATAACGCTCCCCTCAACCTGTCGTTGCTAGCGGCAGGCGGTAAGGCAGGGGGCACCACTCAATATCCGGTCTGGGGCACGAACGAGGCGTTGCGCACTCAACTGATGTCACTATCTGCCGGCGCAGGAGATCGTGGCGGTAGTGTTTAGCGCTGCCGCAAAATGTCTAGTTAATTTTGCGAGCGGTGCAAACATCGCCGCGCCTGGGTGCTAGTTGTTTTGCGCCCCATTCGCGCCCTTTTAAGGCGCTAATGGGAGACGCAAACCAACTGAATTTTCCCCCCATAGGGTTTGGATCTATAGGTTTTGGATCTATAGGGTTTGGATCTATGTTGTTTGGATCTTTGGGGTTTGGATCTATAGGGTATGGATCTTTGGGGTTTGGATACATAGGTTTTGGATCTATAGGGTTTGGATCTTTGGGATTTGGATCTATAGGGTTTGGATCTTTGGAATTTGGATCTGTAGGATTTGTATCTTTGGGATTTGGATCTGTAGGGTTTGGATCTATAAGGTTTGGATCTTTGGAGTTTGGGTCAACAGGGTTTTGATCCTTGGGAGTTGGATCTATGGCATTTGGATCTATAGGGTTTGGATCGTTGGGATTTGGAACTATAGGGCTAGATTTTCAGTAGCTTGCGCCAGCAGTTAGCGCCTTAAGAGAAGTGATTTCCGGGCGCTATGCGTGTAGCGCCCGGGCGCAGCGCAGTTTGCGCTCCGCCCCAAATTAAGTTGCCCGTTAGCGCCGGCGCAAAGTTTAGCGCCCGCCCGGATGCGCGCGCAGAAAATGACGTCACATCCTCGTGCAACGCCCTTTGGCCGCCCCGATTGCAAACTTCAGTCGGACCGCCCCATTGTGCGGCGGGCGGCCGGAGCGTTTGGAAAAAGGAACGCAACACAACCAGCGCGGGCCCCGGGGGGCGCTAATTAAAGGGAACGTCCTCTCCAGTATAAAGGCCATCCTTTTTTCAGAAAACAGTCTTGTGCAACGCATTTCTGGAGACACAACAAGGAGGATAGCTAACTGGTTTCAAGCAGCAAGAGCCAGGTATTTTTGGACTCAGGCAACAGCGCTGCAAGTGGCCATTTGGAAATTAGAGTGTTTGCCAGGATTTGATGGGGGTTGCATGGGGTGCCAACGCGGAGCTGCAGCTCCATGTCCGTAGGGCTCGCAGACGCATTGTGAGAGGGGCAGCCCTGGCTAGAGGCAGAGGGGGCTACAGGCGTCGGCCACGTAGGCCTTACCCAGTCAGGCTATACCGCCAGCAGCGCTCCTACCTAAACATGAGTGCCGCGCGATGTGTTAAAAGGCTCCGATTCCGAAAGGGGGTGATTGCAGAGATCTGCCACCTGCTTCGCCGAGATCTGCGGCCAAAGCTCAGGTGCAGGACGTCTCTGTCGGTGGAAGTGAAGGTGACAGTGGCATTGAACTTCTATGCCACCGGCTCCTTCCAATACGCTGCTGGGGACATAGCAAACATCTCCCAGTACGGCGCGCATCGCTGCATCCGCCAGGTGACCGAAGCACTGTTCAGAAGGAGAAGCCAATTCATCTCCTTCCCCATGGCCCTGGAGAGCCAGCATCAGCGCGCATTGGGATTTTCCAGACTCGGGGAATTCCCCTTGGTGCAGGGCGCCATTGACTGTACGCATGTGGCTTTGCGGGCCCCTCTGGAGCATGGCGAGCAGTATCGCAACAGGAAGGGCTACCATTCTCTGAATGTGCAGCTGGTCTGTGACCACAAGCAGCGCATCATGGCAGTCAATGCCAGCTTCCCAGGCAGCAGCCACGATGCCTTTATCCTGCGGCAGAGTACTGTGCATGACATGTTCGAGGCACAGCCTCCCCCAAGAGGATGGCTACTCGGGGACAAAGGCTATCCTTTGTGCACCTGGCTCATGACCCCGCTCCGCGCGCCCAGGACCGCTGCTGAAGAGGCCTACAACGAGAGCCATCAAACCACCCGCAACATCATCGAGCTAACTATTGGGGTCCTCAAGCAGCGGTTCCGCTGCCTTGATCGCTCCGGAGGAGCTCTCCAGTATTCGCCGGACCGGGTCTCCCAATTTGTGGTGGTTTGCTGCATGCTACACAACCTGGCTATCCGCAGGACTCAGGCACTGCCACCTGACGTTGGACCAGCACCTCAGGAGGAGGAGCAGGAGGAGCATGAGGAGGAGGAGGAGGAGGAGCAGGAGTACGTTCCCAGGAGGGAGCGACCAGGGCCAAGGGCCGCACGACGCCACCTTATTACACGGTACTTCTAAGCCCCCTGTCAGGGAATGGCCAGGGGCCATGAGGGAAGATGAATGCAGCCGCTCCGCAAGCCCTCAGCCGGCGAAGCCAACAAACACTAAGAAGAACAACCATGGAGACTGCATGAATAAAGATAATTTTTTATTACACAAAAATGAAAAGCCCTTCCCACATGAATCCCCAAAAACAATAAACGGGCCCCACAAAAAGCCCAACAAACGACTCACTCCCACAAACTGGGGAGGAGCCACTCCACCTTTATTGAAACCGGGCCTCAACGTCGGCCTAACGCAAAAAAAAAGCCCTCCAAAAGCACAACCATGGGCAAAATAAAGATGGCCACCGCCATATTAAAGGAAAGCTGGCCACACCCTCTACTGAGTGGCCCGCGAGGGCGAGACCTTGGCCAGCATTTTGCCTCCCCTGCCCTGCCTGCTGCTCCTTCGCAAGCTCTGCCCAGTGGCTGCTGCGAGGCTGGGGGAAGGCGCCTGAGGCTCAGATGCCCTTCCGCCAGATGCCGCTGGGGGGCGGCCTACACGGCGTTTGGGCCTCGAGGGGCCGTCTGCTGAGTGGCGCACCTGAGCCTGGCCACCATCAGCTGCAGCCGCTTGCCGTCGACGCCCCAGAGGGGGAATGGCGGCGACGGATGGCGCAATGTGGGCCAGCTGGCGTCTGGGATGCGCTGGCTGGTGCTGTGGCGCGGTGGCACTCGGCCGGGCCCGCACTGCAGGATCCGCAGCAATCAGCCGACGGCCGGCTTGCTGGGATGGTCCAGCGCGGCGCCTGCCCTGGCGATGCCTGCCTGAGACAGCGCGTGTGGCAGCAGTGAGTGGCCCTGTGGTCCTGGTGTGCGCGCGCATCACATCCGCCAGGGTCTTGACGGCATCAGTCAGCATGCGGCCAGTCGCGGCAGTTGCTGCCCCGAACTCGCGCACACTGGTCGCCAGCGACTCGATGGCCTCAGGCATGTGCCCCACCATGCTCATGAGCTCCGTGTGGCGCCGGTCCGAGTCGTCGGCCATCTTATCCAGCTTCCGCACCTCCTCCGAAGTGAAGGTGTCCGGACTGGAGTCGCGACTCTCCCGCTGGGGAGGAGGGGGCCGAACTAGGGGACCCTTGCCGCGTTGGTGACGGCGAGTGTGCCGAGCAGCAGCACTCCCCTCTGATCCTTCCCCCCTTTGGGGGGAAGGCCGCGGGCCACGCGCACGGCTGCTGGGTGGCTGGACGCCACTGGTCCCAGAAGCTGCATTGCCCTGCGACAGTTCCTCCAGGCACTCGTCCAGTGAGGAGGTGTCAAGCATTTCCTCCTCTCCTGCGGGACGTGACTGTTCCCCCGAAGGTCCGGCTTGCTCCTCCTCCTCCTCCTGGTTGGAGGTGCTGTCACTGGCAGCCTCAGGGTTCTGGTCGTCACCAGCTGAAAGCAGGAATGCACAAGAGTAGCTTCAGAGTGAGGAGACGGCGTCAGCGAGGGAGTTAGGACTGGTGGGATTCAGCGCATTGGTGGGACAGTGGCAAAGGAGGTAGCTCGGATGGGCCAGTGCGACGCGAGAGGGCCGAAAGGCGAGGTCCTTACCATTGCCGGGCAGTGGAGGGTCGGATACACCGCACGCTGTGGGGACAATCACACGGGCTCCCATGAGCACACACACGCGCTCCTCCAGCCGAGTGAGCTTCTGCAGCTTGGCGCGGCCACCCCTGGCATGGGCCTGGCGATTAAACGCTACTTTAGCCTGCAAGAGAAAGGACGGGCTGTAAGTGCGCAGTGAAGCCCTGATGTAGTGTGCACTGCCTCCCATGGTGGAATAGCTTGGACAGAGTGAAGCCCTGATGTAGTGTGCACTGCCTCCCATGGTGGAATAGCTTGGACAGAGTGAAGCCCTGATGTAGTGTGCACTGCCTCCCATGGTGGAATAGCTTGGACAGAGTGAAGCCCTGATGTAGTGTGCACTGCCTCCCATGGTGGAATAGCTTGGACAGAGTGAAGTCCTGATGTAGTGTGCACTGCCTCCCATGGTGGAATAGCTTGGACAGAGTGAAGCCCTGATGTAGTGTGCACTGCCTCCCATGGTGGAATAGCTTGGACAGAGTGAAGCCCTGATGTAGTGTGCACTGCCTCCCATGGTGGAATAGCTTGGACAGAGTGAAGCCCTGATGTAGTGTCCACTGCCTCCCATGGTGGAATAGCTTGGACAGAGTGAAGCCCTGATGTACTGTCCACTGCCTCCCATGGTGGAATAGCTTGGCCAAAGTGTAGAGTGCCGAATGGCCATTTGATGCTCATGACTGTCCCAATGCTGCTGGCTGAGGGCTGGCCAAAAGGACTTTCAGGTCCCTTTGCCCATCATGTCAGGTGTACATGCAAGAATGAGGAGGAGACTGGAAAGGCTACTCACCCTCACAATCCTGGTCAGATCGTTGTATTTCTTACGGCATTGTTTGTGGGTCCTGGGGGCCTCGCCGGTGAACGTCACCCTCTGGGCGATCTGCTTCCAGGCTTTGGTGTAGTCGTGGTGGGTTGGATTCCTCCCACTCTCTGGAAACAAGATCTTGCGCCTCACCTCCAGAGCTGTGACCATTATGTCCAGATCACCCTCTGAGAAGCGCAGGGCACGCTGACGGGCCTTCTCTGGCGTTGCCATGACTCCCTGGGGCTGAGCAGTAGTGTTGAGGCCTCTTTGCAAGGCTGCAGTGTGCAGGGCGTGGCAGCAGACCAATTCGTCCCTTCCCCCTTTAAGAGCTGGTCGGCACCACGGGGTCTGCTGTCATTGCAAAAATGACCGCACCCGTGCTGCGCCCCGCCTGGGCGCTATCCCTCTGGACCGCCGGCTTAGCGCCTAAAGAGAGTAGTGGAACGCCTCTTTTAGCGCTCCACCAACCTCTTAGGGCGAAGCCACTGAATTCCCGGCAACGGGGCGCTACTTTGGGGCGGGCGCTAACTTCGGGCGGGCGCTAAAGCTAGCGCCCCAAAACTGCCTATACTGAAAATCTAGCCCATAGTGTTTGGATCTATAAGGTCATAGAGTCATAGGGCTAGATTTTCAGTATAGACAGTTTTGGGGCGCTAACCTTAGCGCCCGCCCGAAGTTAGCGCCCGCCCCAAAGTAGCGCCCCGTTGCCGGAAATTCAGTGGCTTCGCCCTAAGAGAGTGGTGGAGCGCTAAAAGAGGCGTTCCACTCCTACCTTTAGGCGCTAAGCCGGCGGTCCAGAGGGATAGCGCCCAGGCGGGGCGCAGCACGGGTGCGGTCATTTTTGCACTGACAGCAGACCCCGTGGTGCCGACCAGCTCTTAAAGGGGGAAGGGACGAATTGGTCTGCTGCCACGCCCTGCACACTGCAGCCTTGCAAAGAGGCCTCAACACTGCTGCTCAGCCCCAGGGAGTCATGGCAACGCCAGAGAAGGCCCGTCAGCGTGCCCTGCGCTTCTCAGAGGGTGATCTGGACATAATGGTCACAGCTCTGGAGGTGAGGCGCAAGATCTTGTTTCCAGAGAGTGGGAGGAATCCAACCCACCACGACTACACCAAAGCCTGGAAGCAGATCGCCCAGAGGGTGACGTTCACCGGCGAGGCCCCCAGGACCCACAAACAATGCCGTAAGAAATACAACGATCTGACCAGGATTGTGAAGGTGAGTAGCCTTTCCAGTCTCCTCCTCATTCTTGCATGTACACCTGACATGATGGGCAAAGGGACCTGAAAGTCCTATTGGCCAGCCCTCAGCCAGCAGCATTGGGACAGTCATGAGCATCAAATGGCCATTCGGCACTCTACACTTTGGCCAAGCTATTCCACCATGGGAGGCAGTGCACACTACATCAGGGCTTCACTCTGTCCAAGCTATTCCACCATGGGAGGCAGTGCACACTACATCAGGGCTTCACTGCGCACTTACAGCCCGTCCTTTCTCTTGCAGGCTAAAGTAGCGTTTAATCGCCAGGCCCGTGCCAGGGGTGGCCGCGCCAAGCTGCAGAAGCTCACTCGGCTGGAGGAGCGCGTGTGTGTGCTCATGGGAGCCCATGTGATTGTCCCCACAGCGTGCGGTGTATCCGACCCTCCACTGCCCGGCAATGGTAAGGACCTCGCCTTTTGGCCCTCTCGCGTCGCACTGGCCCATCCGAGCTACCTCCTTTGCCACTGTCCCACCAATGCGCTGAATCCCACCAGTCCTAACTCCCTCGCTGACGCCGTCTCCTCACTCTGAAGCTACTCTTGTGCATTCCTGCTTTCAGCTGGTGACGACCAGGACCCTGAAGCTGCCAGTGACAGCACCTCCGACCAGGAGGAGGAGGAGGAGCAAGCCGGACCTTCGGGGGAACAGTCACGTCCCGCAGGAGAGGAGGAAATGCTTGACACCTCCTCACTGGACGAGTGCCTGGAGGAACTGTCGCAGGGCAATGCAGCTTCTGGGACCAGTGGCGTCCAGCCACCCAGCAGCCGTGCGCGTGGCCCGCGGCCTTCCCCCCAAAGGGGGGAAGGATCAGAGGGGAGTGCTGCTGCTCGGCACACTCGCCGTCACCAACGCGGCAAGGGTCCCCTAGTTCGGCCCCCTCCTCCCCAGCGGGAGAGTCGCGACTCCAGTCCGGACACCTTCACTTCGGAGGAGGTGCGGAAGCTGGATAAGATTGCCGACGACTCGGACCGGCGCCACACGGAGCTCATGAGCATGGTGGGGCACATGCCTGAGGCCATCGAGTCGCTGGCGACCAGTGTGCGCGAGTTCGGGGCAGCAACTGCCGCGACTGGCCGCATGCTGACTGATGCCGTCAAGACCCTGGCGGATGTGATGCGCGCACACACCAGGACCACAGGGCCACTCACTGCTGCCACACGCGCTGTCTCAGGCAGGCATCGCCAGGGCAGGCGCCGTGCTGGACCATCCCAGCAAGCCGCCCGTCGGCTGATTGCTGCGGATCCTGCAGTGCGGGCCCGGCCGAGTGCCACCGCGCCACAGCACCAGCCAGCGCATCCCAGACGCCAGCTGGCCCACATTGCGCCATCCGTCGCCGCCATTCCCCCTCTGGGGCGTCAACGGCAAGCGGCTGCAGCTGATGGTGGCCAGGCTCAGGTGCGCCACTCAGCAGACGGCCCCTCGAGGCCCAAACGCCGTGTAGGCCGCCCCCCAGCGGCATCTGGCGGAAGGGCATCTGAGCCTCAGGCGCCTTCCCCCAGCCTCGCAGCAGCCACTGGGCAGAGCTTGCGAAGGAGCAGCAGGCAGGGCAGGGGAGGCAAAATGCTGGCCAAGGTCTCGCCCTCGCGGGCCACTCAGTAGAGGGTGTGGGCAGCTTTCCTTTAATATGGCGGTGGCCATCTTTATTTTGCCCATGGTTGTGCTTTTGGAGGGCTTATTTTTTGCGTTAGGCCGACGTTGAGGCCCGGTTTGAATAAAGGTGGAGTGGCTCCTCCCCAGTTTGTGCGAGTGAGTCGTTTGTTGGGCTTTTTGTGGGGCCCGTTTATTGTTTTTGGGGATTCATGTGGGAAGGGCTTTTCATTTTTGTGCAATAAAAAATTATCTTTATTCATGCAGTCTCCATGGTTGTTCTTCTTAGTGTTTGTTGGCTTCGCCGGCTGAGGGCTTGCGGAGCGGCTGCATTCATCTTCCCTCATGGCCCCTGGCCATTCCCTGACAGGGGGCTTAGAAGTACCGTGTAATAAGGTGGCGTCGTGCGGCCCTTGGCCCTGGTCGCTCCCTCCTGGGAACGTACTCCTGCTCCTCCTCCTCCTCCTCATGCTCCTCCTGCTCCTCCTCCTGAGGTGCTGGTCCAACGTCAGGTGGCAGTGCCTGAGTCCTGCGGATAGCCAGGTTGTGTAGCATGCAGCAAACCACCACAAATTGGGAGACCCGGTCCGGCGAATACTGGAGAGCTCCTCCGGAGCGATCAAGGCAGCGGAAGCGCTGCTTGAGGACCCCAATAGTTAGCTCGATGATGTTGCGGGTGGTTTGATGGCTCTCGTTGTAGGCCTCTTCAGCAGCGGCCCTGGGCGCGCGGAGCGGGGTCATGAGCCAGGTGCACAAAGGATAGCCTTTGTCCCCGATGAGCCATCCTCTTGGGGAAGGCTGTGCCTGGAACATGTCATGCACAGTACTCTGCCGCAGGATAAAGGCATCGTGGCTGCTGCCTGGGAAGCTGGCATTGACTGCCATGATGCGCTGCTTGTGGTCACATACCAGCTGCACATTCAGAGAATGGTAGCCCTTCCTGTTGCGATACTGCTCGCCATGCTCCAGAGGGGCCCGCAAAGCCACATGCGTACAGTCAATGGCGCCCTGCACCAAGGGGAATTCCCCGAGTCTGGCAAATCCCAATGCGCGCTGATGCTGGCTCTCGAGGGCCATGGGGAAGGAGATGAATTGGCTTCTCCTTCTGAACAGTGCTTCGGTCACGTGGTGGATGCAGCGATGCGCGCCATACTGGGAGATGTTTGCTATGTCCCCAGCAGCGTATTGGAAGGAGCCGGTGGCATAGAAGTTCAATGCCACCGTCACCTTCACTTCCACCGACAGAGACGTCCTGCACCTGAGCTTTGGCCGCAGATCTCGGCGAAGCAGGTGGCAGATCTCTGCAATCACCTCCTTTCGGAATCGGAGCCTTCTAACACATCGCGCGGCACTCATGTTTAGGTAGGAGCGCTGCTGGCGGTATAGCCTGACTGGGTAAGGCCTACGTGGCCGACGCCTGTAGCCCCCTCTGCCTCTAGCCAGGGCTGCCCCTCTCACAATGCGTCTGCGAGCCCTACGGACATGGCGCTGCAGCTGCGCGTTGGCACCCCATGCAGCCCCCATCAAATCCTGGCAAACAGTCTAATTTCCAAATGGCCACTTGCAGCGCTATTGCCTGAGTCCAAAAATACCTGCCTCTTGCTGCTTGAAACCAGTTAGCTATCCTCCTTGTTGTGTCTCCAGAAATGCGTTGCACAAGACTGTTTTCTGAAAAAAGGATGGCCTTTATACTGGAGAGGACGTTCCCTTTAATTAGCGCCCCCCGGGGCCCGCGCTGGTTGTGTTGCGTTCCTTTTTCCAAACGCGCCGGCCGCCCGCCGCACAATGGGGCGGTCCGACTGAAGTTTGCAATCGGGGCGGCCAAAGGGCGTTGCACGAGGATGTGATGTCATTTTCTGCGCGCGCATCCGGGCGGGCGCTAAACTTTGCGCCGGCGCTAATGGGCAACTTAATTTGGGGCGGGGCGCAAACTGCGCTGCGCCCGGGCGCTACACGCATAGCGCCCGGAAATCACTTCTCTTAAGGCGCTAACTGCTGGCGCAAGCTACTGAAAATCTAGCCCATAGAGTCATAGAGTTATACAGCACGGATAGAGGCCCTTCAGCCCATCGTGTCCGTGCCGGCCATCAAGCCCTGTCTAATCTAATCCCATATTCCAGCATTTGGTCTGTAGCCTTGTATGTTATGGCATTTCAAGTGCTCATCCAAATGCTTCTTAAATGTTGTGAGGGTTCCTGCCTCCACAACCCTTTCAGTCAGTGAGTTCCAGACTCCAACCACCCTCTGGGTGAAAAAGTTCTTTCTCAAATCCCCTCTAAACCTCCCGCCCTTTACCTTGAATCTATGCCCCCTAGTTATTGACCCTTCTACTAAGGGAAAAAGCTCCTCAGTATCCATCCTATCTATGCCCCTCATAATTTTGTACACCTCAATCATGTCCCCCCTCAGCCTCCTCTGCTCCAAGGAAAACAAACTCAATCTGCCCAGTCTTTCTTCATAGCTGAAGCGCTCCAGCCCTGGTAACATCCTGGTGAATCTCCTCTGCACCCTCTCCAAAGCGATCACATCCTTCCTGTAGTGTGGCGACCAGAACTGCACACAGTATTCCAGCTGTGGCCTAACCAGTGTTTTATACAGCTCCATCATAACCTCCTTGCTCTTATATTCTATGCCTCGGCTAATGAAGGCAAGTATCCCATATGCCTTTTTTACCACCTTATCCACCTGTTCCGCCGCCTTCAGGGATCTGTGTACTTGCACACCCAGATCCCTCTGCCCCTCCGTCTTGCCTAGGGTCTTACCATTCATTGTGTATTCCCTTGCCTTGTTAGTCCCCCCAAAGTGCATCACCTCGCACTTTTCCGGGTTAAATTCCATTTGCCACTGTTCCGCCCATCTGACCAACCCATCTATATCATCCTGCAGACTGAGGCTACCCTCCTCGCTATTTACCACCCTACCAATTTTTGTATCATCCGCGAACTTACTGATCATACCTTTTACATTCATATCCAAGTCATTAATGTAGACCACAAACAGCAAGGGACCCAGCACCGATCCCTGTGGCACCCCACTGGCCACAGGCTACCAGTCACAAAAACAACCTTCGACCATCACCCTCTGCCTTCTGCCACTAAGCCAGTTTTGTATCCAATGTGCCAAGGCACCCTGGATTCCATGGGCTCTTACCTTCTTGACCAGTCTCCTGTGCGGGACTTTATCGAAGGCCTTACTGAAATCCATGTATACCACATCCACTGCGTTACCCTCATCCACACACCTAGTCACCCCCTCAAAAAATTCAATCAAATTAGTCAGACATGATCTTCCCTTGACAAAGCCATGTTGACTATCCCTGATTAATCCTTGTCTCTCCAAGTGGAGACTAATTTTGTCCCTCAGAATTTTTTACAATAATTTTCCTACCACTGATGTTAGGCTCACTGGCCTGTAGTTCCCCAGTTTTTCCCTACTTCCCTTCTTGAATAATGGTACTACATTAGCGGTTCTCCAGTCCTCTGGCACATCCCCTGTGGCCAGAGAGGTCCTGAATATATGTGTTAGAGCCCCCACAATCTCTTCCTTTGCCTCACACAGCAGCCTGGGATACATTTCATCCGGGCCTGGGGATTTATCCATTTTTAGGCCTGCTAAAACCGCCAATACCTCCTCCCTCTCGATGTTAATATGTTCGAGCATATCACAGTCCCCCCGCCCTATTTCTATGTCTACATCGTCCTCCTCCATAGTGAAAACAGATGCAAAAAATTCATTTAGAACCCCTCCTACACCTTTCGGCTCCACACACAGATTGCCACTTTTGTCCCTAATGGGCCCTATTTTTTCCCTAGTTATCCTCTTACCCTTAATATACTTATAAAACATCTTAGGATTTTCCTTTATTTTGCTCGCCAGTGTTATTTCATGGCCCCTCCTTGATCTCCTAATTTCTTTTTTAAGTATCCCCCTGCACTTTTTGTACTCCTCTAGGGCTTCCTCTGTCTTTAGCCTTTAGTATCTGCCAAAAGCCCTCCTTTTTTTCCTAATCCATTCTCGTATATCCCCTGACATCCAAGGTTCCCTGTGGTTTTTGGAACCACCCTTGGCCTTTACGGGAACATGTTGCCATTGTATGATCTCAATCTCCCTTCTGAAAGCCTCCCATTGCTCCGATGCGGATTTTCCTACAAGTAGCTGATCCCAGTCCATTTTGGCCAGATCCTGCCTTATCCTATTAAAATCGGCCTTCCCCCAATTTAGAACCTTTATTTCCAGCCCATCCCTGTCCTTTTCCATGACCACCTTAAATCTCACCATATTATGGTCACTGTCACCAAAGTGCTCACCTACTAGCACTTCTTCCACTTGGCCGGCCACATTCCCTAGATTTAGGTCCAGTACCGCCCCCTCTCTTGTAGGACTTTCTACATGCTGGCTCAAAAAGCTCTCCTGGATGCACTTTAAGAATTCTACACCCTCTGAGCCTTTCACACTTTCACTATCCCAGTTAATATTGGGGAAGTTGAAATCCCCCATTATTATTACCCTATTATTTGCACATTTCTCTGAGATTTGCCTACATATCTGTTCCTCTATCTCCCCCTGACTGTTTGGAGGCCTATAGTACACTCCCAGCAAAGTGCTTGCCCCCTTTTTGTTTTTAAGCTCCACCCATATGGCCTCATTAGAGGAACCTGCTAATATATCATCCCTCCTTACTGCAGTAATTGACTCCTTAATTAATATTGCGACACCCCCTCCTCTTTTACCTCCCCCTCTGTCTCGCCTGAAGATTCTGTACCCCGGAATATTGAGCTGCCAGTCTTGCCCCTCCCTCAACCATGTCTCCGTGATAGCAACAATATCATACTCCCATGTGTTTATCAACACCTTCAGTTCATCTACCTTATTTGCAAGACTCCTTGCATTAAAATAGATGCCATCCAGCCTTGCCCTTATATATTTGCCCTGTCTACCAAGCTGACTTGTTCTTTTCTCTATAATTGGCAGCACATCACCCCCTATTTCAGCTGGTGTGGATCTATAAGGTTTGGATCCATAGGGTTTGGATCTTTGGGGTTTGGATCTATCGGGTTTTGATCTTTGGGGTTTGATCTATTGTGTTTTGATCTTTGGGGTTTGATCTATCGGGTTTTGATCTTTGGGGTTTGATCTATTGAATCATAGAAACATAGAAGATAGGAGCAGGAGTAGGCCATTCATCCCCTCGAGCCCGCTCCGCCATTTATTGAGATGATGGCTGATCATCCAAATTCAGTACCCTGTCCCTGCTTTCTCCCCATATCCCTTGGTCCCTTTAGCCTCAAGAAATATATCCAACTCCATCTTGAATATATTTAATGAATTGGCCTCAACTGCCCTGTGTGGCAGAGAATTCCACAGGTTCACCACTCTCTTGGTGTAGAAATTCCTCCTCATCTCAGTCCTAAATGGCTTACCCCTTATCCTTAGACTGTGATCCCTGGTTCTGGACTCCCCCGCCATCGGGAACATCCTTCCTGCATCTAGTCTGTCTGGTCCTGTTAGAATTTTATAAGTTACAATGAGATCCCCTCTGATTTTTCTAAACTCTAGCGAATATATGCCTAATCGACCCAACCTCTCCTCATACGTCATTCCCGCCATCCCAGGTATCAGCCTTGTGAATCTTCGCTGCACATTCTCCATGGCAATAACATTCTTCCTCAGATAAAGCAACCAAAACTGCACACAATACTCAAGGTGTGGCCTCACCAAGGCCCTGTGCAACTGCAGCAAGACATCCTTGCTCCTGTACTCGAATCCTCTCGCTATGAACGCCAACATACCATTTGCCTTCTTAACCGCCTGCTGCACCTGCATGCTTACCTTCAGTGACTGGTGCACAAGGACACCCAGGTCTCATTGCACTTTCCCTTTTCCCAATCTATTGCCATTCAGATAATAATCTGTCTTCCTGTTTTTGCCACCAAAGTGGATAACCTCGCATTTATCCACATTATACTGCATTTGCCATGCATCTGCCCAATCACCCAACCTGTCCAAATCATACTGGAATTTCTTTGCATCCTCCTCACAGATAACACACGACCACCCAACTTTGTGTCTTCTGCAAACTTGGAGATACTACATCTAGTTCCCTTGTCTAGATCATTTATATATATTGTGAATAGCTGGGTTCCTATCACCGATCCCTGAGGTACCCCACTAGTCACTGCCTGCCACTCGGAAAAAGACCCATTTGTTCCAACTCTTTGCTTCCTGTCTGCCAACCAGTTCTCTATACAAGACAGTATCTTACCCCCAATCCCATGTGCTTTAAATTTGCATGCTAATCTCTTATGCAGGACCTTATCGAAAGCCTTCTGAAAGTCCAAATACACCACATCCACTGGTTCGCCCTTATCTATTCTACCAGTTACATCCTCAAAAAATTCCAGTAGATTAGTCAAGCATGATTTACCTTTTGTAAATCCATGTTGACTTTGTCCGATCCTGTCACTGTTTTCCAAGTGCTCTGCTATTACATCTTTTATAATGGACTCTAGCATTTTCCCCACTACCGATGTCAGGCTTACCGGTATATAATTCCCCGTTTTCTGTCTACCACCCTTTTTAAATAATGGGGTTAGCTATACTCCAATCCATGGGAACTGTTCCAGAGTGTATAGAATTTTGGAAGATGACGAGCAATGCATCTACTATTTCTAGGGCCACTTCCTTAAGTACCCTAGGATGTAGATTATCAGGGCCTGGGGATTTATCGGCCTTCAATCCCGTGAATTTCTCTAACACCATTTCCCTACAAATTCTGATTTCATTCAATTCCTCCCTCTCATTAGACCCTATGTTCCCCGACATCTCTGGGGGGTTATTTGTGTCCTCCATTGTGAAGACAGAACCAAAGTATGTATTGAATTGGTCTGCCATTTCTTTGTTCCCCATTATAAATTCCCCTGATTCTGACTACAAGGTACCTATGCTTGACTTCACCAATCTTTTTCTCTTCACATATCTATAGAAGCTTTTAAAGTCAGTTTTTATGTTCTCTGCAAGCTTACTGTCATAATCGATTTATCCCTCTTAATTAATCCCTTTGTCCTCCTTTGTTGAATTCTAAACTGCTACCAATCCTCAGGTTTGCTGCTTTTTCTGGCCAAATTATATGTCCTCTCCTTGTGTCTTATGCTATCCCTAATTTCCCTTGTTAGCCTATCCCTAATTTCCCTTGTTAGCCATGGTTGAGTCACGTTTTTTGTTTTATTTTTATACCAAACAGGGATGAACAAATTCTGCAGTTCATCCATGCGATCTTTAAATGTTTGCCATTGCCTATCCACCATCAATCCTTTAAGTGACGTTCCCCAATCCATCCTAACCAACTCATGCCTCATACCATCGTAGTTTCCTTTATTTATATTCAGGACCGTTTTAATGAAGAATTCTTCATATTGTGATCGCTCCTCCCCAAAGGGCCTCGCACAACAACATTGCTAATTAATCCTTTCTCATTACATTATACCCAGTCTAAGTTGACCTGATCTCCAGTTGGTTCCTCGACATATTGGTCCAGGAAACCATCCCGTATACACTCCAGGAGTTCCTCCTCCACAGTAGTGTTACTAATTTGGTTAGCCCAATCTATATGTAGATTAAAGTCACCCATGATAACTGCTGTGTTCTTATTGCATGCATCTCTAATTTCCCATTTAATGCCACCCCCAACCTCAGCATTACTGTTTGTGGGTCTGTATACAACTCCCACTAATGTTTTCTGCCCCTTGGTATTTCTCAGCTCTGCCCATACAGTTTCAACATCATCAGAGCTAATATCCTTCCTTACTATTGTGTTATTCTCCTCTTTAAGCAGCAATGCATCCCCACCTCCTTTTCCTTTTTTCCTTTCCTTACTGAATATTGAATACCCCTGGATGTTGAATTCCCAGTTTTGGTCACCCTGGAGCCATGTCTCTGTAGTCCCAATTATATCATATCCGTTTACATCTATTTGCACAGCTAATTCATCCACCTTATTACGAATGCTCCTCGCATTAATACGCAAAGCCTTCAGGCTTGATTTTTTAACACTCTTAGTCCTTTTAGAATTATTATATACTGTGGCCCTGTTTGATTTACACCCTTGATTTCTCTGCCTTCCAGCTTTGCTTTTCTCCTTCCTGTCTTTTTTTTCTATCCTTGCTTCCCTTTCCTCTGTCTCCCTGCACAGGTTCCCAACCCCCTGCCATTTTAGTTTAAACCCTCCCCAACAGCACTAGCAAACACTCCCCCTAGGACATCGGTCCCGGTCCTGCCCAGGTGCAATCCGTCCAGTTTGTACTAGTCCGATCTCCCCCAGAACCGGTTCCAATGTCCCAGGAGTTTGAATCCCTCCCCCTTGCACCATTCCTCTAGCCATGTATTCATCTGAAATATCCTTCTGTTTCTACTCTGACTAGCACGTGGCACTGGTAGCAATCGTGAGATTTCTACCTTTGAGGTCCTATTTTTAAATTTACCTCCTAACTCCCTATATTCAGCTTTTAGGACCTCATCCCGGTTTTTACCTATATGCACCACGACAACTGGCTGTTCACCCTCCCCCCTCCAGAATGCCCTGCAGCCGCTCCGAGACATCCTTGACCCTTGCACCAGAGAGGCAACATACCATCCTGGAGTCTCATTTGCAGCCGCAGAAACGCCTATCTATTCCCCTTACAATAGAATTCCCTATCACTATAGCTCTCCCGCTCTTTTTGCTCCCGTTCTGTGCATCAGAACCACCCATGGTGCCAGGAAGTTGGCTGCTGCTGCCTTCCCCCGATAAGCCATCGCCCTCAACAATATCCAAAGCGGTATATCTGTTTGAGAGGGGGATGGCCACAGGGGACCCCTCCACTACCTGCCTGCGCCTACTACTATGCCTGGTGGTCACCCATTCCCTTCCTGCCTGTGCAGCCTTTACCAGCGGTGTGACCAACTCCCTAAACGTGCTATCCACGATGTCCTCAGCATCGCGAATGCTCCAGCATGTATCCATTCGCAGCTCCAGTGCCGCAATGCGGTCTGTGAGTAGCTGCAGCTGGATACACTTTCCGCACACAAGGTCATCAGGGACACAAGAAGTGTCCCTGATTTCTCACATAGTGCAGGTGGAGCATGCAATGGGATCGAGCTGTGCTGCCATGACTTACCCTTTAATTAATTCAAATTAAATTAAATCAAATTAATACCACTAATTACACTACAATTAAATGATATACTCAAGGGCCCTTGTTTACTACCACTCCCCGCTACACAACAGAGATCCTAGAAACTATAAATCACAAAAACGAAATTTAGAAGGAAGTGAGAAAGAGAGAAATACTCACCAACCAATCACTTACTTGCTTTCTGGTGACGTCACACATCGATTACTTTTTACTTCTCGCTGCTGCCGCCGGTGTGTCCGGGCCGCTCTCGCTCCCAGCTCTTTAACTCCTCAGTCTCCGCGCTCAGTCTCCACCCAGGGCCGCTCTCGCTCCCAGCTCTTTAACTCCTCAGTCTCCGCGCTCAGTCTCCACCCAGGGCCGCTCTCGCTCCCAGCTCTTTAACTCCTCAGTCTCCGCGCTCAGTCTCCACCCAGGGCCGCTATCGCTGCTACCGCCGGTGTGTCTGGGCCGCTTTCGCTCCCCGCTCTTTAACTCCTCGGTCTCCGCACTCAGTCTCCACCCAGGGCTGCTCTCGCTGCTACTGCCGGTGTGTCCGGGCCGCTCTCGCTCCCAGCTCTTGAGTTTTGATCTTTGGGGTTTGATCTATCGGGTTTGGATCTTTGGGGTTTGGAATTATAGGGTTTGGATCTATGGGGTTTGGATCTATAGGCCTAGAAATTCATTGACGCCACTTTTGGGGCGCTAAAGTGGGGCGTCCGCTAAAGTTTGCGGCCGCCGCCAAATCGAAGCCACTTCTCCGATATTCATTAGCTTCGCCCTAGGAGTTCGGGCGAGCGCTAAAACTGCTGCTGGACGCCTCTCTTTGGGCGCTAAGCCGGAGGTGGTGATCGATAGCGCTGAGGCCGGGCGCAGCGCAGGTGCGGCCATCTCGTGATTGACAGCAGACACCCTGGCGCCGGCCAGCTCTTAAGGGGGAAGGGTCGACTGTGTCTGCTGCCACGCCCTGGATAGTGGAGCCCTCCAGCTAGGCCTGAACACTGCTGCTGGACCCAAATAGCGCCTGAAGACATGGAGAAGGCCCGTGAACGTGTGCAGCACTTCTCAGAGCATGATCTGAGTGTGCTGCTTGCTGCTGTGGAGAAGAGGCGCCATGTTTTGTACCCGGACAATGGCAAGAAGGCGACGGTCCGCGTCTACAGGAGAGCCTGGAGGCATGTCGCCAGCAAGCTGTCAGCCAACAGCGACGTCCCCAGGACCGGTGCCCAATGCCGCAAAAAGTTAAATGACCTCACACGCATTGTCAGGGTGAGTACCCTTTCCAGTGACCTCCTCATCCTTGCATGTGCACCTCACATTATGGGCAAAGGGACCTGAAAGCTCTAATGGCCAGCCTTCATCCAGCAGCTATGGGACAGGCATGAGCATCAATTGCACATTCTGCACTTAACACACTGGCCAGGCTATTCCACCATGGGAGGCAGTGCACACCAGATCATGGCGACACACTGGCCAGGCTATTCCACCATGGGAGGCAGTGCACACAAGATCACGGCGACACACTGTACTTAGAGGCCGTCCTTTCTCTTGCAGGCCAAGCTGGCAAATAATCGCAAGAGCCGGACTGCGACCTGGGGAGGCCGACCCCATATCCAGCCACTCACCAACCTGCAACATCGCGTGGAGCGCCTCATGGGTGGCCGGGTGATTGGGCCCGTTGCATGTGGAGATGCCGACCCTGTTCTGGGCAGCAATGGTAAAGACATCCCCTTTTGCAACTCTCTCGTCCCACTTGCGCATCAGATCTACATCCTTTGCCACTGTCCGACCAATGCGCTGAATGCCACCACTCATGCATCCCGCACTGACGCCCTCTCCTCACTCTAAAGCTACTCTTGTGCATTCCTGCTTTCAGATGGTCAAGAGGAGGTCCCTCAACTTGCCAGTGACAGACCCTCCGAAGAGGAGCAGGAGGAGGAGCAAGAGGAAGGCGGCCCATCAGGGGAACCCTCAGCCGCGGCCACCCAGGCCAATGTAGGGGACACGTCTTCCCTGGAGGGCAGCGTGGCGGAAGTGTCGAAGGGGAGGGGAGCTCCTGGGACCTGCGTGCTGCAGAAAGGCGGGAGGGGGATGGAAGCTCGGCGGCCTTCTCCCCAGAGGGGGGATGCGTCGGAGGGGAGTCCAATTGCTGGGCCCAGCGGCCTCCAACAACGCAGGAAGGGTCGGCCAGCTCGGCGGCCTTCTCCCCAGAGGGAGAGTCCGGCCTCCAGTCAGGAGATGCTCTTCGCCGAGGAGATGGAACGCCTCGAAGACTTGTCCGCGGACTCGGAGTGCCGGCACACGGAGCTCATGGCGGCAGTGGCACGGTTGCCTGAGTCCATCGATTCCCTCTCGCGGAGTGTGGCCGAGTTCGGGCCCTCAGAGGCCACCAGTCAGGCGGAATACCGGGCAGATCAGGCAGCGAGTCGGGCGGAATTCGGGGCAGCTCTGTCAGCGACTGGCCAGGTGATCAGTGGTGCCGTCCAGTCACTGGCTGCTCTGATGCGGTCAGTGAACAGGTCAACACGGGCACTCACTGCTGCCACACTCGCTGTGTCAGCCAGGCATCGCCAGGGCACCCGGCGCACTGCAGCAGCACAGCGGTCTGCCCCTCGGCAGATTGGTGCGCATGCTGCAGTGCTGGCCCGGGCGAGTGCCAGTATCTCAGGCAACCAGCGAGCGCCTGCCATCCGCCAGCTTGCCGCCATTCCTCCAGCCGCCACTGCCACTCCCCCAGTGGAGCTGCCAGGAGCTGCTGCAGCGACTGATGCTGGCCAGACACAGCTGCAGCAATCAACAGCCGCCCGCTCGACGGCCAGACCTCGACTAGGCCGACCCCCAAGGGCATCTGCCGTCACGACATGCGCCCCTCAGGAGCCTGCCCCCAGCCTTGCAGCAGCCAATGGCCTTACTTTGAGGCGGAGCAGCAGGGCGGGCAGGGGCCACCCAAAGATGGCCAAGGCATCGCCCTAGCGGGCCAAATAGTCGAATGTGCGGCCATTTGTGTTTGTTTCTTGAGGCCGAGAATTGGATGTTTGTTTTTTGAAGGCCGATGATGTGATGTTTGTTTTTGACGAAGGCCGAGAATGACGGCCATTTTAGTTGCCCTATTTTGTTAATCCTCCCCAGGTTGTGGGAGCGAGTAATGTGTTTGAGTGTTTTTTGGGGGCTTCGTCTGTTTTTGGTTTTCATGTGGGAAGGGCCCAGAGTTTGTACAATAAAGCATTTTATTTATTCACATTGTCCATGTTTGATCTTTGAAGTGTTTGTTGCCTTAACCGGCTGAGGGCTTGCGGAGCGGCTGCAATCATGTTCTATCATTGGCACAAGCCATTCCCTGACAGGGGGCCTAGAAGTGACGTTCAATAAGCCGCCGACGGGCGGCCCTTGGACCTTGTGCATCCCTCCTGGGCTGGTACTCCTCGTCCTCGTCGTCCTCATGCTCCTCCTGCTCCTCCTCCTGAGGTGGTGGTCCAACGTGAGGTGGCAGTGCCTGAGTCCTGCGGATTGCCAGGTTGTGCAGCATGCAGCAAACGACGACGAATTGGGAGACTCGATCCTGCGAATACTGGAGGGCTCCCCCGGAGCGATCGAGACAGCGGAACCGTTGCTTGAGCACGCCGATTGTTTGTTTTATGAGGTTCCTCGTCGCTTGATGGCTCTCGTTGTATGCCTCTTCAGCAGGGGTCATGGGCGCGCGGAGCGGGGTCATGAGCCAGGTACACAAAGGATAGCCTTTGTCCCCGATAAGCCATCCTCTTGGGGGAGGCTGTGCCTGGAACATGTCAGCCACAGTTGTCTGTCGCAGGATAAAGGCATCGTGGCTGCTGCCTGGAAAGCTGGCATTGACAGCTAGGATGCGCTGCCTGTGGTCACACACCAGCTGTACATTGAGGGAATGGTAGCCCTTCCGGTTGCGGTAATCCTCGGCATGCTCAAGAGGTGCCCGCAAAGCCACATGCGTGCAGTCAATGGTGCCCTGCACCATGGGGAAGCCCGCTATTCTTGCAAACCCCACTGCACGCTGCTGCTGCTTGTCCAGGGTCATGGGTGTTAAATCTGTGAGTTGTTCAAGTAATTAATACTCAGACTTAATCAGTAACAATAAAACAGGTCTTTACTGGTTGGAGGTAGGGACTATACGTAGGTCTTTACTTCATGCCCACAGGCGGGAACTGAGGGGAGATCAGTACCCACAGTACTATTTATACCCCTATGGCCAGGAGTGGTACTGCGTATCACTACGCCCAACAAGTAGTGCAGTCCTGTCCATAGGTTCAAAGTAGCACACATATTACATACACAACATTCCTCCCTTCCTAGCTTTACAGTCATCTCCCCATTTAACATAACGTAATAACATATATACATATATAACTTCAGGTTTACATAACAGAATAACATAGATACATAGATAACTTCATGTCAAAACAGATCACAGATTCAGTCTCTGCGGAAAACAGTTCACAGATTCAATCTCTGTGGTGGAGTCGGTTCACGTTGCTGGAGTGACTCATTCAATAGTCCTTCCATGGATTTAACAGTTTGAACTTCCGAACTGAATTGGCTCCGTTCGGAGGGACCACGTGTGTGATCTGGTAGAGGTGATAATGGTTCAGATGGGTCATCTTCTGTTTTTACTTTTCCTTTTCTGCTTCTTGGAGACTCTCTGGGCTCCATTGTCAGCTGCCACAGCTGCCAGCTGCATGCGCAGTTCCTCCTTCTCTTCCTCCTGTTTCCGTCGTAGAGCCAGCTTCTCCCGATGTTCCGTAGACTTTTGGTGCTCCTCCATGATTTCTGCACTTTGGGAGTCGAAGTTACAAGCTGGGCAGGACAGGACATCGTAATATTCGGTGTCGTCCACCAGGTCATAGTAATATTCGGTGTCGTCCTGAGCTAGACCAGTGAGAGGGTCGTCTATTTCCTCCATACCCAGCTGGACGTTAGCCAGCTCTTGTTCCAAATCCAGACATCTTTCCTGAAGAGACTTCTTCATGTGTACCTCTGCATCCAGCTTTTTCTGGGCTTTCAGCAAGTCGTTTACTAGTGACCTCATTTGTGATTTTAATACTTCAACTTCCTTTGGAGATTGATTGATCGGACTATGCAATCCCTCTACCGGAGCAGCTGTTTCAGCGGTCTGTTGTTCTACGTTGATGTGAGTCAGCATACTTTTGGCATCCAAGGGCTGCTCTGTTGCAGTCATCTCAGTCTGTGTTGCCACCTCAGCTCTTCCAATAACCTTTGAGAGCTCCGAACCCCTTTCGTTTGAATATTGAAGTTCGTGTTCAAGTTTTTCCCATTTCAGAGTCCTGTCCTTCAGCATATGCAGGAGTTGGCTGACCGTTAACTCCTCTGACATCAGACGTTTTGTGTGCTCCTGTTCCATTTTCTCCATCAGCTGCTTCTGTTGTCTTTCCAGATTCTCCAACTCTATATCAAAGAACTCTTTCGTTGCATTCAACTCTTGCTCACAACGGTGAAGCATTTGTTCTAATTGCTGTTGTAGTTTGAAATGGAGTTGAGTTCGAGCCCGGTGTCCCTCAGAAATGGGCACATCAGTAGACTTGCCAGACTCAGAATCCACAGTTAAACTATGTTGTTGTTGCTCAGTGGAATTCTGTGCTGAAACTTTGTCTTTTGCACCTGAGTTGGGCTTACCATCATCCGTTCCAGAGTGTGGGCCGACTATCTTCACCGAGTTCTCACTCGTTATTGTTTGTAGGAAATGCCAGTCCATATTCATTTTCCTAATCCACTCCCGTCCTAGTAGTGGAGGACCTCCTTCAGATATCACATATAAGTCCATTATTTGACTGTCTTCGCCCTTGTGGACCACTGCAACCTCTATTTTCCCAATGGGGTACACTCTTTGCCCCGTGTATGTTTCCAATATAATCCCCGTATCCTGTAGGGGAATATGTTGGAATAACTTTCCGTAATCTTTCTTATTTATGTCCGTCAATGCCGATCCAGTGTCCAATTCCAGTTTTACTTGGACTCCTTCTATCTGAAGAGTGACCCAAATTGTCTGGAGGTCTGCACCCTTACCAGCGTTGAGTACTCTTAAGCTAGCCAGTTCATTACTGCTAGCGTCTGAATCGGACTCCTGTTCGGTCACCTTGTGTACCTTTGCGTATTTTCCTTGCGGTGACTTCTTGTTGCTGGTCTTCTTCGCTGACCTGCATACTCTAGCTATATGTCCAAGCCTACCACAAGTTCTACATTCTTGGTTTTTAAACCAACACTGGTTCTGATCATGTGTTGTCTTTCCACAACGATAACATTTGCCAGAACTCACACCCAATTTGTGTGCACTGAGCTCCGGTGACCGTAGCTGCATTACTGCCGTGCCTCTCGCTGCGGCTTCGTGTGCTGCTGCCATAGTGACCGCCTTCTCAAGCGTCAGCTCATTCTCCTCGAGCAGTCGCTTTTGTGTATCCTGTTTAAATAAACCACACACAAATTTGTCTCGAAGTGCCTCTGTCAGTCCCGTTCCAAACTGGCAATATTTCGCTAATTTACGCAATTCCAGCAAATAATCAGCATTGCTTTCATGCTGTAGCTGCCTTCTGTCGTAAAATTTAAATCGTTCCGCTAGCATCAGCGGCGTGGGGTTTAGATGATCTTTCAGGACAGTAACAATCTCATCGAACGTCTTATCCGCCGGTTCATCTGGTGATAACAGGTGTTTCAATTGCCCGTATGTCTTCGCACCCATTAAATTTAATAATGTTAGAGCTTTATCTTGGTCACGAATTTTATTGGCCTTACAATAATTTTTTACTCTTTCAACATATATGGCCCAATCTTCGAGGTCACTATCAAAGGTGCTAATATTCCCGTGTTTAGGCATTGTAGATTTGCAATTTCTCAGATTTTTTTTATTTTTTACTGCTATCCAAGATGGCGGCTTCCCGCTCTTGCCGTCGTCCTCTGCCCACAAAATGGCGGTTTTCCCGCGCTTGGCGGTCTTCACCCGTCCCCCAACGCCGTCTCCCTTCAGCCCCCGAGTGCGGCCCTTATCTTCGCCGCGATCGCCCGAGTGCGGCCCTTATCAGCGGATGCGATCGCTGGATCGCGAAGCGGCTCTCGGCTCTTATCAGGAGATGCGATCGCTCCGTTGAAACGCATCCCGCTCGAAGCGGCTCTCGCGCCCTATTCCTCCAGCTCCCCCAGCCCCGTTCGTGCGGCCAACGCGGTGGACTGCCTGTCGCGTCGCTGCCCGGCTCAGACAACGGCTTACCCACCACCAAGCTGGAGAAGAAGCTGACGGTCGCCGATGGAGGCTCCGAGGTCAGGATGTCTTCCAGTGGGGTGGAGAGGGTGGAAACCTCTCTGCAACGTCCTGGCTGTGGACGAAGCTGCCGTGGAGTGACTGCCGCAGGGTCCGAATCAGACTCGTCGCCAGTGTTAAATCTGTGAGTTGTTCAAGTAATTAATACTCAGACTTAATCAGTAACAATAAAACAGGTCTTTACTGGTTGGAGGTAGGGACTATACGTAGGTCTTTACTTCATGCCCACAGGCGGGAACTGAGGGGAGATCAGTACCCACAGTACTATTTATACCCCTATGGCCAGGAGTGGTACTGCGTATCACTACGCCCAACAAGTAGTGCAGTCCTGTCCATAGGTTCAAAGTAGCACACATGTTACATACACAACAATGGGGAAGGAGATGAATTGATGTCTCCTTCTGAAAAGGGCTTCGGTCACCTGGTGGATGCAGCAATGCACGGCAAACTGGGAGATGTTAGCGATGTCCCCAGTAGCGGATTGGAAGGAGCCGGAGGCATAGAAGTTGAGAGCCACCGTCACCTTCACTGCCACCGACAGAGACGTCCTGCGCATCAGCTGTGGCTGCAGATCTCTCTGAAGCAGCCGGCAGATGTCTGCAACCACCTCCCTTCGGAATCGCAGCCTCCTAACACACATCGCGGCAGACATGGTCAGATAGGAGGTCTGCTGGCAGTATACCCTGCGTGGGTAAGGCCTCAGTTGGCGACGCCTGTTGCCCCCTCTGCGTCTAGCCAGGGCTGCCACTCTCTCACGGCGTCTGTAAGCCCTTCTGGCATAAGGCTGAAATTCAGCGTTGCCACCCAATGCAGCCCCCATTATATGCTGGCAAACACTGAGCTCTGAATGAAGGCAAAGATAATTGGTAAGCTCTGGCCTGAGCCAAAAATACCTGTCCAAGTGTTGGTCCAAACCAGTAAACTCTCCTCCTTGGTCTCTGTCCAAAAAACCGTTGCACAAGAGTGAATGCTGCAAAATGGCTGGCCTTTATACTGCTGGGTAAGTGCCCTTTAATTTGCGCTCCCCGCGGCCCGGCTGGCCTGTGTACCGTTCCACCTCACAGTCACTCGGGCCGCCCGGCGCACAATGGGCCGGCGCGAGTGAAGTTCCGGTTTGGGGCGCACAAAGGGCGTTGCGCTATTAAATGACGTCATGATGTGCGCGCGCAGCAGGGTGCGCGCTAAGACTTTGCGCCGGCGCTAAATGTGTCCTGAAGTTGGGGAGAGGTGCAGATCGCGCTGCGCCCGGGCGATAAGTGCCTAGCGCTCGAGATCTACTCCTCCTAAGGCGCTAACGGCTGGCGCGCCCAACTGAATTTCTAGGCCATAGTGTTTGTATCTTTGGGGTTTGTATCGAAAGGGTTTGTATCTACAGGGTTTCGATATTTTGTATTTGTATCTATAGGTTTTGGATCTATAGGGTTTGGATCTTTGGGGTTTGGATCTTTGGGGGTTGGATCTATAGGTTTTGGATCTATAGGGTTTGGATCTTTGGGGTTTGGGTCTATAGGGTTTGGATCTTTGGGATTTGGATCAATAGGGTTTGTATCTATAGGGTTTGGATCTATAGGGTTTGGATCTATAGGGTTTGGATCTACACAATCACCCAGACACACTGTGATTTACACACACAATCACCATTACAGTATCAGGTTTACAAATACAATCACCCATGAACACGCAGATTTACACACACATTCACCCACACACTCAGATTTACAAAGACAATCACCCACACACACTCAGATTTACACACACATTCACCCACACACACTCAGATTTACACACACATTAACCCACACACACTCAGATTTACACACACATTCACCCACACACACTCAGATTTACACACACATTCACCCAGACACACTCAGATTTACACACACATTAACCCACACACACTCAGATTTACACACACATTCACCCAGACACACTCAGATTTACACACACATTCACCCAGACACACTCAGATTTACACACACGTTCACCCAGACACACTCAGATTTACACACACATTCACCCAGACACACTCAGATTTACACACACATTCACCCAGACACACTCAGATTTACACACACATTCACCCAGACACACTCAGATTTACACACACATTCACCCAGACACACTCAGATTTACACACACATTCACCCAGACACACTCAGATTTACACACACATTCACCCACACACACTCAGATTTACACACACATTCACCCAGACACACTCAGATTTACACACACATTCACCCAGACACACTCAGATTTATACACACATTCACCCACACACACTCAGATTTACACACACATTAACTCACACACACTCAGATTTACACACACATTCACCCACACACACTCAGATTTACACACACATTAACTCACACACACTCAGATTTACACACACATTCACCCAGACACACTCAGATTTACACACACAATCACCCAGACACACTCAGATTTACACACACATTCACCCACACACACTCAGATTTACACACACATTCACCCAGACACACTCAGATTTACACACACATTCACCCACACACTCAGATTTACACACACATTCACCCACACACACTCAGATTTACACACACATTCACCCAGACACACTCAGATTTACACACACATTCACCCACACACACTCAGATTTACACACACATTCACCCAGACACACTCAGATTTACACACACATTCACCCACACACACTCAGATTTACACACACATTCACCCAGACACACTCAGATTTACACACACATTCACCCACACACACTCAGATTTACACACACATTCACCCACACACACTCAGATTTACACACACATTCACCCACACACACTCAGATTTACACACACGTTCACCCACACACACTCAGATTTACACACACATTCACCCAGACACACTCAGATTTACACACACATTCACCCACACACACTCAGATTTACACACACATCCACCCACACACACTCAGATTTACACACACAATCACACCCACACACTCAGATTTACACACACATTCACCCAGACACACTCAGATTTACACACACAATCACCCAGACACACTCAGATTTACAATTTCTCACACTCATCTATAATTACTCTGAATTACAATCTCTAATACACAGTTAGATTATAATTACACACACTCAAATCACACAAAGAATTTCAATGATCTGACAGGAGTTATCAAGGTAAGATCAATCTTCAAATGACTTCCCCTAACATCTGCACCACAAGCCTCATCAACTGTTGAATTCACACCACCCCCATCCTCTTGTGCCAAAATTGGGAGAGCTGTCCCACAGACTCGTCAAGTAACAGCCTGACATAGTCATACTCACAGAATCATACCTTTCAGCCAATGTCCCAAACTCCTCCATCACCATCCCTGGGTATGTCCTGTCCCACTGGCAGGACAGACCCACCAGGGGTGGCAGCACAGCGGTGTACAGTCAGGAAGGAGTGGCCCTGGGAGTCCTCAACATTGACTCCGGACCCCATGATGTCTCATGGCATCAGGTCAAGCATGGGCAAGGAAACCTCCTGCTGATCACCACCTACCGCCCTCCCTCAGCTGATGAATCAGTACTCCTCCATGTTGAACACCACTTGGAAGAAGCACTGAGAGCAGCGAGGGCACAGAATGCACTCTGGGTGGGGGACTGCAATGTCCATCACCAAGAGTGGCTCGGTAGCACCACTACTGACCGAGCTGGCCGACTCCTGAAGGACATAACTGCCAGTCTGGGCCTGCGACAGGTGTGGAGAGAACCAACACGAGGGAAAAACCTACTTGACCTCGTCCTCACCAATCTACCTGTCGCAGATGCATCTGTCCATGACAGTATTGGTAGCAGTGACCATCGCACAGTCATTGTGGAGACAAAGTCCCGTCTTCACACTGAGGACACCCCCCATCATGTTGTGTGGCACTGCCACCGTGCTAAATGGGATAGATTCAGAACAGATCTAGCAGCTCAAAACTGGGCATCCATGAGGCTCTGTGGGCCAGCAGCAGCAGCAGAATTGTATTCCACCACAATCTGTAACCTCATGGCCCAGCATATCCCTCACTCTACCATTACCAACAAGCCAGGGGACCAACCCTGGTTCAATGAGGACTGTAGAAGAGCATGCCAGGAGCAGCACCAGGCATACCTAAAAATGAGGTGCCAACCTGGGGAAGCTGCAACACAGGACTACATGCATGGTAAAAAGCGGAAGCAACATGCTACAGACAGGGCTAAGCGATCCCACAATCAATGGATCAGACCAAAGCTCTGCAATCCTGCCACATCCAGTCATGAATGGTGGTGGACCATTAAATAACTAACGGAAGGAGGAGGCTCCATGAATATCCCCGTCCTCAATGATGGTGAGCCCAGCACGTGAGTGCAAAAGACAAGGCTGAAGCGTTTGCAACCATCTTCAGCACGGTAGCATAGTGGTTAGCACTGTTGCCTCACAGCGCCAGGGACCCGGGTTCAAATCCGGTCTCGGGTGACTGTCTGTGTGGAGTTTGCACATTCTCCCCGTGTTTGCGTGGGTTTCCTCTGGGTGCTCCGGTTTCCTCCCACAGTCCAAAGATGTGCAGGTTAGGTTGATTGGCCATGATAAAAATTGGCCCTTAGTGTTAGGGGGGATTAAATACGTGAGGTTACGGGGTTACGGGGATAGGGCTTGGGTGGGATGGCTGTCGGTGTAGGGACCGGGTGCTAGGGTTTGGATGATCAGCCATGATCTCATTGAATGGCAGAGCGGGCTCGAGGGGCCGAATGGCCTACTCCTGCTCCTATCTTCTATGTTTCTATGTTTCTATGTAAGTGCTGAGTGAATGATCCATACCGGCCTAATCCTGACATCCCCACCATCACAGAAGCCAGTCTTCAGCCAATTCAATTCACTCCACGTGATATCAAGAAACAGCTGAGCGCACTGGATACAGCAAAGGCTATGGGCCCCGACAACATCCGGCTATCGTGCTGAAGACTTGTGCTCCAGAACTAGCTGCACCTCTAGCCAAGCTGTTCCAGTACAGCTACAACACTGGCATCTATCCGACAATGTGGAAAACTGCCAGGTATGTCCTGTCCACAAAAAGCAGGACAAATCCAATCCAGCCAATTACCCCACATCAGTCTACTCTCAATCATCAGCAAAGTGATGGAAGGTGTTGTCGACAGTGCTATCAAGCAGCACTTACTCACCAATAACCTGCTCACTGATGCCCAGTTTGGGTTTCGCCAAGACCACTCAGCTCACGACCTCATTACAGCCTTGGTCCAAACATGGACAAAGGAGCTGAATTCCAGAGGTGAGGTGAGGTGACTGCCCTTGACGTCAAGGCAGCATTTGACCAGGTGTGACATCAAGGAGCCCTAGTAAAACTGAAGTCAATGGGGATCTGGGGGTACTCTCCACTGGCTGGAGTCATACCTAGCATAAAGGAAGATGGTTGTGGTGGTTGTAGGTCAATCATCACAGCCCTAGGACATCACTGCTGCAGGAGTTCCTCAGGGTAGTGTCCTAGGCCCAACCATCTTCAGCTGCTTCATCAATGACCTTCCCTCCAACATAAGGTCAGAAATGGGGATGTTCGCTGATGACTGCACAGTGTTGCAACAAGACCTGAACGACGTTCAGCCTTGGGTTGATAAGTGACAGGTAACATTCGCACCACAGAAGTGCCAGGCAATGACAATCTCCACCAAGCGAGAGTCCAACCACCTGCCCTTGACATTCAATGCCATTACCATCACCGACTCCCCCACCATCAACATCCTGGGGGGTCACCAGAAACTTAACTGGACCAGCCACATAAATACTGTGGCAACAAGAGCACATCAGAGGCTGGGTATTCTGCGGCGAGTGTCCCACCTCCTGACTCCCCAAAGACTTTCCACCATCTACAAGGCACAAGTCAGGAGTGTGATGGAATATGCTCCACTTGCCTGGATGAGTGCCGCTCCAACAACACTCCAGAAGCTCGACACCATCCAGGACAAAGCAGCCCGCTTGATCAGTACCCCATCCACCCCTCTGTTGGGAGAAAGCAGGAAATTGGAACGGTTATAACCGAGAGCCTCCGACTGTTCTAAGATTCCCAGCTTCTTTCGGAGCGTTGGAATATTCCCAGACAGTGCGAGTCGTCTGATTTCAGTGTCAATCTGACCTTTGCCCTGTTTTCTCAGCAGCGTATTAATTGTAATGCTACCTTCAACCAGCAGATGGCAGTACAAGTATGGAACAAAACCCTCTCGAAGTCGCCAGAATATGATGGATTGAAATAAAAATCTCCTTCCAATTTACTCGCCAGTTTATTTGCAGCGGGTCCCAGCTCTCTGGGCACTGGAAGCCCTTCAGGCAAGTGATTATTCTTCATGTGTGATCTTTTCATTTATTCTCGGGATGAAGCCCATCCACCACATTAAACTTTCACTCCCTCCACCACCTTAAACACTCACTCCCTCCCCCACCTTAAACATTCACTCCCTCTTAAACATTCCCTCCCTCCACCACCTTAAACACTCACTCCCTCCACTACCTTAAACATTCACTCCCTCCACCACCTTAAACACTCACTCCCTCCACTACCTTAAACATTCACTCCCTCCGCCACCTTAAACATTCCCTCCCTCCACCACCTTAAACATTCACTCCCTCCACCACCTTAAACATTCACTCCCTCCACCACCTTAAACACTCACTCCCTCCACCACCTTAAACACTCACTCCCTCCACCACCTTAAACATTCACTCCCTCCACCGCCTTAAACACTCACTCCCTCCACCGCCTTAAACACTCACTCCCTCCACCGCCTTAAACACTCACTCCCTCCACCACCTTAAACACTCACTCCCTCCACCACCTTAAACACTCACTCCCTCCACCACCTTAAACATTCACTCCCTCCACCGCCTTAAACACTCCCTCCCTCCACCGCCTTAAACACTCACTCCCTCCACCACCTTAAACACTCACTCCCTCCACCACCTTAAACACTCACTCCCTCCACCACCTTAAACACTCACTCCCTCCACCACCTTAAACACTCACTCCCTCCACCACCTTAAACATTCACTCCCTCCACCGCCTTAAACACTCACTCCCTCCACCGCCTTAAACACTCACTCCCTCCACCGCCTTAAACACTCACTCCCTCCACCGCCTTAAACACTCACTCCCTCCACCACCTTAAACACTCACTCCCTCCACCACCTTAAACATTCACTCCCTCCCCCACCTTAAACACTCACTCCCTCCCCCACCTTAAACATTCACTCCCTCCACCGCCTTAAACACTCACTCCCTCCACCACCTTAAACACTCACTCCCTCCACCACCTTAAACATTCACTCCCTCCACCACCTTAAACATTCACTCCCTCCACCACCTTAAACACTCACTCCCTCCACCACCTTAAACATTCACTCCCTCCACCACCTTAAACACTCACCCCCTCCACCACCTTAAACACTCACTCCCTCCACCACCTTAAACATTCACTCCCTGCTCCACCTTAAACACTCACTCCCTCCCCCACCTTAAACACTCACTCCCTCCACCACCGGCGTACCGTGGCTGCAGTGTGTACCATCTACAAGATGCACTGCAGCAACTCGCCAAACCCGCGACCTCTTCCACCTAGAAGGACAAGGGCAGCAGACGCATGGGAACACCATCACCTCCAAGTTCCCCTTGCCAGCGACGCCCACATCCCAAAAGACGATGACGAGACGGAGTACAGAGATGAGATAGTCCAGCTGATGAGATGGTGCAATGACAACAACCTTACCCTGAACGTTGGCAAAATTAAGGAGCTCATCGTGGACTTCAGAAGCCACCGAGGGAACCATCGCCCCATCAGCATAGACGGGACACCAGTGGAAGTCGTCAGTTGCTTCCGATTCCTGTGTCTGCAGATCTCTGATGACCTGGCCTGGAACCATAATACTGAGGCTAAGCTGAAGAAGGCACACCAGCGCCTTTACCCTCTGCGGTGCCTGAGGAAATGCGGCATAAGTACACAGTGGCTTGTGAACTTTTACCGCGGCACCATAGAGAGTGTCCTGACGAGTGGTGTCAATGTGTGGTATGGTAACACCACTGCACAGAACAAGAAAGCCATCCAGAGAGTTGTGAATACGGCAGAAAAGATCATCGGGTGTGCACTTCCGTCCATCGAGGAGATCTTCCAGACCAGGTGCCGGAACAAGGCCCGCTCCATCATCCAGGACCCCAATCACCCTGGGCACAAACTGTTCTCCCTCCTGCGGTCCGGACGTCGGTACCGCAGCATCCGAACCAGGACCAGCAGGTTTAAGAACAGTTTCTATCCACAGGCAGTGCACCTACTGAACTGCTAATCGCACTGCCCCATATATTATGGTTATATGTTTATGTAAATATATATATTATACTTATATTACCATATAATTATCATATTACATTACTATTATTTCCAGTGGTAATTGAGGCTTTTTTACACTATTCATCATATCCTGCAACTTGGACTGTTATTGCTATACTTTTTGCTTATTGTTTTTATTTATACTTGTTTTTATTTTTTTGCTTTTATATTATATGCTTGTATTGTGGGAGTGAGTGGGAAGTAAGCATTCCATTGTACTAGTTACATATGGCAATAAAATGATCTTGAATCTTGAATCTTGAAGTCACACACCATCCTGACTTGGAAATATATCGCCGATCCTTCATCGTCGCTGGATCAAAATCCTGGAACTCCCTCCCTAACATCACTGTGGGATCACCTTCACCACATGGACTGCAGCAGTTCAAGAAGGCGGCTCACCACCACCTTCTCGAGGGCAACTAGGGATGGGCAATAAATGCTGGCCTTGCCAGCGACGCCCACATCTCATAAATGAGTATAACTGCACACTCTGAATGAGAAGCTGCAGATGGCGTCAGCACACATTTCTTCCTCTTTCCTCTCCCCACACCACAACCCAACCCTTGTCCCTTTTTCATTTCAGATCCCCCAGAAGTGGAAGCTCCTCAGCCGGTGGAGGAAGAAGAAAAGAGAAAAGGTGAAGATGCACCGTCACTCGATCTTCCGCTCTCAGCCAGCAGCTCGGAGATTGATATTGCCCATATTTTAGAGGCTGGGATAGAGGAGGGACCTACACATGGTCAGACACCGGGTACAAGTGCGCAGGAGCCAGGGCGGGGGAATGAATAGCGTGGGTGCCAACTCGCCGGAGAGCGGGATGGCTCACAAGTTCTGCTGCTGCGGATTCAGATGAGGAGTTATTGGAAGCGCTCTTCAATGAGCTGATCTCTTCGAGCCCTGGCAGAAAGGGGCTGTCTAGGCTGCTGCCCCTCATCCTCCTCCTCTTCCTCCAATTCTTCCTCTTCCTGCTCCTCCTCCTCCTGCTCAGTTTGTTGGCTGGCAGGTGGTGGCAAGGGCTGTTCCCTCATAATGGCCAGGTGGTCCAGCATGCAGCAAACCACCACATATCTTGACACCCCCTCAGTGAGTACTGCAGGGTACCTCCTGGATGCTCCAGGCAGTACAAGCATTGCTTGAGGACGGCCTTGGTCTGTTCTATAATCTTCCTTGTGGCAGCATGGCTCTCATTGTAGGCCTGCTGTGAAGGTGTGCCCGGGTTCCTGACCAGAGTCATGAGCCACGATAGGCGGGGATAACCCTTCTTGCCCAGTAGCCAGCCAATAACTTGGAGGCCTGTTCGGAACAAAGACGGCACAAAGGACTGGCTCAGGATAAAAACATAAGAAATAGGAGCAGGAGCCGGCCATGCGGCCCCTCGAGCCTGCTCCGCCATTCAATAAGATCATGGCTGATCATCGACCTAAACTCCACTTTCAGCCCCATCTCCATATCCCTTGATTCCCCTAGAGTCCAAAAATCTATCGATCTCAGCCTTGAATATACTCAAAGACTCAGCATCCACAGCCCTCTGAGGCAGAGAATTCCAAAGATTCACAACCCTCTGAGTGAAGAAATTCCTCCTCATCTTGGCCTTAAATGGCCGACCCTTTATCCTGAGACTATGCCCCCTAGTTCTAGACATGCCAGCCAAGGGAAAGGATGAAAGAGTCATGACTGCTGCCAGGATAGCGGGCACAGACACGCACGATGCGCCGCCTGTGGTCACAAACCAGCTGTACATTGAGGGGGTGGAATCCTTACCGATTGATAAAGATACCAGGCAGTGATGGGCAGCATGCAAAGCAAAGTAGGTGCAGTCTACGGCCCCTTGCAGAAGCCTGTCATGAGGGCGAAACCTAGTGCTCTCTCGTCCTGCTTCACTCTGTCCATTGGGAAGGAGATGTAAGTGTTTCTCATGGTCTAGAGACCCTCGGTGACCTCCCTGATACATCAGTGCCCTGTGAATTGGGGGACCTCCCCCTCCTCCCTCATTGAGCAGCTTGTCCTCCGTGGTGTTTCCCTTCATGCTCCCAGTCATTTTCTACTCCGTGAGGCAGCCCTCGCAGCCCTAGCCTGTCTGGAGGAAATAGATTTGTGAGGGAGCTAACATTGAGAGGAGTGCTATAGCAGCCAGACCTCTCTGTGTGCAGACAAATGAAACTTTCAACAGCCCTGGAATTCCACAAAAAACACCTTGGGGGAAAAATTGGGTATCGCCCCATTTGGAGCGCTAATATCGTCCGAGCGCAAAGTTTAGTGCCCGGCGCTAATTATCGCCTCCGACTGCAAAATTCACCTCTGTCACCCCTGGAGGTGATTGGAGCACTAAATCAGGCGCTACACACCTCTGTAGGAATATCTAGTTCCTATCAAGAGACTGAGGTCGACTCAGGCGATCAAACAAACGATGTTTAATGTAAAACTAATGAGTTTAACAAACAGTTGCAAGAGAACTACGAATACAGGTCTAGTCAGTTTGGAGGCTCCACGAGGACTGCTTGGGCGGTCCCATGGCTGGCATCATGACGTCATCATGTTTTTCCCGCCGGTGGGGGATCATGTGATGAACGGCGTGACGTCATCGCGTTTGCCCGCGCTCTTAAAGGGACCGTGCTCTGTACATGCAAACAGTATATACAAAGATACAGACTCAGGCTGTAGCTAACATATTGTTAAAGGGAATTATATACATTTGATCGGAGTCCCTTAGTGGCTCCGCCACATGCGCCCCCCCAGAATTGTCTTTAACAGAAAAAGTGAAACGGCGAGGAGGCCTGACAAGCCTGTCAAAGCGACTTCTGTACACTTGGAGTGGAAGCTGCTGGACGGCGGGCGGGCTGGCGGGCGGTTGCGCTTGATCTGGCACGGCGACTATGGGCGGTCGGCCATGTTTTGGCGGCTGTGCGGTCTCGACTGGGCGGTCAAGGTCCAAGTTTGCCGGCTTCAACCGGTCAACCGAAATGTGGTCCAGTTTACCTCCGATATCCACCGAGAAAGTTTTGTCTCCCGGCTCTAGCATGCGGAAAGGACCAGTGTAAGGGGCCTTGAGCGGATCCTGATGAGCGTTGTGGCGGATGAACAGATATTCGGCGTTCTTCAGCTCTGCTGGATGTGGGAGCTCTGAAAGCCGTGATGCGACGTTGGTACTGGTGCAAAACACCTGGCTGTCTCCTGGTGGCTGATGAGTTGATTGGATGCGGACCATGATTCTTTTGGAGTCGGAAGGAAATCCCCTGGTACGCGTAGCGGCTGGCCATAGATGAGCTCTGCCGAGGACGAGCGAAGATCTTCCTTGGGTGCCGTGCGAAGACCCAACAGGACCCATGGTAGCCTGTCCACCCATCCAGCGCCTTGGAGGCTGACCCTCAGTGCGGCTTTGAGCGACCTGTGAAACCGTTCGCACAGGCCGTTCGCCTGTGGATGGTAGGCTGTGGTGCGATGTAACTTGATGCCGAGCCCCTGAGCCACTGCATTCCAGAGCTCAGAGGAAAATTGCAGTCCACGATCAGAAGAGATGTCCGCCGGTACCCCGAAACGGGCGACCCAAGAGGAGATAAATGCCCTGGCTACGTCTGCCGAAGTGGTGGATGACAAGGGAACTGCCTCTGGCCATCTAGTGGTGTGGTCTACCATCGTAAGGATATGTGTAAACCCATGAGAAGGTGGCAGTGGCCCCACCAGGTCCACATTCACGTGATCGAACCGTCACTCCGGAACAGCGAAGGTGGCCAATGGAGCTTTGACGTGATGCTGCACCTTGGCCTTTTGGCAGACCACGCAGGTGTTGGCCCAGCCACAGACATCCATATGCATGCCCCGCCAAACGAACTTGGACGACATCAGCCTCTGCGAGGCCTTCATGCCAGGGTGTGACAACCCGTGTATGGCGTCAAACACTTTTCGGCGCCAGGCGACCGGCACGATAGGGCAAGGATCTCCTACGGAGACGTCACAAAGTAGCGTGGTGCCTGCGGCGTGGAATTTGACGTCGGCCGCTTGGAGGCTAGAGGGGCTGGTTCGGTAAGCTTGCACCTCTGGATCCGAGGCTTGATCCGCAGCCATGAGGGCATAGCCGATGCCGAGCTGGCCTGCCTGAACGGTCGCGCGGGAGAGGCAATCCGCCACCAGGTTGTCTTTACCGGCCATGTGCTGAATATCAGTAGTGAATTCAGAGATAAACGTTAACTGACGTTGTTGTCGGGCTGACCACGGTTTGGCAGTCTTGGCCATAGCAAACGTTAGTGGCTTATGGTCTACAAAAGCAGTGAAAGGACGTCCTTCCAGCAAGAACCGGAAATGGCGGATGGCCAGAAAAAGAGCCAGCAACTCCCGGTCGAAGGTACTGTAGTTCCGCTCGTTTCGCCGTAGTTGATGGCTGAAGAACGCCAGCGGTTACCACGTTCCATTTACCCACTGTTCCTGCACTGCGCCGATGGTGTAGTCTGATGCGTCAGTGGTGAGGGCGATGGTGGCACCTGGCAGCGGGTGCGCCAGCATGGTCGCGTTGGCGAGGGCGCTTTTTGCGTGAACGAACACCCGGTCCATGTCGACCGTCCAGCTTACCGGATCCTTGCCAGACTTGCCCTTGAGGGCCTCGTACAGGGGCTGCATGAGCAGAGCTGCCTTAGGCACGAAGCGGTGGTAATCTCGAGGAACTCCTGCAGGGCCTTGATGGTCTGCGGGCGCGGAAAGGATGTCACCGCCTCTACCTTTGCTTGCAAAGGCACCGCTCCCTCCGATGTGATGCGATGTCCCAGGAAATCAATGTGGGGCAGACCAAACTGACACTTGGCCGGGTTGAGAATCAGGCCGTGTTGGCTGAGGCGATGAAAGAGGGTGCGTAGGTGCGCGATGTGTTCCTCCTTATTTCGACTGGCCACGAGGATGTCGTCTAAATAGACGAAAAGGAACTTGAGGTCCCGCAGCACGGAGTCCATGAGGCGCTGGAAGGCCTGGGCAGCGTTCTTCAACCCAAAAGGCATCCTCAAAAATTCAAAAAGGCCGAATGGGGTGATGACTGCGGTCTTCTGCACGTCCTGCGGGTGTACCAGGACCTGGTGGTAGCCTCGGACCAGATCCACCTTGGAAAACACGGTGTTCCCAGCCAAATGGGCAGAGAAATCCTGAATGTGGGGGATCGGGTATCGATCAGGAGTGGTAGCGTCGTTAAGTCGCCGATAGTCGCCGCATGGCCGCCATCCGCCGCCAGGTTTCGGTACTATGTGGAGAGGCGAAGACCAGGGACTATTGGACCGGCGAATAATCCCCAGGCGTTCCATCATAGTGAACTCCGCCTTCGCGACCGCCAGCTTGCCGGGTTCGAGGCGCCGGGCCCACGCGTGGACCGGGGGGCCGGTGGTCGTGATGTGGTGTTCCACACCATGCTTCATGGCCGTAGAGGAGAACGTAGGTCTGGTCAGGTCCGGAAATTCACCGAGCAGGCGAGCGAACTCGTCCGGAGTTGGGAAAGCGCAGGAGACGATGCGCGACATGGTGGTACCACGGTGGCAAGGAATAGAGTGAAACGTGGCCGCGTTGATCAGCCGCCGGTTCTGCACATCGACTAGGAGGCCGTTGGCGCACAGGAAATCCGCGCCGAGGATGGCTTGTGAAACCCTGGCCGTAGCAAATTCCCAAACAAATCGCTGGCCGCCGAAGCACACCTGGACCCGCCGTTTGCCGAAGGTCCGGATAGCTCCGCCATTAGCCGCTTCGAGGGAGAGGCCATGTCTCCCAGCTTGAACATCAATAGCGGACGCGGGTATAATGCTGTACTGTGCGCCGGTGTCGCATAGGAATTGCCGACCAGAGATGGAATCGGTGATGAACAACAGTTTGCCAGAATTTCCGATTGCCATCGCAGCAGCGGGGCACCCGTCAGACCCGTTCTTCTTTTGCCGGCGTTGCAGTTGTTGTTGTTTTTTGGGAGAGAAGCTGCAGTGAGGGTGGCAACATCTGGCTTTCGCACCAAACCGCACGTGGCAGGAGCACAGTCCCGAAGGTTGAGGAGCTGGGGTGGCGTCTGTGGGGGATGGGCGCCTCATGGCAGCGCAGTACTGCTGCGTCACCGCGAAAATCTTGTCTGCTTCGGTAGCGAGCACTGCGCAGTCTGTGACTTCGGACCTGGCCAGGGCAACTTGTACTTGCTCCGGTAACTGACTGAGGAAGAGCTCCCTAAAGAGGAAGCATTCTGGTTCGGAGCCAAGGAGTGTGAGCATTTGGCTCATGAGCTCAGACGGCTTGGAGTCCCCGAGGCCGGGAATAGCGAGCAGTTGGTGGGCACGCTCCGCCTTCGTGAGCCCGAAGACCTGTAACAACCGCGCCTTGATAGCTTCATACTTGCGGTCGTCCGGGGGGTTCTCAAGCAGGCTGACGATCCGCGACGCGGTGGAGCTGTCAAGTGCGGAGACCACGTAAAAATATCGGGTCAGATCCGCAACAATGTTCCGTAATGCAAACTGGGCTTCGACCTGGATGAACCACGCGGTCGCTTGTTGCTCCCAGAATTGCGGCAGCTTCAATGCAACGGCGTTTGTTTCCATGCTTCGTTCCTTCTGCAAAAACCGTTCGCAAAAGTCGGGGTCACCAATGTAGGAATGTCTCGTTCCTATCAATAGACTGAGGTCGACTCAGGTGATCAAACAAACGATGTTTAATGTAAAACTAATTGAGTTTAACAAACAGTTGCAAGAGAACTACGAATACTGGTCTAGTCAGTTCGGAGGCTCCACGAGGACTGCTTGGGCGGTCCCGTGGCTGGCGTCATGACGTCATCACGTTTTTCCCGCCGGTGGGGGAATCGTGATGAACGGCGTGGCGTCCTCGCGTTTGCCCGCGCTCTTAAAGGGACCGCGCTCTGTACATGCAAACAGTATGTACAAAGATACAGAATCAGGCTGTAGCTAACATATTGTTAAAGGGAATTATATACATTTGATCGGAGTCCCTTAGTGGCTCCGCCACACCTCTCTTAAGGCGCAGACATCAGGGAGCGAGGCGCTACCTCAGAATGCTACCGAAGCTCAGGCAATGTCCGTTACCATGGAAGCCAGACAGACTGGCGCCATCCAGTTCTTAAAGGGGAGGGGCCATCTTGCTGGCCAGCCACACCCTGCTTATTGCAGCCTTGAATCTCGGCCTGGAGAGACCTCGAAAGCAATTGTGTTGGAAGCACTAATGGATAGGCCCAGTGTTGTGTATGTACCTTTAAGAGAATAACTGGTCTCAGACTGCAGTACTGGCAGTGACCACCCCTGTATAAAAGGCGCTAGTGAGCCTCTGTGTTGTTAGTTTCACTATTGACTTCCACCTTTAAAGACTTATTTTGTTCACTCCTGCTGTCCGTGTCTCAATTATTCATGGACGTAACACTGGCGACGAGTAAGAAACGAACTTACCTGCAACTCGGCAGCACCTCAGACGATGTTACTGAAGGTCGAAGCCAGAAGAAAGAAAATAAATAAATAAATAAATAAATAAAATCCATAGAAACTCGAGAAACGGGCGTCGACCGTGGGCAACCGCCCTCCAAATCGTCAGATTGAAAACTTGCAGGAGAGACGGTCCAGAGCCAGGCTTGGTTCCTCGGTCTGTGGTTTCCCAGCTAATCGGGCTGGTGGCAGGTAGTGCACTGGTCCTTCCTGGGCTGCGGCGGGCTAGAGCTCGATCAGATGGCTTTTCAACGGGGCCGGGCAGCGAGTCAGGAAGCAAAGAGAGAGAGAGAGGGTGGAGCACACAGGGCGCGGCCGGTGCTTCAAAGCCGGGCAGCGTTCGGACCTAAGAAGAGGGAGGGAAGTGTCCCAAAGGGTCCGCTCCACGACGGGAAAATAATAAAAGAAAAAAAATCAATATTAAACGCGCAAGAAACCGTGGAAAGCAGCGCTAACAACAGCGGGGGAGAAGGCAAAGCGCGGGAGGCGCCATTTTGTTAAATCGGGGAAGAAGGCAAAGCGCGGGAGGCACCATTTTAGATTTGCAAGATGCCGAAGACTGGCTGTATCACTACTTTTGATAATACAATAGAGGACTGGACCACGTATGTGGAAAGAGTCGAGGTATATTTCGAGGCAAACGAAACAGCGGAGGGGAAAAATGCATCGATATTGCTAAACTTAATGGGCGCTAGAACGTACGGCCTATTGCGGGACCTGATTACTCCAGCCAAACCGAAGGCGAAGAGTTTTAATGAAATTGTTGCTGTCCTACAGGAACACTTAAACCCTGCACCGCTGTTGATAGCAGAAAGATTTAAATTCCACAGGAGAACTCAGCACAAAGATGAGAGCAATGCTGAGTATCTTACGGAACTACGCAAGCTATCAAAGCACTGCCAGTTTGGAGCAGGACTGGCAGATACCCTACGGGACAAATTTGTCTGTGGACTCCTGAGTGAAGGAACACAGAAGAAGTTACTCTCAGAGAAAGAGCTGACGCTACATAAGGCTTTCAGCGTGGCAGTATCGTATGAAGCAGCAGCCAGGGGAGCTGCAGAAATTCAACAAAAACCACAGGAATACGACACCCACGAAATGACACGGGGATTTGCAAAATGTTATCGCTGCGGCAGAACTAACCATGACCAGAAGGACTGCTGGTCCAAAGACAAAATATGCAGGCAATGCGGGAAGATGGGACACATTGCACGAGTTTGCAGGTCTGGGAAGAAGACCAGCGACAACAAAAAGGCTACGAAGGAACCGTAGGAGAAAGTACAAAAGATGACGGACAGTAGTTCCGAAGACCAGATGAGCGATAGTGAATCCAGGAACAGGAGACTAAGCTGTCTCAAACTTCACAATGTAATCGCAAAAGAGGATCACCGAACCATTTGGGTCACCCTCACGATAGCAGGGTCCCAAGTTAAAATGGAATTGGATACAGGATCAGCGCTAACCGTTATGAATCGACGAGACTACGAGCGGCTATTTTCACACATACCCTTGAGAGAGACATCCATCGTCTTGATGACGTATACGGGGCAAAAAGTATACCCCAGAGGAAAAATAAAGGTGCCTGTCGAATACAATGGCAAGAAAATACGGAAATTGTATCTCTACATACTGCCAAATGGTGGACCACCGTTATTGGGATGGGAATGGATCAGGAAGATAAACTTAGATTGGCATTCCATTCATGCAATGACGGTGGACGGTAAAAAAGATGAAGACGTCACTCCTGGACAATTGTCAACAATCTTAGCTAACGCCAAAGAGGTATTTCAGCAAGAACTGGACACGCTTAAAGACGTAACCGCCTCGATAAAAATAGAAGAGAATGCAGTTCCCAAGTTTTTCAAAGCAAGACCGGTACCATATGCAATTCGCCCAGCCGTCGAGGCAGAGCTGGAGAATCTGGAGAAGGCGGGCGTGTTGTCTAAGGTCGACTGGAGCGAGTGGGCGACACCCATGTTCCTGTCATGAAGAAAACGTTAAGCAATAAGTCCGGAGAGCCAAGGAAGATTCGCATCTGTGGGGATTTCAAGGTGATGGTGAACCCTGTCCTTCACACAGTACAATATCCTCTTCCAAGGATAGAAGACATCTTCGCCTCACTGTCTGGAGGGAAGCGTTTTACAAAAATTGACCTAGCACAAGCATATTTGCAGATGGAGGTCGAAGAGTCCTCTAGGAAGTATCTCACGATAAACACTCACAAAGGTCTTTACCAGTATCATCGATTGGTATTCGGAGTAGCATCGGCTCCGGCGATATGGCAAAGAGCGATGGAACAAGTCCTGCAAGGGATTCCGGGGACTCAGTGTTACTTGGACAACATCCTTGTAACAGGTGAAGATGACAGTGAACACCTTAACAACCTAGAACAGGTGCTCACTAGACTACGGGAACATGGGCTGCGAGCCAACCGCCCCAAGTGCGAATTTTTAAAGAAACAGATATCGTATTGTGGCCACGTGATTGATGAAGAGGGGTTACATAAGTCCCCTGACAAAATTGAAGCGGTTGTTAAGGCCCCAGCGCCTGAAAATGTGTCGCAACTGAGGTCATTCCTAGGATTGGTGAATTACTATTATAAGTTTTTGCCGAATTTGTCGACAATTCTGCACCCACTGAACGCCCTGCTACGAACGGGGGTAGCATGGAAATGGAGCGATGATTGTCAGCGTGCTTTTCAGGAGAGTAAGGACTTAATCACTTCAAGGGAAGTTTTGGCTCACTACAACCCAGCACTGCCAATCAGGCTGGCGTGTGATGCGTCTCCCTACGGCATTGGGGCGGTACTGTCACATAAATTCCTTGATGGTTTAGAGAGGCTGATAGCTTTTGCGTCACGCTCGTTAACTTCTGCCGAGCGTAACTACGCCCAGATTGACAGAGAGGCCCTCAGCCTAGTGTGGGGGGTGAAAAAGTTCAATCACTACCTGCACGGTCAAAAATTTACTCTACTAACCGATCATCAACCTCTTGTCTCCATTTTCAACCCTCAGAAGGGCGTACCGATAATGACAGCACAACGGTTGCAGAGATGGTCCCTTTTCCTAGGGGCACACCAATATGACATCGAGTACAAAGGAACTAAACAGCATGGAAATGCTGATGGATTGTCACGTCTACCGTTGCTGACGGTGGAAGAAGAAGACCTTGCAGTGGATCCAATGGAGTTATTCCACTCGACCATAGTCGAATGTCTCCCTGTGACGAATGCAAACATAGAAAAGGAAACACGGAATGACCCGACACTATCACGGGTCTATGATTTAACGGTGAAGGGATGGCCAGCACATGGCGAACCACTGCTGCCAGCATTCTCGCCGAGAAGAGAACAGCTGTCAGTGTGCAGAGGAACCTTGATGTGTGGATCCAGAGTAATAATTCCACCTAAGTTGACAGATAGAGTGCTCAATGAGCTTCATGAGGGTCATCTGGGTGGGGTAAAAATGAAGAACTTAGCCAGAGTGTTTGTGTGGTGGCCGGGAATCGATAGAGAAATCGAAGAGATGACCAAGAGCTGTGCAGGATGCCAGAAGGTCCAAAACGCCCCACCACAAGCTCCTCTGCATCCATGGGAGTGGCCCTTATCTCCATGGCAAAGGGTGCACATTGATTTTGCTGGTCTCTTCATGGACTCGATGTTTTTAATTGCGGTGGATGCACATTCAAAGTGGCCAGAGGTAATAAAAATGTCCTCAACCACCACAGAAAAAACTATCACAGTCTTACGAACCATATTTGCCAGAAATGGGCTGCCTGAACAGATTTGCTCCGACAATGGACCACAGTTTGTGTCTGAAGAGTTCCGGAGGTTCTTAAAGAACAATGGTGTTAAGCATTACACATCCACCCCATATGATCCAGCCACCAATGGATTGGCTGAGAGGTTCGTTCAAACATTCAAGAAGGCTATCAAGGCAATGTGTAATGAAGACATACCCCTACAACACAAGGTGGATAACTTCTTGTTTGCCTACCGGAATGCGACACATGCGGTTACCAACCAAACTCCAGCCATGATGTTCTTCAATCGAAGACTACGATGCCGCTTGGATTTGGTTAAGCCAAACGTCCGAAGAGATGTGGAGAACAAGCAGTTTCAGAATATGAATGAAAGGCCGACCAGGAGTTTTAAGATAGGTCAACCAGTTTTGGCCCGGGACTACCGCACTGAGAAATGGCAGCCAGGAACGATTTGTACACAACAAGGACCTCTCATGTATACCATGGACGTTGGGGAGAGCATTGTAAGACGCCATGCTGACCAGATTCTAGAGTCACTGGAAAACGTCAACTCTACACCACGATCTGATACACCTGGTAATGAAATCGACGTTCCAATTGCAGCTACCGCAGAACCGGTAATATTGGAAGCAGATGAACCAAACAACGACATTGATCCCGACTCAACATTGCCAGAAGAACCTGATACCCCAAAGAGGCATTATCCAGACAGAATCAGGAAGCCTCCTCAAAGACTGAACTTATAATTGCTTAAACTTAACCAATGTATCTAGCAACAGTAATTGTGATTGTAATTAGTTATCATTTAGTTGTTAAATGAATGTTATGTACTGTTTATCTAAAAGGGGAGGAATTGTTGTGTATGTACCTTTAAGAGAGTAACTGGTCTCAGACTGCAGTACCAGCAGTGACCACCCCTGTATAAAAGGCGCTAGTGACCCTCTGTGTTGTTAGTTTCACTATTGACTTCCACCAGTAAAGACTTATTTTGTTCACTCCTGCTGTCCGCGTCTCAATTATTCACGGACGTAACACCCAGGGAAACAGCTCGACGCTTAGTAACCTCAAAAGTGGTGCTGAGGGCCAAAATTCCTTAGGACAAATTTAAAACCAAGAATATTACCGTCAGGAAAAGGCAGGAAGCGGCCGCCTTTAAATAGCGCTCACCCAGCCCCTTCCCAACTTGAAAACGTTCCCCTCTACCTGCCGTTCCTAGCGGCAGGTGCTAAGGCAGGGGGCGCGACTCAATATCCGGTCCAGGGCGCTACCGGGGCATTGCACGCTTGACTGACGTCATGATCTGCGGGCGCAGGAGAGCGTGGCGGTAGTGTTTAGCACCGCCGCAAAACGACTGGTCAATTTCGCGAGCAAGCACACACAAGTACACACCTGCACACACCAGTACACACCTGTACACACCAGTACACACCTGCACAAACCAGCACACACCTGCACAGACCTGCACACACCTGCACACACCAGTACACACCTGCACAAACCAGTATACACCTGCACACATCTGCACACACCTGCACACACCAGTATACACCTGCGCACACCTGCACACACCAGTACTCACCTGCACACACCAGCACACATCTGCACACAACTGTACTCACCAGCACACACTGTACACACCAGAACACACCAGCAAACACTTGCATGTACCTGCTTGATTGAATGATTGAGTGATTCATTGAGTGATTGATTGTTTGAGTGCTTGAGTGATTCATTGAGTGATTGGTGTAGTCATTGAGTGATTGATTGTGTGATTGATTGACTGGTTGAGTGATTGACATTCCTCATGAGTTCTCTCATAACCCGCACCCAGCTGCAAAGCAGGCCCATAATGAGAGCCATGCCGCCACCAGAAACTTCACCAAGCGAACAATCGGCATGCTTAAGCAACACTTCCGCTGCCTGGACCGTTCCGGAGAAGCTTGGCAGTACACCCTGAGCGAACATCCAAATTTGTTCTCTGCTGCATGTTGCACAATCTTGCCATCATGGGGGACCAGCCCATACCACCACCTGGGCAGCAACAAGCACAGGAGGAGCAGGGGCAGCATCGACCACCAGTGCCCCTCGCTGCCCGAGCTCTCGGAGAGCAGCTCATCCAAGAGCGCTTCACCAAACCATCTCTCCTTTTCCTTTTATTCATTCACGGGATGTGGGCGTCACTGGCAAGGCCGGCATTTATTGCCCATCCCTACTGGCCCTTGAGAAGGTGGTGGTGAGCCGCCGCCTTGAACCGCTGCACTCCGTGTGGTGATGGTACTCCTTATTTTCCACTGGAGGGGAACTTGGAGGTGGTGGTGCTCCCATGCGCCTGCTGCCCTTATCCTTCTAGGTGGAAGAGGTCGCGGGTTTGGGAGGTGCTGCCGAAGAAGCCTTGGTGAGTTGCTGCAGTGCATCTTGTAGATGGTGCACACTGCAGCCACGGTGCGCCGGTGGTGGAGGGGGTGAATGTTTCAGGTGATGGGCTTCATCCCGAGAATAATTTAAAAGATCACACATGAAGAATGATCAGTTGCCTGCAGGGCTTGCAGTGCCCAGAGAGCTGGGACCCAGTGCAAATAAACAGGCGCGTAAATCGGAAGGAGATTTTTATTTCTATCCATCATATTCTGGCGACTTTTGTTCCATACTTGTACTGACATCTGCTGGATAAAGGTGGCGTTACAAGTAATAGGCTGCTGGGAAAACAGGGCAAAGGTCAGATTGACACTGAAATCAGACGACTCGCACTGTCTGGGAATATTCCAACGTTCCGATAGAAGCTGGGAATCGTAGAACAGTCGGCGGCTCTCGGTTTTCACCGTTCCAATTTCCTGCTTTCTCCCAACAGAGGGGTGGATCTTGACCTTGGGCAATAGTTTAAACCGGTCATAAAACCAGAAAACGCTGGAAATACTCAGCAGGTCAGGCTGCATCTGTGCAGAGAGAACCAGAGTTAACATTTCAGGTCGATGACCCTTCGTCAGAACTGGCAAAGGTTCCAGATCTGACGAAAGGTCATCGACCTGAAACGTTAACTCTGTTTCTCTCCCCACAGATGCTGCCTGACCTGCTGAGTATTTCCAGCATTTTCTGTTTTCAATTTAGATTTCCAGCATCCGCAGTATTTTACTTTTGTTTTAGTGTAAAACGGGTGTCAGCGAGTCCACAGCCCGTTTACGTCGCTCCCCATTTTTATTTCCATTGATGTCAATCGGAAGAGATGCAAAACAAACTGCCGCCTCGCTGTCGCCCCCTCATCTCCCCTCTCGATCTTTTTCCAATGATTGTGAATCTATGTCAGCCGTGGCTCAGTGGGCAGCACTCTCTAGGTGGGAGGGGCTAGGAGTGAGCAGGTGCTGCTGGCTGCCTGATTACTGCAGGGAGTTGGAGTGAGCTTGTAAAAAGTTGGTGGTGGGTTTTTGGGTTTTTGTTTCAGGTTTTAGGGCCTTTTTGGCCCATAAGCAGCAGCCAGTTGGCTGTTGAGGGGTTCGGAGTGCCGGGCCCCTCAGAGGACAGTGTTCCCAAGATGAATTTAATCAGGGGAGCAACTGTTGTTGGAAGGGAGAGAAAAAAGCCAAAAGATTTGGGCCGGGTCCCTAGGAGGTTTGGAAAAGGAAACACGGTGGTGGTTCAGTGCGAGGATAAAGCGATACGAACTTGTGATGCCACCACTCCTGATCGGTACCTGATCCCCCATATCCAGGATTTCTCTGCCCATTTAGCAGGGAACACCATGTTCTCAAAAGTCGACCTCGTCCGGGGCTACCACCAGGTCCCAGTTCATCCACAAGACGTCCAGAAGACCGCAGTCATCACCCCATTTGGCCTTTTCGAGTTTTTACGAATGCCGTTTGGGTTAAAGAACGCCGCCCAGGCTTTCCAACACCTGATGGACTCCGTGCTGCGGGACCTCAAGTTCCTCTTCGTCTATCTGGATGATATTCTAATTGCCAGTCCTACTAAGGATAACATACCTGTCACCTACACACCCTTTTTCGACGCCTCAGCCAACACGGCCTGATTATCAACCCGGCCAAGTGTCAGTTTGGCCTGCACCAAATTGACTTCCTGGGGCATCGCATCACCTCAGAGGGAGTGGTTCCTTTACCTTCGAAAGTAGAGGTGGTGACATCCTTTCCACACCCGCAGAACGTAAAGGCCCTGCAGGAATTCCTAGGCATGGTAAACTTTTACCACCGTTTCGTGCCTAAGGCGGCACTACTCATGCAGCCCCTGTACGAGGCCCTCAAGGGCAAGACTGGCAAGGACCCGGTAGACTGAAATGATGACATGGCCCGAGCATTCGCCGACACCAAAAGCGCCTTAGCCAACGTGACTATGCTGGCGCACCCACTGGCAGGAGCCACCATCGCCCTCACCACTGACGCGTTGGACTACGCAGTCGGTGCCGTGCAACAGCAGTGGGTGAACGGGACGTGGCAGCCATTGGCATTCTTCAGCCATCAACTACGGCAGAACGAGAGAGCATACAGCACGTTCAACCGGGAGTTGCTCGCTCTTTTTCTGGCCATTCGCCATTTTCGGTTCCTCCTGGAAGGACGTCCTTTCACCGCCTTTGTGGACCATAAGCCGCTAACCTTTGCAATGGCCAAGACTGCCGAACCGTGGTCAGCCTGACAGCAGCGTCAACTGACCTACATATCCGAATTCAGCACGGATATACAGCACGTGGCCGGTAAGGACAACCTGGTGGCAGACTGCCTCTCCCGCACGATCGTCAATCCGGTTCATTTGGGCATCGAGTATGCCCTCATGGCAGCGGACCAAGCCTCAGACCCGGAAGTCCAAGCTTACAGAACGGCCATCACTGGCCTCCAGTTGGTCGACGTCAAGTTCCATTCGGCAGGTACCACGCTGTTGTGTGACGTCTCCGTACAGGATCCTCGACCTGTCGTGCTGGTCATCTGGCGCCGCAAAGTGTTTGACGCCATACATGGGTTGTCACACCCAGGAATGAAGGCCTCTCAGAAACTGATGTCAGCGAAATTTGTATGGCATGGCATGCATAAAAATGTCCGCGACTGGGCCAACACCTGTGTGGTCTGCCAAAAGGCCAAGGTACAGCGCCACATCAAAGCTCCGTTGGCCACCTTCACAGTTCCGGAGCGACGTTTTGACCATGTCAACGTGGACCTGGTAGGACCACTCCCACCCTCCCATGGTTTTTCACACATCCTAACCATGGTTGACCGCACCACCAGATGGCCGGAGGCGGTCCCCCTGTCATCCACTACTTCGGCGGACATGGCCAGGGTGTTCATTTCCTCCTGGATCACCCATTTCGGAGTGCCCACAGATATTTCGTCAGACAGGGGACCGCAGTTTTCCTCCGAACTCTGGAATGCAGTGGTCCAAGGACTCGGTGTTAAATTGCACCGCACCACAGCCTACCACCCACAGGTGAATGGCCTCTGTGAATGCTTCCACCGGTCAATGAAAGCCGCCCTGAGGGCCAGCCTCTGGGACGCTGGATGGGCAGACAAGCTACCGTGGGTCCTGTTGGGCCTTCGCACGGCCCCCAAAGAAGACCTTCACTCTTCATCAGCGGAGCTTGTGTATGGTCAGCCGCCGCGAGTCCCGGGGGACTTCCTACCAACATCGACGGAGCCATGGTCCGCGTCTGCCCAGCTTGCTAGTCACCAAGAGGTGGCCAGATGTTTCGCACCGATGCCCACTTCGCACCACGGGCTGCAGAGGTCACACGTTCCCACGGAGCTTCACAAGGCTGAATACGTTTTTATTCACCATGACGCACATAGGGATCTGCTCAAGGCCCCATATACCAGTCCCTTCCACGTGTTGGAAGCAGGGGACAAAACCTTCACGGTAGATGTCGATGGTAAACCGGACCACATTTCGGTCGACCGCTTAAAGCCAGAACATTTAGACCTCGACCGCCCCGTCGAGACAGCACAACCGCCGAGACGGGGTCGGCCACCCATCATCGTTACGGCAGATTAAGTGCGACCGCCCGCCAGACCACCAGCCGACCTGCAGCCTCCGCCTCGAGAGTACAGGAGTCGTTCTGACAGGCTCATCAGACCCCCTCACCATTTGACGTTGTCCGTTAAAGCGAATTCTGGGGGGGCGCATGTGGCAGAACCATTGAATGACTCTGGCTAACTGTATATAATTCTCTTTAATGATGTTCTAACACCAGCCTAAACCTGTACCATTGTGTTAGGCATTACTGTGTTTTCACAGAATCACAGAAACCCCACAATGCAGATAGAGGCCAGTTCAGCCCATCGAGCCTGCACCAACACATAGCCCACCCAATCCCCGTAACCCCCACAACAACACATATCCCACCCTATCCCTGTAACCCCACGTATTTAATCCCCCTAACACTAAGGGTCAATTTATCATAGCCAATCAACCTAACCCACACATCTTTGGACTGTGGGAGGAAACCAGAGCACCCGGAGAAAACCCACGCAAACACAGGGAGAATGTGCAAACTCCACACAGACAGTCGCCCGAGGTCGGATTCGAACCTGGGTCTCTGGTGCTGTGAGGCAACAGTGCTAACCACTATGCCACCGTTTTGTATATAGAGTTTGCATGTACGGGGCATGGCCCCTTTAAGAACATGGGAAAACGCGAGTAAACGTGATGACGTCACGTCGCAAACCACGGGAATGCCCAGGCAGTCCTCATGACATCTCCGTTGAGAAAAGACCTGTTTAATTGTTCTCTTGTGTTGATCTCCGTTATTCGTAGGAATTCGTTAATTCCTACACCGGTTTATATTGAGGATGATGTGCTAATCAAAAAGTTGGAGTCCTGGGACATTAAAATTTGCTCAGCAATAAAGAGGAGATACTGTCCAGGAACATGGGTAGCAGATGGAACCCATTACGTAAAGGTGTGGTTCCCAGAGGGGGTGAAGTCATTACCGTACAGCATGAAATTTGAGACAATGGAAGGAGTGCAGTACTTCCGAGTACTGCATGATAACCAAGTGAAGGTTTGTTATTATTGTCTTGGACACAACCATCTTGTAAGAAACTGTCTGGACTTGTACTGTTATAATTGCGGCGAGTCTGGACATATCGCTTGGAGCTACAAGGCGGAGAGCTGTGGGGTGTGTCACAAAGACCCCACCCGCTGTGAGTGCAAGGCAGAAGGAAGCCCCTTGAGTGCCGAGGAGATGGAAGAAGGAGCAGGTGGTGTGAGTGGAACGGCCGGAGGAGCGGAGCAGGTGGAGGACACAGCTGTTGAATTGAAGGAGAAAAGAGCGCAGGAAGAGGCAGAAAATTAGGGAGCAGAGAACAAGATGGAGATGGTGAAAAACACACCAAGTACAGTGGAAAAGGACAAAGGCAGCGCAGGGCAGCACGAGTCGAGGGCAGAGTCGAGCCATAATATGGTTCAGCTCTCCCTAAAGAATCTGGTGACTGTGGGGGGAGAGGAGGTGGGAGCAGGGTAAGTGTAAATACTCCAAAGAAAGACGGGGATTCGGACATCTCGTTGAGCAGGAGGGGGCAAGACAAGGAGAGGGTGCAAGAGGCAGGAGTCTTAAAAGGGCAGCAGGATGGGAGCAGCGAGATAAAGATGCCAGAAGGGAGCAATATAGGTGTGCCATTGTCCCAGAGAGAGAAGGATCAGGGAGCAAGGGATGATGAGGCCGAAGGGAGCGGCACTGTTGGAGAAATCGTGATAGCAGAAAGACTCTCTACGGGAGATGATGTATCTGATGGGGAACAGGATTATTTATCTGACGGGGAGCAGGAGAGCTTGAAAGTGAGGAATCAAAGGGGGACAGAGACATGGAAGTGGAGGGTGGGGTGGCATGGTGTGGAAAGGGAAAGATTAGTGACGGTCAGAAGGAGGAAGAAGGGGCAGCTCCTCGGCCCAAACCTAATGTAAGGAAGAGGCTGTAACTGCAGTGAAGGTTCAAACAGGAGGTGAAAAAGAGCCGGAGATTGCAGGAGAAAGCAACAGCTGCCCGAAAAGTTGGGAAGGAGCATGAGAGGAGGGAAGGGCCGGAGATTAAATGATGGGGAGATTATCAGGCACACTTCCCTTATTCGGAGCCATGACTGCATTGGTCTCGATTACCGTGAATGGATTGAGGGGTGAGAAGAAATTGCAGCAGTTGTTGCAGTGTTTTAAAGGCACTGACTTGTTGGGCTAGATTTTTGTGGAGCCGTCAGGCGGGGTTTCAGGCGTGTGGGGGGGGAAAATCCTGAATTTGGGGGTCCCGACACCATCCCGCCCAAAACCCCGCCCCACGTAAGTTTCAGGGGCGGCGGGTACCCGCCCCGCACTGGGACCCGCCGAAACCAGGCGGGAAGGGATTAGTGCCAATTAACTGTCTGTTAACCTAATCCCTATTTTGAGGGGTTTCGTGTGGGATTCCCGACGGCTCCAAACCATGCCAGGTTAGAGCAGGCGGGCCGTCGGGTTGAAGGAGTTGGAGGGGTCGCGATGTCGGTGCTCAGGTGAGTGATGGGTGCATGAGTGTAAAGGTAAGTGTGTTTGGTGTGTCTAAAGTGTGTAAAGAACTTTTACTTACCTGTACTTACCTTAACAGCCTTTCTTCCTGTAGCCGTCGGGAGTCCATCACTCAGCCGGAACTGAAAGCTGAATGGCTGCGATCTGTCAAAAGTGACAGCCTTCAGCTTTGAGTGTCGGTGAGAGTTCTAACTGAGTCTGTGCAGAAGGACTCATGTTAGAACTCGGACTGTCAGTGTTTCACAGCTTCAAACAGCTGTGAAACACTGATATTTCATCTGTCAAGAACTCTTGACAGATGAAATTGCAGTCTGTGACGTCACCTGTTGCCGGGTGGCCCTTAATTGGCCTGCTGAGCCCATTGGGCGGGCTCAACAAGGTCAATCAAGGGAAAATCACGCGGATTGGCCGGACGTCGAAGTAGGCAGGTCAAAAACCCGAAAGGGGAAGTCCCGCCTTCTTCCCGACAGGTTCGGGAAAATCTACCCCGTTGTGTCTGCAAGAAACCTTTTGGGATGAGGATATCCTAGAAAGAGTTCGGAAGGTTTGGAAGGGAGAGGTGTTTGTAAGTTGTGCAAACAATAATCGTAGAGAGGTGGCTGTTTTGGTGAGCCCGTCCATAAAAGAGAACGTTGCCTTGGTGGACAAGGACACTGAGGGGAGATTTTTACGGCTAAGGGTAAAAATGGAGGAATTTAATTGCGATCTCTTTAATATCTATGCACTGAACGACCATTGCAAGCGTCGCGAGTTTTTTTGGGGGTTATTCACTGAAGTGGCAGAGGTGGAAAATCCTTGTATAGTGGGGGATTTTAATGTATTTTTATCTCGGATGGACATTTCATCCCAGATGACCTTTAAGGATGATAACTCCAGAGGGATGATTGTAAAAATGATGGCAAATTTAAATTTGAGAGATTATGGAGGGATTGGAACCCCATAAAAAGGGTATTCTCCAGAACAGGTTGGGTGGGTGATGTTTTAAAACAGAGCCAAATAGAGTTTGTGTTAATGCGGGAAGGGTTAAGTTCTGAGGTGATGGAGATTTATTACAAAAAGGTATTTCTTAGTGACCACTCGGCTTTGACTCTTAAAATTAGAAACAGCAGAGATAAGATCGGTCCAAGGGTATGGATTTTAAACAATCAATACCTGAAAGAAATTGCTTATAAGAAGGGATTTGAAATATAATTAAGAATGCTCGGAAGGAATCTTTGTTCTTGAAAGAAAGAAGAGTTTGGTGGGACAATTTCAAATATAAAAGTTTTTTTGGTACGTTATGGGAAAGAGAGAGCAGCAGCTGACTGGCGTCGAGAAGAGAATATAAACAAAAGTTTTACAGATGCCTGTAAAGCAGTTGATGGAGGGGACAAGGGAGCTGAGACTAAGGGCTCGATTTTGCCATCAGAATTTTTTATCACAACAAGCAACTGGTGGCATTTCAAAAATAAACACATTACATGCAAGTGACTACCCTTGTGACTATTTGTGCATTATCTTCCTCTTACGCGTGCTCCTCCGTGGTGCTTCCCCTGTGGCTTCAGCAGATGTGGAGGCCCCTTGCTCACCTTCTTGCTGCTCCTGTCTCGACACCTTTGGCGGCCGTCCTCTGGGGCTGCGAACCTGTGAGGGCTCGGCAACAGCAGGGGATGAGACGCCCATCTCAGTTGGGTGAGGACTCCGGTGGGGCTCTGACCGAGGGCTTTGTAGTGGCATGGTCGTGTGAGCGCTTGGAGATGAGCCCCCACTTCCTTGTTGTCTGCCACCAACATCCCTCTCATGGGTCAGCCCCACTTCAGAGCTAGCAAGTGGCTTGACAGCATCTTGCTACACTTCAGGGGGGGAATGAGGACCCGTTCCTGCACTGGAAGTCCTACTCCAGAGGACTTCCATGAAGGTCTGGTTTCTATGTTCAATAGCTGACCATCGCTCCTCAAGAGATGTCAGTCTATTCTGAACAATGACCATGTTTTCTACACTCTGGCGACTTAGCTCCTCCATGGCCATAGCCATTCTCTCCCCTACTGTAGCCATCCTTTCCACGGAGGTTGCCATCCTTTCCGTGGTGATGCGTTCATGCGCCAATGCCTCCACAAAGTCTCTGCTCATGTTCGCGATGGACTCCTCCATTTGCTCGACACTCGAAGCGACCCTGGAGACAAAACCTGACAGAGACTCCTGCACCTGCTCCTGGAGGTCCAGCACCGCTCTCCTTCTGGATGGACCCAGAGGCAAAGGGTCGACATGCAGCTGAGCCGAGCTGGCAGAGTCCTGCGCCCTCCGATGAAGACTCTTCACTGCTGTCCCTGTCTCCTCCATCTGCTGATGCTCACTTGTGAGCTGCGATACACCAGGTGCCAACACTATCTCGTGAAGGTCCCACCAAGGTGTGAGTGTCTGCGCTGGTGCTGGGTGCTCTGAATTCTGCTGATGCTGCGCCCTCAGAGGTTGCAGCTTCCTCTGAGGAGTCTGGAAGCTCAAGCTGTTCCTCCTGGACAGTGGGGACGGGGGTGTTCGATGGCCCTGTGGGGGAGTAAAGGAAAGAGTTAGAGATGTGAGGTCAAGGTTACATGAACATTGAATAGTGCAGATGATCATAAGTCAATCAGTTAGAGCATCAGATTCATTATCAGTCACTCATGCAATGTCAATGAGAGAGATTCCAAACTATTCTGTCACCAGCTTGTCACGATGTGCCCATCTGTCCTTCCCCCACTTGGGAATCCTCCTCGATCCCGGCAATTTCCAGGGCCGCCTCCTCCCAGTCGGTGAGCTGGGCTACTGAGGGTGGCCCTACTCCTGTCCTCGCTCTTTCCCTCTTATTGTGGGCTCTCTTTTCCTGCAATGAGGGACACAAGTGGAGTTTGAGTGAGAATGAAGGAGTGAGTGTAGAGATTCCATAGCATAGATGCTTAGAAGGATACAAAGGGCCCTCCCTGTGTGTTGAAAGTTGTTGTTGTCATGGCATCACAATGATAGGGAGTGTGAGGGCTGCATGGTCGAATAGTTAAGTGAATGTGACCTTAGAGAGAGCGGGAATGAGTAAGGGTGCAGACATGTAAATGTCAAGTGGGATGTGGAGGAAGAGGTTGGCAAAGCAGAGTGCTGGTGAGGAGAGGCGATGGGGATCAGATTGAGGGTGATGGGAAAGTCATACTCACTTTTCCTGTGCGGAGAAGATTATGAAACCTCTTCCTGCATTGCAGCCAGGTTCTGTGGCTCAGCGAGATGGAGCTGACCTCCTGGGCCACTTGCAGCCACACAGCTTTAGTCTGCTGGGGTGGCTTTTTTCTCACTGAGGAAGGGAACAGCACCTCCTTATTGCATCTGGCTCCATGCACCAGAGCTTGGAGGGAGAGCTCATCAAATTGAGGAGCACACCTTTGCTTGATCGTGGACATTGTCGGGAAATCAACTCCCCCTTCATACAATTTGCAGAATCTTTGCAGTCTCCAGAAGAAGCAAGGCTGCTTGCAGGCCTGAAATCCAACAGCATTGATGACGTCATCGGAGGTGACTTTCTGTCTGAAAAGACTTATTGGGCCAGTGGGTCCCACACGCAGGAAATCAATTGCCCAATTTGGGGAAAATCTCACTTTTTCAGCACTTCACTTAGGAGTCGGGGTCCTGACATGATTTCCACCTGACATGCCCCAGCCCGCCCACACTGACATGCCCCAGCCCGCCCACACTGACCCGCCCCAGCCCGCCCACACTGACACGCCCCAGCCCGCCCACACTGACACGCCCCAGCCCGCCCACACTGACCCGCCCCAGCCCGCCCACACTGACCCACCCCAGCCCGCCCACGCTGACACGCCCCAGCCCGCCCACGCTGACACGCCCCAGCCCGCCCACACTGACACGCCCCAGCCCGCCCACACTGACACGCCCCAGCCCGCCCACACTGACACGCCCCAGCCCGCCCACACTGACACGCCCCAGCCCGCCCACACTGACCCGCCCCAGCCCGCCCACACTGACACGCCCCAGCCCGCCCACACTGACCCGCCCCAGCCCGCCCACACTGACACGGCCCAGCCTGCCCACACTGACACGCCCCAGCCCACCCACACTGACACGGCCCAGCCCGCCCACACTGACACGCCCCAGCCCGCACACACTGACACGGCCCAGCCCGCCCACACTGACCCACCCCAGCCCGCCCACACTGACACGCCCCAGCCCGCCCACACTGACACGCCCCAGCCCGCCCACACTGACACGCCCCAGCCCGCCCACACTGACACGCCCCAGCCCGCCCACACTGACACGCCCCAGCCCGCCCACACTGACACGCCCCAGCCCGCACACACTGACACGGCCCAGCCCGCCCACACTGACACGCCCCAGCCCGCCCACACTGACACGCCCCAGCCCGCCCACACTGACACGCCCCAGCCCGCCCACACTGACCCGCCCCAGCCCGCCCACGCTGACAAAATCCAGCGATCTTGCCAGCCCTGGGGAGGTGGGTTTGGAGGCGGGACTGCCGGGAAAATAGCAGAATCTGGGGGCAGGTGCCCATCCCGCCCCCAACCCACCTCCGTGCTATCTTCCCGGGAGGCGGGTAGCCGACTCGCGCCATGTCCCCTCTCCTGGAAGCAGGAAGGGGATTACAGCCACTTAACTGCCTGTTAACAGGTAGTTAACAGGCAGTTAAGAGGATTATCCCCATTTTACCCACACAAGTGTGGGCTTCCCGAAGGCTCCAAACCCCGCCAGGGTCACCGAGGCGAGCAGTGGGTCTGCGGGGGTCGGAGTTGTGCAAAAGTGCGCTGTGAAGGTAAGTGATGGGTGCAAATGTGGAGAGCTGAGTATGTGAGGTAAGTGGAAAGTGTTAGAAAAAGTTTACTTACCTTTGTTTCTTCCTGCAAGCTCCATTCGATGGGGATGCGGAGAGTCTCGCACCTCCGCGGTAGAGATGACAGATGGCTGCTGCCTTCTCCAATGCAACAACCATCTCATTTCTGCTAAAGAAAGAGTTTTGATGAGTCTTGAATACAAGGACTCATCAAACTGCAGAGAATGTCAGTGTTTGACAGCTTCACAGCGCTGTCAAACGATGACATACGCTGATGTTCTCAGTAACCAGCTTTCTCTTAATTGGCCTGCTAAACCCGCTGGGCAGGCTTAACACGGTCAATCAAGGGAAAATAGCGTGGGTTGGCCAGAAGTCGATGGAGGCGGGACTGAAACCCGACAAGTGGGAGTCCCGTCTCCAAAAGCTCCCCATTGGCTAAATCCAGCCCAAGTTCCGGGTTTTAAAGGAAGAGTGGGAATTAATGCAAGCTGAAAAATGCAAGGGGGCCATTCTCCGTGCAAAGGCTAAAGATGCATTGGAGGGCAAAAGATGCACTAGATATTTTCGAGAGCAAGAGAAGCTGCGACAGAGATTATCATTAATTGGAGAGTTGAAGGTTGGGGAGAAGATCATTCATGAAAGTGTGGAGTTTGTAGAGGCGGCTAGCAGCTTTTATCAAGAGTTATATACAAATGAAGACATTTCCAATTTGGCGATGGAGAAGGTTAGTACTTTTATTGAAGAGGGTTTAAAGGAGGATGAGAGAAGCATGTGTGACAAAGAAGTAGGATTAGCGGAAATAAAAGCAGCAATAAGTGGAATGAAGAGAGGGAAACGCCTAGGGTCCAATGGACTAAGTGCAGAATTTTATAAAGAATTTTTGAGATTTTAAGTCTGTTGTGTCGGTACCTTTCGAGCTAGACACAATTTAGGACTCAGAACTCAGAGATTCAAACATGAAGTGCTTTATTGGAAGGAAAGGAAGTTCTGGCAAGTTCCGAACAAAGAGAGCTAAACTTAACCGAGAGAATACCCAACCATTTATCTCCTGTGACAGCGCCACCACAGGTGGGAGGAGAACACACAATACATAACATTTCCTCCCCTCTTAAATGGAAGGTCCACATTATTCCTCAATAGGTAAGTTACTTTCAATACACTCAACTAACCTAGGGTAGAGGTAGACTGCCTCAAACCCTGACTTTACCCTGGGGTTTATTCTGCCCCAGTCTTGTGGGTAAGTCACTAAGCCTACAGATCCAAGCGTCTTGGAGGCCGCCGCTCTCTGACAGGATACCGGCAGTCATCGCTGACTTCCACAGCAGTAGGCATTGACACAGGCCTGGATGGAGAAGGTGCCTGCATCAGTTGAAAGTCAGGAGTTTGCACAGGTGGAACAGTCTCTTTGACTTCCTGTGTTGGAGAAGAACACTGTGGCAAAGGATGCTGGTTTGCGGTATCATTCGGAAACAGTTCAGGCCAACCAGCCGTTGGAGCCTCTGTGGCTGTCTCTGCTCCTAGCAACAGTTGATCTGTGTGTCTTCTCCAGACGACGTCCTCAGCAGTCTCAACCGTGTAAGACACAGGGCCTGTCTGCGCGATCACCGTAGCAGGAACACATTTCGGTCCAGTGTTGTAGTTTCGATCTAGGACGTGCTCTCCCAGATGAAACCATCTCTCCTTGGCTCTTTTCTCTCTCTTTTCAACTTGAGCTTGTTGTTGACGATGGACAACCTGCTCTGCCCTTGGAGGTTTGAGTAAGTCAAAACTTGTCCGCAACTGCCTCTTCATCATGAGCGAAGCGGGGGAAGTTTTGGTTGTGGCATGTGTGTTGATTTCTTTGTGGGTTCAATGACGAGACATTTATGAAAGAGAATGTCTTTTAATCTAAAGTTTGTTCAACTCAGTTAACAGCATTACAGGAGACACCATGTTAGTGATCCATCTAAAACTAAACTCTCTCTCTATCACATGCCCTCTGCTGGTCAGGCATAAATAATCAATCAGGCAAATATGCTGGTAAGGCATCATAATCAAACAGGCAAATACCATCACTATTTGCTGATATCATTACATCTCCCTTTCTTAAAACAAAAGTATTTTACTTTTATCTAACAACATGTTTTCTTTGTATTACTCTGCATTTTAACTTTAACACTTAATGAACTTACATTATCATTATCATGATCAAGGTTTTTTTTAACCTTGTTTAGTGTGTTCACATGAAATATGTAAATACCTAGAACTTGAAGAAAGAATAAGATAACATTACTTCCTTCTATAACAAGAGTCCTTAAACTTGCTCAATGAGTCTCTCAGGAGGCTTCACGTGTCTTGAGGATTTTCTGATTGATTGTCCTTGAATCTGAGTTGTTGCCTCAGATGATGAGTTTCAGCTGTGTGATCAGGTTGTTCAACAGTATCAGTCTTTTGACCTGCTGTGTGATCAGGTTGTTCAACAGTATCAGTCTTTTGACCTGCTGTGGCTGGTCCCATGAGAAGATCCCTACGATTTCTTCGCAGAACAGCACCCTCATCTGTCTGAATGGTGTATGATCTTGGTTAGACTTCACTCAGGACGGTTCCCTTCTGAGTCCATATGTTTGTTTTGTCTTTGAACCTTACTTGGTCACCAGTGTGGAGTTCAGTTAGGTTTTGTGTTCCTCTGTCATAGTAGTACTTTTGCTTTTCTTTCTGTTGCTCTTTGAACTTCCTCACTTTCTCCCCCTCTTTTGTTTTCAGGAGGTTCTCCGGGATGGGTAGGTTTGACCTTAGCCGACGTCCCATAAGGAGTTGGGCTGGTGACATACCACACTCGAGCGGCATTGTGCGGTATACAAGCATGCTCTGGTAGAAGTCAGTTCCACTGTCTTTTGCCTTGTACATCAGTCTTTTCACTGTCTGGACCGATTTTTCCGCTAGTCCATTGGACTGTGGATAGTGAGGACTTGACGTTGTGTGGACAAAGTCCCACTCTTTGGCAAAGTGTCGGAAACTTGCATTGTAAAACTGGGGTCCGTTGTCTGTGAAGACCTCGCTTGCCACGCCATGTCTGGAGAATATGGCTTTCATACATCTTATCACAGCATCTGCAGTGGTGGTGTACAGTCTACAAACCTCTGGATACAGGGAGTAATAGTCTGTGACTACAAGATAGTCCTTCCCTTGACATACGAATAGGTCAGCGCCTACCTTCTGGTAAGGTCTGTCTGGCACTGGGTGTGGCTTTAGTGGTTCTACCGGATTGCTTGCTCAATATTTCAGGCATATTGTGCAGTTTGACACCTCATATGTCACATCTTGGTTGATTCGTGGCCAGTACATCACCTCACGTGCTCTTTCCTTACACTTTTCGATTCCCAGATGTCCTCCATGGATCCTTTTTAGCATCTCTTTTCTCAGACTCTTTGGGATAACTATTTTACTTCCTTTGTAGATTATGTCTTCAACCACTGATAGTTCCGCCCTACAGTTCCAGTACTCTGCCATGTCAGGTGAGCAGTCTTGCTTCATGTTGGGCCATCCATCCAAGATGCTTTTCCTCAGTCGTCTCATTGTTTCATCTTTGTTTGTCTCAGTCTTTATGAGCTCCATTTTTGCATCTGCTATGGGCAGTGCACTTGTGATCATATCCACGTAGGCGTTCACTTTTTCATCCATTTTGGTGTTTGCGGGCTCACTTGGGTCAACAGCTCTGGACAACGTGTCTGCTGTATACATCAGCTTACCCGGTGTGTACGCAACATTCAGTGTATAGCGTTGCAGCCTGATCATCATTCTTTGTATTCTAAGCAGACATCCATTTAGTGGCTTTTGGAACAATGCAATCAAGGGCTTATGGTCAGTCTCTACACTGATTGCTTGTCCTGACACAAACTGGTGAAATCTTTCACAGGCGTATGTGATGCTGAGCAGCTCCTTTTCAATTTGAGCATATCGCGTCTCCGCGTCTGTCATTGAGTGTGATGGATATGCCATAGGTTGCCAGTAGTCATATTTTTGCAGAAGAACGGCACCGAGCCCACTCTGTGATGCATCTGATGATATCTTGATGGGTCTCGCTGGGTCATAAAACCTTAGAACTGGTTCCTCTGTGAGCAGTTTCTTTAGATCGCTTCATGACTTCTCATGCTCATGATTCCATTCCCATTCTATGTTCTTTTCAGTTAGTCGTCTCAGTGGCGCCATCTTTTCTGAGAGGTTGGATATGAATTTACCCATGTAGTTGATCATTCCATTAAACCTCTGCACATCCTTTTTGCATTGTGGCTTTGGCATATTCTCAATGGAGGACACCTTTCTGGGATCTGGTCTGATGCCCTCACTGCTAAGGATATCTCCCACGAATGTCAGTTCTGTCACCCCGAGCTGGCATTTCTCTCTATTCAGCTTCAGGTTTGTTTTCCTTGTTGCTTCTAGCTCTTTTTTCAGTCTCTCATCATGCTCAGTTCTCGTGGTTCCCCATACTATGATGTCATCCATTGAGGTATCAACTCCCTCCAGGTGCTCATAGATCATATGGATAGTTTTGTGATACACTTCAGGAGCTGAGGCAATGCCAAATGGTAACCTTAGGAATCTGTATCTGCCAAATGGACTGTTGAACGTGCACAGTCTTGAAATTGCCTCGTCCAGTTTCATCTGCCAAAATCCTGATGATGCATCTAACTTGCTGAAATACTTTGCATTTGCAAACTGTGACATTATTTCCTCACGTGTAGGAAGCTTGAAGTGCTCTCTCTTTATTGCTCTGTTTAGATCTCTTGGATCCAGGCAAATTCTGAGCTTTCCATTCTTTTTGTCCACAACGACGAGGGAACTCACCCACTCAGTTGGCTCATCTATCTTCTGAATCATGTTCAGGCTTTCCATCCTGTCCAACTCTGCCTTCAGTTGCTTTTGAAGAGCAAACGGAACTTTTCTGCATGGATGTATGACCGTTGGCATACTTTTATCTACTCTGATCGTGTGTTCTCCTGGAAGGCAGCCTAGACCCTTAAATAGGTCGTTGTACTCTTTCATGAGTTCATCATAGACTGTCTCTCCTTTGCTTTCCACAACGAGGACTCTCTTTACCAGGTTCAGTCTCTTACAGGCTATTAAACCTAGTATGGCTTGCACATCCTTTGGCACCACGATTAATGCTAGCGTGTGCTCTCTGTCCTTGTGTGTCACTTTGACAATGCTTCTTCCTTTCACTGGTATATCAGTACCTGAGTATCCTGTCACTTTCACTTTTATTCCATGTATCTTTGGTCTGGGTCTAATTTTCTTAAAATCAGTCTCTGATATCACATTAACTTGTGCTCCAGTATCCAATTTAAATGGAATGTGTATGTCATTCACTTTTAGTGTCAACATCCAGTCTCTTTTTTCTTTTTTGTTTTCAGACACAACATCTACATAGAATTCCTCTATCTCGCTTTCATCTACTGTATGGACCTTGCTTTGTTGCGCTTGGTTCTTACAGCAACGGGCATAATGGTTGTTTTTGTTGCAACTATTGCATGTTTTACCATATGCTGGACACTTTTTTGGTGTAGGTTTGTGTACCGCATCGACTACATGACTTCTGATTGCCCCATTCATTTTTGTTCACTGGCCACGCCTCTTTTTTCACATTGGCGCTCTTTTTGTTAAACATTTTCTGTCCGTTCATTCTCACTGCATCCACGTTGCAGCTACTGTCACTGAATAGCTCCTTTGCCTGCGACTTCACAGTCTCTGTAGCCCTACTCAGTGCTATAGCTTTTCCCAGGTCTAGATTTTGCTCTCTTAGCAGTCTTTCCCTTAGACCATTATCTGGAATACCACACACCAGTCTGTCTTTTATCAGCGAGTCTGTCAGTCCCCCAAATTCACACGTTTTGCTTCTGTTTCTCAGTTCAGTCACATACTGATCATTAGTCTCACCTGTTTTCTGTACACATGTGAAAAATCTGTGCCTCTCAAACGTCACGTTACGTTTAGGTATGCAGTAGGCCTCAAACTGTTCCATTATTTTATCCAGCTTCATTTTGTCTCCATCAGTAGCGAATGTGAAGTTATTATACACCTCCAGCGCTTCATCACCCACGACATGTAAGAACACTGACGCTTTCATTTTATCACTTTTCTCGTCAGCTCCGATTGCCGCTAAATACAACTCCAAACGTTGTTTGAACCTCCTCCAATTTTCAGCCACATTACCTGTCAACTGAAGCTTCGCCAGTGGGTGTAAACCTTCCATTTTTTACTTCATTAGCTATTCTCCAATGGTAAGTAACGATGTTCTCTTTTGGCTTGCTAATATGTGGAGAGCTGATTTAACTTCAGATTTTTCCTCTTCATCTCTTTCAATCACTTCTGACACCATGTATTGATTTCTTTGTGGGTTCAATGACGAGACATTTATGAAAGAGAATGGCCTAGAAATTCAGTCGCGTTTGCGCCCACTTATTGGCTATAGAGTGGTTTGCGCCGGAAGCTTTTTAGCGCCCGAAATTCAGTTGGTCCCTAACATCGGCGTTTGCCGGTAGCGCTGCACCGGCACCGATGACATCATCGGTGTGCGCAGCGCCCCGGTTCCAATGCGATTCCGTGCCGACCGCCAAATTCAGTTGCGGCCGCCTCGCCCGTGCCGGCCGCAAACAGCGTTTGAAAAACGGTGCCTTGCAGCTCCGAGAGGCCGGCGCATAAAGGTGGAGGGGCGGCCGGCCGCTTTCCCGGCGGCCGCCTGGCCGCACCTCCCTCCCTGGACTCCTGCACCACCCCCCCGCAGCATTGGTGTCTGACTCCCGTGAGCCCGGCACTTCTCCGTGGTGCCGGGCTCATTTGCCGGGGGAATCCAGCGGCGATCTCACGGCTGCAGGCAGCTCCTCCTTAAGAGAAGGAGGAGGCCTGCAGTACCCCAGCCTGCCGCACCGCATCGGGTGCCGCAGCGGCAGCTGGACGCCTGAAACTGACTTTCATCGCCCCAAGCGAGGCGGCCAAACCCTGCAATAGTGCCCGCCTCCGTCTTGGGCCGCCGCAACTGAATTTCAGGCGGGCGCTACGGGAATCCGGGCGAGCGCTAAATTTCGGGCGCTAAAGACCTGGCGCGGCGATACCGAATTTTTAGCCCAATGTCTTTTAATCTAAAGTTTGTTCAACTCAGTTAACAGCATTACAGGAGACACCATGTTAGTGATCCATCTAAAATGAAACTAAAACTAAACTCTCTCTCTATCACATGCCCTCTGCTGGTCAGGCATAAATAATCAATCAGGCAAATATGCTGGTAAGGCATCATAATCAAACAGGCAAATACCATCACTATTTGCTGATATCATTACAGCATGCGGCTCGTTCCTGTAGGACAACAGGAAGCTGTTCAGACGTTGGTGGATTGAGCCCTGACCTTGCGATGCCTTCAAGGCGTGCTTCAAAGTTTGCACGAACCTTTCTGCCTGGCCGTTAGTAGAGGGATGATAGGGCGCAGACCTGATGTGTTGGACACCATTCACATGCAGGAAGGTTGCAAACTCCTGTGATACAAATTGTGGACCATTGTCACTTACGAGTTGTTCCGGTGAGCCATAACGGCTGAACATCTCACCAAGTTTCTCAATTGTTTTCTCTGCCATGGTAGACCTCATCACAGCGACCTCTGGCCACTTGCTACGAGCGTCCACAACCACCATAAACATCTTCCCTTCGAAAGGACCGGCGAAGCCCACATGTACTCGCTGCCACACTTCTGCAGGCCAATCCCAGGGGTGTAGGATTGCCCGCTGTGGAACATTCCGGACCCTTTGACATGGGGAACATGTTTTGGCTTTCTCCTCAATATTCCCATCGAGACCTGGCCACCAGAAGTAGCTTCTTGCCATTTCCTTCATCCAAACCATCCCACTGTGGCCTGTATGAAGTTGTTGCAGTATAGGTTCCCTCAGAGGTGGCGGAATGATGACACGGCGTCCCCAAAGAAGACAACCTGCCTGGATGGAGAGCTCATTTCTTTTTGAAACGTAAGGTTTTAAACTAGGAGAATCTCCTATCGCTCTCTCTCGAATGACACCGCCCATTACCTCAGACAGGACTGGATCGTTGCGGGTGTACCTTCACACCTGAACTGCAGTGACAGGTGCTCCCTCCACTTGTCTAAAGTAGAAGATGTCTATCTGACGAGGCTCTGGGGGAGTAACAGGCAAGGGTAGCCTCGAGAGACCGTCTGCGTTGCCGTGCAAGTCTGATTTGCGATATTTGATGTCGTATGTGTGTCCTGACAACAGTAAAGCCCATCTTTGCATCCTGCTTGCAGCGAGAGACGGAATTCCAGTGTGGGGCCCGAAGATTGAAGTCAATGGACAGTGGTCTGTCAGGAGTGTGAACCTTCTCCCAAACAGGTACTGATGAAATTTTTGAATTCCAAAAACGATTCCCAAGGCCTCGCGCTCGATCTGCGCATAGTTACTCTCGGCCTTGTTCAAGGTGCGTGATGCGAAGGTGATAGGTTTCTCTTCACCCGAAGGCATGATGTGGGATATGACTGCTCCCACACCATATGGTGATGCATCACATGCTAGCTGCATGGGTAGCTTTGGGTCGAAGTGTGTCAGGACCTCCGAATTCAGCAATGCTTTCTTTGCTTGGGCGAAAGCTTCGTTGCACAGTTCAGTCCATTTCCATGTTTTGCCTTGACATAGCAACTGATGTAACGGCTTCAGCAATGTTGCTAAGTCTGGAATAAACTTCCCATAGTAGTTAAGTAGCCCCAGAAATGAACGTAACTGGCTCACATTCTGGGGTGCTGGGGCCTCCACGATCGCCTTGACCTTTGGTGGCGCCTTATGCAGGCCAGTAGCGTCAATCACATGCCCCAGGTACTCAACTGAAGACTGAAAGAATTCACATTTGTCTTTACGAACTCTGAGTCCGTACTCTTTCAGTCGTTGTAGTGTCGCATCCAAGTTCAGAAGATGATCCTCCCCATTTGTCCCAGTGACAAGGATGTCGTCCAGGTAGCACTGGACTCCTGGCAGTCCACTCAAAATCTGATCCATTGCCCTTTGGAATAGAGCAGGGGCCGACGTAATTCCAAACAGAAGGTGGCAGTACCTGTATAGCCCCTTGTGTGTCACAATTGTCAGCAGCTCCTTTGATTTGTCATCGACATGCATTTGTAGATAAGCCTGGCATAAGTCTATTTTGCTGAACTTTTGCCCTCCGGCCAGGCCCGTAAAAAGATCATCAATGAGGGGAAGAGGGTACTGTTCCACAGACAGCACCGGGTTAATCGTCACTTTAAAATCCCCGCAGATTCGAACAGATCCATCCTTTTTCAGGACAGGAACAATGGGTGTGGCCCATTTGCTCACACTCACAGGCTCCAGGACTCCATTCTCGACTAAGGCCTCCAAGTTAGCCTCAACTTTTGGCCTAATTGCATAGGGTACAGGTCGGGCTTTGTGAAACTTCAGCTTGCTGTCAGGTTTAATGTCCAGTCTCACGCTGATCTTTTTCATGCTCCCAAGTTCCCCATTGAAGAGTTCTGCATGTTTGTTTAACACTGCAGTCAGACCTGACTCCCCTTTTGACATCATGCGGACTGCAGGCCAGTCCAGCGTGATTTTCTCTAGCCACGCACGTCCCAGTAGCGATGGGTAATTTCCCTTTCCCACATATAGTGGCAGTTTTGCAGTCTGTCCGTTCAATTTAACTGTCACCTCAATGACGCCTCTCATGGCCACAGGTTCGCCGGTATACGTCTTTAGCACAATGTTTGTTGGCTGAAGGGTAAGATGCTTTAGCATTTTGTTGTAGACAGTGTCTGAAACAAGGGATGCAGCCACGCCTGTGTCCACCTCCATCCACACTGATTGTCCCTCCACCAGTGGTGACACCCAGTAGCCATTTGAACCACCTGCAACCGTCAGTATATGTACCTCTTCCTCCTCAGAGGTGTCGCTCCCCTCTGTTTTGCTTGTTCCATCATACTGCACTGAATGAACACTCTTTTTCCTCTCTTGTCCAAATACAGACATTTTGCTTCCATGCTTCCCAGCTCTGTCTGTTCTTTTTTTACCTCTACAGGCGCGTTCAACGTGACCCTTTTTGCCACAATTTCGGAATTCCAGCTCCGTACACCAGCAGTCATTAGCGTGATGGCCCGTTTTCCCACAACGGTAACATGTGCCGTTCCGCGCACCTTTAGGCTCAGACGACACCTTGTGAACTCTCCCTGTTGAACTCAACTGGTGAGCCTCCTTTTCCGCCATCTCCATGGAGACACTAACTTCAATGGCCTTTTCAAGAGTAAGGTTGTCCTCAGTAAGAAGGCACTTCAGTGTGGCTGCATTTTGCAGACCACACACAAGTCTGTCTCTAATGGTATCATTCAGCACCTCCTTGAACTGGCAGTGTTCCGACAACCTTTTAAAGCAACAATAAACATCGTCACTGATTCCCCCTCCTCTTGATTCCATTTGTGAAATCTAAATCTCTCAGCAATAAGTTTTGGTGAAAAATGTGCTCCAAGAATTTCCACTAGTTGCTTATATGTTTTAGTTCCTGGCTTATCTGGCTGCACGAGGCTGCGAAGTAAATTGAAAGTCTTCGGCCCGATTACACTCAAAAAGGTAGGCACAACCTTTTCATTTGCCACCGCATTCGCCAATACAAAATAGTCAAAACGTTCCGTATATGCGCTCCATTGCTCCACATTTTCATCAAAATCACCGATGTTTCCTAATATAGTAGCCATCTCACGTTTCAAATTAAATTTTCTGTTTACTCACTGCACCCGTAACGTACGCTGATTCATCCGCTCCTCGTTGCCACTTGTTGTGTCGGTACCTTTCGACCTAGACACAATTTAGGACTCAGAACTCAGAGATTCAAACATGAAGTGCTTTATTGGAAGGAAAGGAAGTTCTGGCAAGTTCCGAACAAAGAGAGCTAAACTTAACCGAGAGAATACCCAACCATTTATCTCCTGTGACAGCACCACCACAGGTGGGAGGAGAACACACAATACATAACAAAGTCCATTGTCCTTAGAGGTTTTTAAGGAGATTTAAATTGAGGGAAGCCTGGCCCCATCTATGAGGAGAGGTGTCATAAGTTTAGCTTATAAAAATAAAGGGGATAGAAGGAATCTGAAGAATTGGAGGCCCATCATATTATTAAATGTGGGCTATAAGATCTTGGCGAGGATTATGGCAAATTGTATGAAGGAGGTGTTGCCGCAGTTAGTTTGGCCCTCTCAGTCCTTTGGAGTCATAGGCCGGGACATCGCTGACTCTGTGGTCTCAATCTGAGATGCGATAGAGCTCATGGAAGAGATTGGGATGGAGGCTTATGTATTAAAGATAGATCAAGAGAAAGCCTTTGATCGGGTCTTTCATGAGTTTTTATTGATGGTTTTGGAAGCATTTGGTTTCGGGGAAAATTTCATTGAGTGGATAAGGGCTTTTTATTCAAACATATTTAGCTGCATTAAATGTAATGGTTTTTTTATCCAAGTATATTCCAATACAGAGTTCAGTGAGATAGGGTTGTCCCCTGTCCCCATTGTTGTACACATTGGTAGCAGAACTGTTAGGTTACATGATGCGAAAGAAACAAGGTGTAGTTGGGATTGTGGTTCCCAATTCTGGGCTGGTGTCGGTGATACACCAATATGCAGATGACACAACCTTAACATTGAGAAATGGGCAGTCAGTGAGGAAAGCTATGGACGTAGTGGAGGAATATTGTAGAGCTTCAGGAGCCAGAGTAAATTATATTAAGTCCCAATGCCTGGTTGCAGGGAGAGGTAGGGGGGAAGGGTTGGGGGAATGTCCCTTTAAGGTGGTGGAGGTTTTGGAAGTTCTGGGGGTGCATATGGGGCGCAAGAAAGACAGGGATGAAGTGGATCAATTAAATTGGGAACCAAAGGTTATGAAAATTAAAAAGATTTAGGGAAGATGGGAAAGAAGGTGGTTGAAAGTGCAAGGAAGAGCGACAGTGGTGTCCGCTCCCCTGCTATCTAAGCTATGGTACTTATTGACAGTGGAGGATATTCCTGAGTGGGCGGAAAAGTCCATCCGAGAGGCTTATGTGAGGTTTTTATGTGATGGGAAACCAGCCTTGGTTGTTTACAGTACCATCATTGGATGGAGAAATCAGGGAGGACTCAATTTCCCAGACACTAGTACGATAGCAAAATACTGCAGATGCTGGAAATCCGAAATAACAACAGAAAATGCTGGAAAAACTCAGCAGGCCAGGCAACATCTGTAGAGAGAAATTAGAGTCAACGTTTCGGGTCAAAACCCTTTGTGACCCGAAACATTGACTCTAATTTCTCTCCACGGATGTTGCCTGGCCTGCTGAGTTTTTCCAGCATTTTCTGTTGTTATTTCTCAATTTCTCAGATATTGATTTGAAGAAAAAATCCTTTAGAATCAAATGGGTGAAGAGATTTTTTCAGAAGTCAAATACAAGTTTTTGGACGAGTTGTTTTGAGCATTTTTTAAAATGAAGTGGGATAGGAGGGCAGGGGATATTGTATATGGAATACAATAATATGTTTTTGAAATCGATTAAACCTCTCCCTAGGTTTTATAAGGGGGTTGTAGAGACTGGGGCCCAATTTTTAAAAAGTGTGCAGTTTATGCCTAAGGGGGCTGAGGAATTTTTAGAACAGCCCTTATTTTTGAACAGGTGGGTCAACATTGAAGGAGAGGTTTTATTTAATCAAGCTTTTATAAAAGCTGGAATTATATGTGTGAACGATGTATTATATGAGATAATTCCAGGTTGGTTGCTGGACGCGATAGTGAGGGACATGGTGTGGGAGGAGGATCAGGAGGTAGAGGAAAAAGCAATAGGGATCATGTATGAGAAGATTGTGAGGGCAATGCCACAGGATTGGATGGAAGAAATAAATGCGGAAATCTCCAAAGGGAGTAAAATGCGTTCTGCTTTTCCAAGCTTTCTGCTGGAGAAAGGGGGAGAGTTGGTTCAATTTGATAACTGTAATACTCGAAATTTCTATGAGGTCTTTAGAGAATGGAGATTCAAGACACCTGCTGGTCAGGAGTTTTGGCAGAGTATATACCCACAGCTGGACTTCAACAGGATTTGGAAGGGAGTGTGGGCGAATTTTAAATGTCCAGAGTGGATTGAACTGTATTTCAATTTGGCTCATAACCGGATTTTTACCATGACGGTCTTGTGTAAGATTGGGCGAAGTGGAGGGGGCAACTTGCCCAGTGTGTGGGACACGGGATGAGATTCTGTCCCATTTACCGGTGTTATGTCTGCCGTTAAATGATTTTAACTACTATGTTAGACAGCTGTGTGAGGTTTTTTTGCTGGGTGGGGACCGAAGAGTGAGAATGGGAATCCCGTGGGATTCAATTTTGAGATGGGGATTGCAGGAGAGTCTGCCCGAGTCTAGCGGAGCGGCAATTAATTTAATGTTCAGTTTGGCTAGATTCGTGATTGTGCAAAGAAGGAATGCTCTGGTTTTTAAGGGGAGGAGAATGAATCTAAAAGAGTATTTTAAATATAAGCTAAAAGATCATTATAAGAATCTGTGGATGTTTTATTCAGAAAGGAATTTAAAGATAGTATTTTACAATCAATTTTTAAAACACAATCGATTAGTATATGTTATGGGAGACAAATTAAACTTCAGGTTTTGATGTTAATATGTGGTGGAGGAATGGCTGTGCAGAGCGGCGGAATGGATTTGAATGATACAATGGAATGATCACCATGTTGTAAATGTTCTTAATGTTCAATCAATGATATAATTTTTAAAAAGTGGGTAGCACACTTGCCTCTGAGTCAGCAGGTCGTGGGTTCAAGTTCCACTCCAGGGACTTGAGCACATAAAGCTAGGCTGACACTCCAGTGCAGTGCTGAGGGAGTGCTGCACTGTCAGAGGTGCTGATGTTCAGATGAGACATTAAACTGAGGCCCCGTCTGCTCTCTCAGGTGGACGTAAAAGATCCCATGGCACTATTTTGAAGAAGAGCAGGTGTCCTGCCCAATATTTATCCCTCAACATAACACAAACAGATTATCTGGTCGTTCGCACATTGCTGTTTGTGGGGCCTTGGTGGTGCAAATTGGCTGCTGTGTTTCCTACTTTACAACAGTGACTACACTTCAAACATACTTCAGTGGCTGGAAAGCGCTTTGAGACGTCCGGTGGCCATGAAAGGCGCTATGTAAATGCAGGTCTTTCTTTTTCTATGACCTCTGGTTATTGACCCACTCGCCAGAGGGAATAGTTTTTCTCTATTTACTCGATCAAAACCTCCCATCATCTTGAAAGCCTCTATTAGGTCACTTTGTAACCTTCTCTGTTCCAAGGAGAACAATCCGAACATTTCCAACCTCTCCTCATAACTGAAGCCCCTCATCCCTGGTAACATCCTGGTAAACCTCTTCTGTCCCCTTTCTAAGGCCTTTACATCTTTCCTGAAGTGTGGGGCCCAGAATTGTCCACAATACTCCAGCTGAGGCCTAACCAGTGGTTTATAAAGTCCGAGCCTGATCTCTTTGTTTTTATATTCTGGGCCTCTATTTATAAACACAAGTAACCCATTGGCTCTTTTAACCACCTGATCAACTTGCCCTGTCACCATTAAGGATTTGTGTGTATGGACACCAAGGTCTCTCTGCTCATCTACACTTTTCATAATCGCTCCATTTATAGTTTACTGTCTTTACATATTCCTCCCAAAGTGTATCACTTCACACTTCTCCACATTGAACTCTATCTGCCATGCTTCACCCATTTCACCATCCTGTCTGTGTCACCCTGAAGTCTGTAACTATCCTCATCACAATCTAATACGTTGTCAAGTTTCGGATCATCGGCAAACTTTATAAATACATATTTTGGTTCTGTCTTCACAAAGGAGGACACAAATAACCTCCCAGAGATGCCGGGGAACATAGGGTCTGATGAAAGGGTGGAACTGAAAGAAATCAGTATTTGTAGGGAAATGGTGTTAGAAAAATTGATGGGACTGAAGGCCGATAAATCCCCAGGGCCTGATAATCTACATCCCAGGGTACTTAAGGAAGTGGCCCTAGAAGTAGTAGATGCATTGCTGGTCATCTTCCAGAACTCGATAGACTCTGGAACAGTACCCATGGATTGGAGGGTAGCTAATGTTACCCCACTATTCAAAAAAGGTGGTAGAGAAAAGGCGGGGAATTATAGACCGGTAAGCTTGACATCGGTAGTGGGGAAAATGCTAGAGTCCATTATAAAAGATGTAATAGCAGAGCACTTGGAAAGCAGTGACTGGATCGGACAAAGTCAACATGGATTTACAAAAGGTAAATCATGCTTGACTAATCTACTGGAATTTTTGGAGAATGTAACTGGTAAAATAGATAAGGGAGAACCAGTGGATGTGGTGTATTTGGACTTTCAGAAGGCTTTCGATAAGGTCCCGCATAAGAGATTAGCGTGCAAAATTAAGGCACATGGGATTGGGGGCAAGGTATTGACTTGGATAGAGAACTGGTTGGCGGACAGAAAGCAAAGAGTTGGAATAAACGGGTCATTTTCTGAGTGGCAGGCAGTGACTAGTGGGGTACCGCAAGGATCGGTCCTAGGACCCCAGCTGTTCACAATATATATTAGTGATCTGGACGAGGGAATTGGATGTAATATCTCCAAATTTGCAGACGACACAAAGCTGGGTGGGAGGGTATGCTGTGAGGAGGATGTCGAGAAACTCCAGCACGATTTGGACAGGTTGGGTGATTGGGCAGAAACATGGCAAATGCACTATAATGTGGATAAATGTGAGGTTATCCACTTTGGTGGCAAAAACAGGAAGGCAGATTATTATTTGAATGGCAATAGAATGGGAGAAGGGGAAGTGCAAAGAGACCTGGGTGTTCTTGTACACCTGATCAACTTGCCCAGAGAGTGGTGAACCTGTGGAATTCTCTGCCACAGAGGGCGGTGGAGGCCAATTCATTAAATATATTCAAGAAAGAGTTGGATATATTTCTTAAGGCTAAAGGGATCAAGGGATATGGGGAGAAGGCAGGGACCGGTTGCTGAATTTGGATGATCAGACATGATCTCATTGAATGGCGGAGCAGGCTCGAAGGGCCGAATGGCCTACTCCTGCTACTATCTTCTATGTTTCTATGTTTTTATGCTCCCTACACCCGAGTCTAGTTCATTTGTAAAAATTGAAAAGAGTAATGGACCCAAAACTGACCCTTGGGGAACATCACTCAAACCACCTCCCAGTCTGCAAAAAACATCCATCCACCACCCTTAGCTTCCTGTCACTGAACCATTTCCGTATTCATACTGACACTTTCCCCTTAATTCCAGGGGCTTCCATCTCATTAACAAGCTTCCTGTGCAGCACTTTGTCAAATACCTTCTGAATGTCCATATATACAACATTTACTGCACTACCTTGATTAACTTTCCCTGTCCATATATACAACATCTACTGCACTACCTTGATCAACTTTCCCTGTCCATATATACAACATCTACTGCACTACCTTGATCAACCTTCCCTGTCCATATATACAACATCTACTGTATTACCTTGATCAACCTTCCCTGCCCATATATACAACATCTACTGCACTACCTTGATCAACCTTCCCTGTCCATATATACAACATCTACTGTATTACCTTGATCAACCTTCCCTGTCCATATATACAACATCTACTGCACTACCTTGATCACCCTTCCCTGTCCATATATACAACATCTACTGCACTACCTTGATCAACCTTCCCTGTCCATATATACAACATCTACTGCACTACCTTGATCAACCTTCCCTGTCCATATATACAACATCTACTGCACTACCTTGATCAACCTTCCCTGTCCATATATACAACATCTACTGCACTACCTTGATCAACCTTCCCTGTCCATATATACAACATCTACTGTATTACCTTGATCAACCTTCCCTGCCCATATATACAACATCTACTGCACTACCTTGATCAACCTTCCCTGTCCATATATACAACATCTACTGCACTACATTGATCAACCTTCCCTGTCCATATATACAACATCTACTGCACTACCTTGATCAACCTTCCCTGCCCATATATACAACATCTACTGCACTACCTTGATCACCCTTCCCTGTCCATATATACAACATCTACTGCACTACCTTGATCAACCTTCCCTGTCCATATATACAACATCTACTGCACTACCTTGATCAACCTTCCCTGCCCATATATACAACATCTACTGCACTACCTTGATCAACATTCCCTGTCCATATATACAACATCTACTGTATTACCTTGATCAACCTTCCCTGTCCATATATACAACATCTACTGCACTACCTTGATCACCCTTCCCTGTCCATATATACAACATCTACTGTATTACCTTGATCAACCTTCCCTGTCCATATATACAACATCTACTGCACTACATTGATCAACCTTCCCTGTCCATATATACAACATCTACTGCACTACCTTGATCAACCTTCCCTGCCCATATATACAACATCTACTGCACTACCTTGATCACCCTTCCCTGTCCATATATACAACATCTACTGCACTACCTTGATCAACCTTCCCTGTCCATATATACAACATCTACTGCACTACCTTGATCAACCTTCCCTGCCCATATATACAACATCTACTGCACTACCTTGATCACCCTTCCCTGTCCATATATACAACATCTACTGCACTACCTTGATCAACCTTCCCTGTCCATATATACAACATCTACTGCACTACCTTGATCAACCTTCCCTGCCCATATATACAACATCTACTGCACTACCTTGATCAACATTCCCTGTCCATATATACAACATCTACTGTATTACCTTGATCAACCTTCCCTGTCCATATATACATCTACTGCACTACCTTGATCACCCTTCCCTGTCCATATATACAACATCTACTGCACTACCTTGATCAACCTTCCCTGTCCATATATACAACATCTACTGCACTACCTTGATCAACCTTCCCTGTTACCTCATCAGAGAATTCAATCAGGTTCATCAAACATGATTTACCTTTAGCAAATCTCTCTCTCTGACTTTAGCAATTCACTGGCTCTCTAATAACTTAACCACCACCGATTTTAGGCAGACTGGCTTGTAGTTTCCTGGTTTATCCCTCTCCTCTTTCTTGAATAGTGTGCATAACATGCATCAAACTGTCCCGTATCTAACAAACAGTGTGAGTGTGAGCCCTCGGGTCACTCTGTGCACACTAGTGAGCCAATTCAGTGCACACGTGCCCTCTGAGCTACTGCTCTTGTGAGAAAGACACTATATATCCTTCCTTCCTTCCCTCCCTCCCTCTGTGGATGTCGGGTGAGGAACAGGATTGGGATTGGTTGTGATGCATTCTGCGGTCGAATAGCCTATTGCCACTCACTGTCTAGACACAACTGGCCACTTGGACAAAGTAGAGAAGTCTTTCTGGTGGCTGGGGAGCTGCACCTTAGCAGGTCTTGTTATCAGGAAAGCTGTTTGCCAAAGTTCTGCAGTGAGGCCCTTTCTCGCTGATATTCGTATCCAAGTATTTATTCTTAAAGACAATTAATTTAAAAATAAACAAGTGACACAGACACACCTACCAAAAGTAGGGGCCCCGTCCACTCCCGTGGGACATCCCTGAACTGCTGCTGAACCACAGCGGCCCATGTGTCTGAGCGTTCACAGAGCGGAACGTAGTTCCTCAGTGACGCCCACCTGTAAACAGACAGATCACCAGCTAGACACACACAGCACACAGCACGGTCTCTCACCCTCCGAACAATCCTCCACACACACAGCTCCATGGATCACAACAACATTTACGGAAATGTCACTCCAGTTCGTGGTAACAAGCAAAAGCAAAACATCCAAGGGTTCATCAACCCAGGTAGGAGAGACAACACAATGTGAGTGTGTGTGAGAATTTGTGTGTGTGTATGTGTGTGAGAGACAGAGGCTGTGTGGGTGTGTGTGAGAGAGTCTGTGAGTGTGAGAGAGAGAGTCTGTGTGTGAGAGAGAGTGTGTGTGAGAGAGAGTCTGTGTGTGTGTGAGAGAGTCTGTGTGTGTGAGAGTCTGTGTGTGTGAGAGAGAGAGTCTGTGTGTGTGTGAGAGAGTCTGTGTGTGTGTGAGAGAGTCTGTTTGTGTGTGTGAGAGAGAGAGTCTGTCTGTGAGAAAGTCTGTGTGTGTGTGTGAGAGTCTGTGTGTGTGTGAGAGAGAGTGTGTGTGCGTGTGAAAGAGAATTTGTGTGTGTGAGAGAGAGTCTGTGTGTGAGAGAGAGAGTCTGTGTGTGTGTGAGATTCTGTGTGTGTGTGCAGGAATCTGTATGTGTGTGCGTGTGTGTGTGTGAAAGTCTGTGTGTGTATCTCTGTGAGTCTGTGAGTCTGTGTGTGTGAGAGGGTCTCTGTATGTGAGAGGGTCTGTGTGTGTGAGTCTGAGTGTGTGTGACTCTGTGTGTGTGGTGGGGGGGTGCTAAATAGGGAGGTGGCAAAGGCTTTAAACTAGTAAGAAGGGGGAGGGATCTACATGAAACGTAAGCAGCCCAAACATAAATAAAACAGGAAAATGAGCATCGGACAGAATAAAGTAAGGGAGGACATTGATAAAAAGGGAATAAATAGAGTTATAGAACAGGATTCTCAAAAGATGTCTGAACGTAAAGTGAGAGGAAATCCTATTACAAATTAATTCAACTTTCTGTACAGCAATGCACACAGTGTCCAAAATAAAACAAGGGAGCTGGAGGCAATCATGCATTGGGAGGAACCAGACACAGTAGGGATTACTGAGACATGGTTGCATAAAAATCAGGACTGGGAATTAAACATTGCAGGGTATAACAAATTTAGAAAAGATAGAGAGGGAAATAAGGGGAGGTGGAGTAGCTGTACTTATTAGGGATAACATAATGGCAGTAGAAAAAAGGGACATAGATATCAGCAATACAAAAATAGAATCCATATGGCTAGAGATAAAATATAATAAAGGATCAATCACACTAATAGTCATATAGTCTACAGACCACCCAATAGTGGAAGGGAGGTGGTGGAAGAACTATACAGACAAATTAGAGAAATGAGTAAAAAACATAGAAAAATAATCAACTACCCCGATATTAATTGGACAGAAGAGGTAGGTAAAGGGGATAAGGGAATGGAGTTCCTACAATGTGTACAGGACTCCTTTCGAACCCAGTATGTAAAAATCCCAACAAGGGAGGATTCACTATTGGATCTAGTTATGGGGAATGAACCAGAGCAGATAAGAGAAGTAAAAGTAGGGGAACATATAGGCAATAGTAACCATAATATAATATGCCTTAAGATGACAATAGAGAAGGACATAAGAATGACAAAAATCAAGTTAATAGATTGGAGAAAAGCTGATCTTGAGGGGCTGAGAATAGAACTTGGGAAAATAAAATGGGCAACAATATTGGCAAACAGCGATGTAGAATGACAATGGGAAACATTTAAAACAGTGTGTTATAAATCTCATCATCATAAAGAAACTACACATGAAATAACACTGGACAGGCAGCTGGTGGCACCGTCCAAGGAGTATAAATACTCAGGCGTGGGCCCAGCTTGCCAGGGACATTTTGTAAGACAAGGAGCTAGTGAAGTACAACTAGACCTCCATGTTCTGAAACAAGTTGATTAAAGCCTTCCTCTATGCTCAAACCAAGTGCGGAGTGAGTTTTATTACGTCACAGTGTTCAACAGAGTGCAGGAAAAATATATTCCGCTAAAAGGAAAGAACAAATTAAACACTAATGAGACTCCATGGATGAATAAAGATATAAGGAAACAATTGAAGGTAAGGAAAGAGGCAAACATTAAGTACATAGACAGCAGAGGAGTGCATGATAAGGGAGAATACGAAGGGATTAGGAGAGAAGTCAAACAAATACAATTAGGGAGGCAGAGAGGAACTATGAAATTAAATTAGCAAGGAACATAAAACAAAATATTAAAATATTTTACAGACACATCAATAAAGCAGGGAAGATTGGGATGGCAATAGGGCCATTAAGGGATAGACAGGACAATGCCACCGGCAGTGATAGAGAGATGGCAGAAATATTAAATCATTATTTTGCTTCAGTATTTACCAGGGAGATAGAACAGGAGGGCATGACATTGGATGATGAGATGAGTAATGATATGTGCATTTAAAATAAAAAAGGGGATATATTAAATAAACTAATCAAACTCAAAGAGGACAAAGCCCCTGGTCCAGATGGGTTGCATCCCCGCATTTTAAAAGAATCCAGGGAAGAGATAGCAGAGGCATTACTACACATATTTAATAATTCGTTAGAAAAAGGTGTAGTGCCAGAGGACTGGTGGATAGCTAACATAATACCGATATTTAAGAAGATGGATAGCACATGTCCAGTGAATTATAAACCAGTCAGTTTAACATCGGTGGTAGGAAAAATAATGGAATCCCTACTAAAGGAAAAAATAGACGAAGATCTAGAAACCAAAAATATAATAATGAATAGTCAGCATGGATTTCAATAGGGAAAGTCTTGCTTGACCAACCTTATTGATTTTTTGAAGAGGTAATAGAGAGAGTAGACAAGGGTAATGCAGTAGATGTAATTTATCTAGATTTTTAAAAGGCCTTCGATAAGGTGCCCCATAATAGACTGATGAACAAGCTCAGAGAATGTGGAGTCGGGGACAAGTAGCAGAATGGATTGCTGGCTGGCTTCAGGACAGAAAGCAGAGAGTGGGAGTAAAGGGTAGCTATTCACAGTGGCAGAAGGTGGGTAGTGGTGTTCCACAAGGATCAGTGCTGGGACCACTGTTGTTCACAATTTACATTAACGATTTAGACTTTGGAATCAAAAACACAATTTCTAAATTTACGGATGACACCAAATTGGAGGGGATAGTCAATACTGAGGAGGACTGCAATAAATTACAGGAGGACATTAATAAACTTGCAGAACGGGCAATTAATTTCTGGGCCAAATATTGTTTCCACTTGTGAGGAAGAGCATAACTAGAGGCCATCAATATAAGATAGGCACCAAGAAATCCAATAGGGAATTCAGAAGAAACCTTTTTACCCAGAGAGTGGTGAGAATGTGGAACTCGCTGCCACAGGGAGTGGTTGAAGTGAAAAGTATAGATGCAGTTAAGGGGAGGCTAGACAAACATATGAGGGAGAGAGGGAATAGAGGGTTATGCTGATAGATTTAGATGAGGAAAAACTTGAGGAGGCTCGAGTGGAGCATAAATGCCGGCATGGCCTGGTTGGGCCGAATGGCCTGTTTCTGTGCCGTATATCCGATGTGATCCTATGTAAACTGTAATGTGTGTCACTGGCGAGGGGCCGGAACCCACAGTGCTGTGAAGGTTCTCACTGGGGTGAGGTGTCAGTGGGGGCTGATGGCGCTAAACCCCAGCGACACTCAACACCATCAGCAGAGCACGGAGGGGAAAAAGAACAATGAGTAAAACTAAGAAAGTGGCAAAGTGTTTTCGATCTCCAGCTGCCACACTTGCTCCTGATTTGCATGACTCTGTATGACTGGTTTTGTTGGTTGAGTCACCACTGTTCAAACAACACAGTGACCAGCATAGCAACAACAACTAGCATTTATATAGAAATAATAACAACAGAAAATGCTGAAAACACTCAGCAGGTCAGGCAGCATCGTGAAGAGAGAAAAACAGAGTTAATATTTCAGATCGATGACCCTTCATCAGAACTGGAAAAAGTTTGAGATGTAGCAGATTGTTAAGCAAGTGTAGGGGCAGGGAGAGGGAGGAGGGGAGGAAAGAACAAATGGAAGGTCTGTGATAGGATAGAAGGCAAGCGAGATGAAAAGACAAAAGGAATGATGGTGCAAGGCAAAAGGTGATGGTAATGGGATAAGTTAAGAAACAGAACATGACTCTAGATGAGGTTTAAATGGCAATGGCAGAATGAAAGACAGCTGCCATGTAAATAAATAAAAAGGGGCCGAGGTTATGGTCTGAAATTGTTGAACTCAACGTTGAGTCCAGAAGGCTGTAAAGTGCCTAATCGAAAGATGAGGTGCTGTTCCTCGAGCTTGCGTTGAGTTTTGTTGGAACAGTGTAAGAGGCCGAGGATGGAGAGGTCAGAGTGGGAGTGGAGCGGAAAATTAAAGTGACAGACCAATTTTTGTATCACCTGCAAACTTCTTAATCATGCCCACTACATTGAAGTCTAAATCATTGATATATACCACAAGAAACCAAGGGACCTGGTACTGAGCCCTGCAGAACCCCACTGGAAATAGCCTTCCAGTCATAAAAACTCTCATCAACCATTACCCTTTGCTTCCTGCCACTGAGCCAATTTTGGATCTAACTTGCCACTTTCCCTTGGACCCTATGGGCTTTTACTTTTCTGACCAGTCTGTCATGTGAGACCTTGTCTAAAGCCTTCCTGAAATCCATGTAGACTACATCAAACACGCTACCCTCATTGACCTTCCATGTTACCTCCTCAAAAAATTCAATCAACTTATTCAGACACAACCTTACCTTAACAAGTCCATGCTAACTGTCCTTAATTAATCCGTGCCTTTCTAAATGATGATTAATACTGTCCTTCAGAATCTTTTCCAATAATTTGCCCACCACCGAGGTTAGGCTGACTGACCTGTAATTATTCAGTCTATCCCTTTCGCCCCTTTTAAACAATGGTATAATGGAAGATCAGGAAGTAGAATCAGTATGGGTGGAGATAAGGAATAACAAGGGGCAGAAAACACTGGTAGGAATAATATACAGGCCCCCTAAGAGTAGCTATACTGTTGGACAGAATATTAATCAAGGAATAGTAGGAGCTTGCAACGAAGGTAATGCAATAATCTTGGGGGACTTTAATCTTCATATAGACTGGACAAATCAAATTGGCAAAGGTAGTCTGGAGGACGAGTTCATGGAATGCATTTGGGAAAGATTCCTAGAACAATATGTCATAGAACCAACACGGAACAGGGTATTTTAGATCTTGTATTGTGTAATGAGACGAGGTTAATTAGCAATCTCATAGTAAAGGATCCTCTGGGGCAGAGTGGTCATAATATGATAGAATTTCACGTTAATTTTGAGAGTGACTTGCCATAGCGAAACTAGAGTCTTAAACTTAAATAAAGCCAATTACATAGGTATGAGGGACGAGTTGGCTAAGGTAGATTGGAAAATAGATTAAAAGGTATGGCAGTAGATAAGCAGTGGCTAGCATTTAAAGAAATATTTCATAATTCTCAACAAAAATACATTCCATTGAGAAACAAAAACTTCATGGTAAAAGTGAATCAACTGTGGCTAACTAAAGAAGTTAAGGATAGCATTAGATTTTAAAAAAAAGCTGATAATGTTGCAAAGAATAATAGTAAGCCTGAGGATTGGGAGAGTTTCAGAAACCAGCAAAGGATGACCAATATATTGATAAAAAGGGAAAAAATAGAATATGAGAGAAAACTAGCAAGAAATATAAAAGCAGATTGTAAGAGTTTCTACAAGTATGTAAAAAGGAAAAGAGTAGCAAAAGTAAATGTTGGTCCCTTAGAGGCTGAGACAGGAGAAATTATTAAGGGGAATAAGGAAATGGCAGAAACGTTAAACAAATATTTTGTATCTGTCTCCACAGTAGAAGACACAAAAAACATACAAAAATGGTGGGGAACCAAGGGTCTAATGAGGGTGAGGAACTTAATGTAATTAATATAAGTAGAGAAAAAGCACTAGAGAAACTAATGGGACTGAAAGCTGACAAATCCCCTGGACCTGACGACCTACATCCTAGGGTTCTAAAAGAGGTGGCTGAAGAGATAGTAGATGCAATGGTTTTGATCTTCCAAAATTCCTTAGATTCTGGAATGGTACCAGCGGACTGGAAGGTTGCAAATATAACACCGCTATTCAAGAAAGGAGGGAGAGAAAAAACAGGGAACTACAGGCCAGTTAGCCTGACATCAGTCGTCAGGAAAATGCTGGAATCCATTATTAAGGACATGGTATCAAGTCACTTAGAAAATCATAACATGATTAGGCAAAGTCAACATGGTTTTATGAAAGGGAAATCGTGTTTGACAAATTCATTAGAGTTTCTTGAGGATGTAACTAGCAGGGTAGATAACGAGGAACCAGTGGATGTAGTATATTGGATTTCCTAAAGGCATTCGATAAGGTGCCACATAGAAACATAGAAACATAGAAACATAGAAGATAGGAGCAGGAGTCGGCCATTTGGCCCCTCGAGCCTGCTCCACCATTCAATGAGATCATGGCTGATCAACCAAATTCAGTACCCCGTTCCTGCCTTCTCCCCATATCTCTTGATCCCTTTAGCCTTAAGAAATATATCGAACTCCTTGAATATATTTAATGAATTGGCCTCCATTGACTTCTGTGGTAGAGAATTCCATAGGTTCACCACTCTCTGGGTGAAGAAATTCCTCCTCATTTCTGTCCTAAAAGGCCTACCCCTTATCCTTAGACTGTGACCCCTGGTTCTGGATTCCCCAAACATTGGGAACATCCTCCCTGCATCTAGTATGTCCAGTACTGCCAGAATTTTATAAGTTTCAATGAGATCCCCTCTCATTCTTCTAAACTTCAGCGAGTTCAAGCCCAATCGACCCAATCTCTCCTCATACGTCATTCCTGCCATCCCAGTTATCAGCCTGGTGAATCGTCGCTGAACTCCTTCCATGGCAAGAATATCCTCCCTCAGATAAGGTGACCAAAACTGCACACAATACTCAAGATGTGGTCTCACCAATGCCCTGTACAACTGCAGCAAGACATCCTTGTTCTTGTACTCAAACCCTCTCGCTATGAAGGCCAACATACCATTTGCCTTCTTAACTGCCTGCTGCACCTGCATGCTTACCTTCAGCGACTGGTGCACAAGGACACCCAGGTCTCGTTGCACTTCCCCTTATTCCAATCTATTGCCATTCAGATAATAATCTGCCTTCCTGTTTTTGACACCAAAGTGGATAACCTCACATTTATCCACGTTATATTGCATCTGCCATGCTTCTGCCCAATCACCCAACCTGTCCAAATCATCCTGTAATTTCTCGGCATCCTCCTCACAGCACACACGCCCACCCAGCTTTGTGTCATCTGCAAATTTGGAGAAATTACATCTAGTTCCCTTGTCTAGATCATTAATATACATTGTGAATAGCTGGGGTCCAGGGACCGATCCCTGCGGTACTCCACTAGTCACTGCCTGCCACTCGGAAAAAGACCCGTTTATTCCAACTCTTTGCTTTCTATCTGCCAACCAGTTCTCTATCCAAGTCAATACCTTGCCCCCAATCCCATGTGCCTTAACTTTACATGCTAATCCCTTATGTGGGACCTTATTGAAAGCCTTCTGAAAGTCCAAATACACCCACCTTATTGAATTCCTTGACATTGTAACAGAAAAGGTAGATAAGGGTCATGTGGTAGATGTAATATATTTGGATTTCCGAAAGGCCTTCGCTAAGGTACCACATAGTAGACTAATGACTATGGTCAGAACATGTGGAGTCAGGGAACAAGTAGCAGAATGGATAGCAAGCTGGCTACAAAACAGAAACCAGAGAGTAGATGTTCAAGGTAGTTACTCAGACTGGCAAAAGGTAAGAAATGGTGTTCCACAGGGATCGGTGCAGGGACCACTGCTGTTCACCATTTACATAAATGATTTGGACTTGGGAATTGGAAGTACAATTTCAAATTCTGTGGACGACACCAAATTGGGGGTGGAGTTAATATAGAGGAGGTCTGTGACAAAATACAGAAAGACATTAATAAACCTGCAGAATGGGTGTGTAATTGGCAAATTAACTTCAATATAAATGTGAGCTGTTACATTTTGGAAGGGAAAATAAGGAGGCCCTATGCTCCTTGGGAAAATAAATGCCTAAATAGAATCATAGAATCATAGAAAGTTACAGCGCGGAAGGATGCCATTTCGGCCCATCGTGTCCGCGCCGGCCAACAAAGAGCTATCCAGCCTAATCCCACTTCCCAGCTCTTGGTCCGTAGCCCTGCAGGTTAGAGCATCCCAAGTGCACATCCAAGTACTATTTAAATGTGGTTAGTGTTCCTGCCTCTATCACTCTTTCAGGCAGTGAGTTCCAGACCTCTACAACCCTCTGGGTGAAGAAATTTCCCCTCAAATCCCCTCTAAACCTTCCCCAAATTACTTTAAACCTGTGGGGTGAAGGAGCAAAGGAATGCAGGGGTACAGATACAAAAATCAGTAAATGTAGCAACGCAGGTTAAGACAGCCATAGAAAAAAGGCAAGCAAAGAAGCAGAGAAGTTATGTTAAACTTGTACAGAACCTTGGTTAGACTACACTCAAGGTGAAGCTAGATAAGCACATGAGGGAGTAAGGAATAGAAGGTTATGCTGATGGGGTGAGATGAAGAGGGCTGGGAGGAGGCTGGTGTGGAGCAGAAACGCCCCGGCACGGACCAGTTGGGCCAAATGGCCTGTTTCTGTGCTATAAATACTATGGACTATGTATTATCTCGGCTCTTAAACTCTTTTCTTATTTTCTCATATTCTCCTTTAGTTTTCCCATCAATTATTAATCCTATAGTTCTCTTAGGGCCTTTTCTTCAATTTTAATTGGTTTCTAACCTCTTTCTTTAACCATGACATCCTAAAACTACCCTTAGTTTCCTTTTTTTTAAAGAAATATACTTATTCTGTACTTGCAATCTCTTTTTAAAACCTCCCAATGTTGCTCTCTAGTCCTGCGTCAATCTCTCCTTCCACCTCAGCTCAGCGAGCTCAGTCCTCATCTTTCAAATATCTGCCCCAATCCAATCTGGTCAAGTTTGTGGACGGACTTTTCCCTTTCTAGTTGGATCTTAAACCTCTCCATATTGTGCTCACTACTCCCAAGCTGCTCACCCACATTTAACTCTGCCTGATCTATTTCACTGCACATAACCAGATCCAGCAACACCTCCACCCTTGTAGTCAACTATCTTACTGCCTGAGGAAGGAGTCCCGTACACATTGCAGGAATTCCATTCCCTTTTCTCCATTTACTGCCTCCCTGTCCCAATCGATAAGTGGTCACTAGAATCTCCCAGAACAATAATTCTGTTATTCCTACTTATCTTGACTCTGATTGCAGATTTCCTCTTCCACTTCCTTCTCACAATTAGGGGGGTCTGATTAATGGAACAAGCCCTTTTTATCTTTGATCTCCATCCATCCTGACTAGGTCTGTACGCCTCCCTTGACGACATCACTCCTCTCTACACCCTGTATTTCCTCTTTCCCCAATATTGCTCCTCCGCCTCCTCGCTTTTAATTTCTATCCCTCCTAAAATGTCCTGATCTGTTTATTTTCCATTCTTGTCCAATTTCACTCATTGGTCTGTTTCTGAAATTGCTGTCTATGAAACTGATCTGAAGAAGGTTCCAAACCTGCCCCCTCCCATCATCGAGAGGAGCAACAGGCCAAGGGAGCCCAGCCCAAGAGCTAATCCAGGTGAATCTCTGGTCTGTGCTTTGCTTTTTCTGTCTGAGCTGCCTCCTGCCTTCACTTCAATCTTCTCCCCATGTGTAGTTACTCCATTTGATTTTATTCCTCTACTCCATATTCCTCTGACTAACTTGTTTCCTGCATGAATATTATTCTCATCTATTTCTCCTTTCTCTATTAGCTGGTCCTGTTTGTTTATATTTCCCTGATTCTTTCCTCGTTTAAATTATCAAACATTTCCAAGCCAATCTGATTGGTTCTTCTGTCCAGGAAGAAAGAGGAATGTTTATTTTGGTTAAATCATAGCTTTTCCTGCTTTTTGTTTTTAATTCGGTAACAGATTGTGAATGTGTTTTTCTACACTTGTGAATCAGTGCTGCATTTCTGACCTGTTACATGGTGCGCTGGTTCAAGAAGACCACGTTTATTAATGGAAGTGATTGAGGTTGAAAATACCCGTTTTTGTTCAATTATTTTTAACACTGTGAACTAAAGAACTACAGCATCTTCTATTTGTTGGTTGTCTGGTTGCATTGTGAATAATATTCTAATTACTTCTGTGGACATCCAGCACGTCAGCGCCATAGGAAAGCCGCTGCTCCTGCTGCTTGTGCAGCCACTGCTATAGAGACATGAGGGATGGGCGAATACGTTGAAAACTTTAAAATTAATACAAATTGCACAAATAGATTTGCCTCTTTCAGCTCACCTTGGGCTTTTGGATTGTTTCTCGATGCACAACCATGTAACTGAGTGACGTTTCTGAAGCATTTCTAGAGGAATAGAATTCAAAAGCAGAGAAGTTATGTTAAACTTATATCGAACCTTGTCCGATTGTCTCATGATTTGAGACGGTGGGGTGGCGATATGGCATTACTGTATAAATGCTTTTAAGTGGTTGCTGTTGCTGCTGTTGTTGGTGTAAAAGATGTTGCTGTAAAAGTTGTTGTTGTTGTTGTTGTTGAACAATTGGCCCACGGACGAAACGGTCGCACTCAAAGGAGTTCCTGGCCTGCTCAGTACAAAAGAAATTAGAGGGAACATTGGTTGGGATGTTTTACTATGTTAAACACGCTGTATAAATGCAAGTTGTTGTTTCTGGTACCGGCTGTAATAAAACACACTTAATGGACCAAACTCAGGGATAAACTGGGGACACAAATGGTGTAGGTGGAGTGCCACCTAGATCGACTGCCGCAGTCAGTTGCAGAATGGGGATTTTTTTTGTTATTTTGGATGTAGGCATCGCTGGCAAGGCCATCATTTATTGCCCATCCCTAGTTGCCCTTGAGAAGGTGGTGGCGAGCCGCCGCCTTGAACTGCTGCAGTCCGTGTGGTGAAGGTGCTCCCACAGTGCTGTTAGGGAGGGAGTTCCAGGATTTTGACCCAGCGACAATGAAGGATCGGCGATATATTTCCAAGTCAGGATGGTGTGTGACTTGGAGGGGAACTTGGAGGTGGTGCTGTTCCCATGCGCCTGCTGCCCTTGTCCTTCTAGGTGGTAGAGGTCGTGGGTTTGGGAGGTGTTGCTGAAGAAACCTTGGCGAGTTGCTGCAGTGCATCTTGTAGATGGTACACACTGCAGCCACGGTACGCTGGGGGTGGAGGGAGTGAATCACAGAATCACAGAAACCCCACAGTGCAGATAGAGGCCATTTCGGCCCATCGAGCCTGCACCGACACATATCCCACCCGATCCCCGTAACCCCTACACCAACACATATCCCACCCTATCCCCGTAACCCCACATATTTTAATCCCCCTAACACTAAGGTTCAATTTATCATAGCCAATCAACCTAACCCGCACATCTTTGGACTGTGGGAGGAAACCGGAGCACCCGGAGAAAACCCACGCAAACACGGGGAGAATGTGCAAACTCCACACAGACAGTCACCCGAGGCCGGATTCGAACCCGGGTCCCTGGCGCTGTGAGGCAACAGTGCTAACCACTATGCCACCATGCTGCCACGTTTAAGGTGGTGGAAGGAGTGAATATTTAAGGTGGTGGATGGGGTGCTAATCAAGCGGGCTGATTTGTCCTGGCTGGTGTCGAGCTTCGTGAGTGTTGTTGGAGCTGCACTCATCCCCCTTGGTCTGGGCGAGGAATGTGAGGAGGACATGAGGCCTGGCAGAGCAGCACCAGCTGCTGCAGGAGAGAGGGACAGGAGGGCGAGGAGGGCAAGGTGATGTCCTTCCCCTCTGCCATCCCTCCTCCACCTGGACCTCCAGTGCCACATCCGAGAACCTGTGCACCCTCTCCCTCGGTCCCTGAGACATCCGTCAATGTGCTTCAGTGTGCCAGCCGGCACACTCCACACCTTCAGTGGAAGTGGGTGCAAGGAGCCCACAGATACTGCTCCACGAAAATTGCGTCTAATCTGCACTTCATAGAATCATAGAAATTTGCAGCACAGAAGGAGGCCATTCCACCCATCATGTCTGCGCCGGCCAAAAAAGAGAAATTCAGCCCAATCCCACTTTCCAGCTCTTGATCCATAGCCTTGTAGGTTAAGTGTGATGAGGGTTCCTGCCTCTACCACCCTTTCAGGCAGTGAGTTCCAGACCCCCACCACCTTTGGGTGAAAAAGATTCTCAACTCCCTTCCAATCCTTCTACCCATTACTTTAAATCTATGCCCCCTGGTTATTGACCTCTCTGCTAAGGGAAACAAGTCTTCCCTATCCACTCTATCTAGGCCCCTCATAATTTTATACACCTCAGTTAAGTGTCCCCTCAGCCTCCTCTGTTCCAAAGAAAACAACTCCAGCCGATCCAATCTTTCCTCATAGTTAAAATTCTCCAGTCCTGGCAACATCCTCATAAATCTCCTCTGTACGCTCTCTAGTGCAATCACATCCTTCCTGTAATGTGGTGACCAGAACTAGCTGTGGCCTAACTAGTGCTTTATACAGTTCAAGCTTAACCTCCCTGCTCTTATAGTCTATGCCTCGGCTAATAAGGGAAAGTATCCCGTATACCTTCTTAACCACCTTATCTACCTGTCCTGCTGCCTTTAGGGATCTGTGGACATGCTCTCTAAGGTGGCCCCTGTTCCTCTACACTTCTCAGTATCCTACCATTTATTGTGTATTCCTTTGCCTTGTTAGCCCTCCCGAAATGGTTGTGGTGGTTGAAGGTCAATCATCACAGCCCCAGGACATCGCTGCAGGAGTTCCTCAGGGCAGTGTCCTAGGCCCAACCATCTTCAGCTGCTTCATCAATGACCTTCCCTCCAACATAAGGTCAGAAATGGGGATGTTCGCTGATGACTGCACAGTGTTCAGTGCCGTTCACAACTCCACAGATGATGAAGCAGTCCATGCCTGCATGCAAGAAGACCTGGACAACGTTCAGGCTTGGGCTGATAAGTGGCAGGTAACATTCGTGCCACAGAATTGCCAGGCAATGACTATCTCCAACAAGTGAGAGTCTAAACACCTCCTCTTGACATTCAACGGTATTACCATCTCCGAATACCCCACCATCAACATCCTGGGGGTCACCATTAACCAGAAACTTAACTGGACCAGCCACATAAATACTGTGGCTACAAGAGCAGGACAGAGGCTGGGTATTCTGCGGCGAGTGTCTCACCTCCTGAATCCCCAAAGCTTTTCCACCATCTACAAGGCACAAGTAAGGAGTGTGATGGAATACTCTCCATTTGCCTGGATCAATGCAGCTCCAACAACACTCAGGTCGGGTCGCGAGAGAAACTATTTCCTCTGGTGGGGCAGTTCAGAACAAAGGGGCTCAATGTTAGAATTAGAGCCAGGCCGTTCAGGGGTGATGTCAGGAAGCACTTCTTCACACAAAGCAAAGGGTAGCGGAAATCGGGAACTCTCTCCCCCAAAGAGCAGCTGAGGCTGAGGGTCAATTGAAAATTTCAAAACTGCGATCGATAGATTTACGTTGGGCGGGGTACCAAGGGATGCGGAACCATGACGAGTAGATGGAGTTAAGATCGAGATCAGCCACGGTCTAATTGAATGGTGGAGCAGGCTCCAGGGGCTGAATGGTCTGCTCCTGTTCCTATGTTCCTGTGTAAATTCACCTCACTCAAAAAGAGATGGACTTGGACTCTAGTGATATTCTCCTCTAGAACCATATTTCAAACTGCATTTTCTCCAGTGAGGAAGGAGGCCGGGCCTAATCTTAACTGTAAAAGAAAGAAGGAACTTGCATTTCTATAGCCCCTCAGGACGTCCCAAAACACTTTACAACCAATGAAGTGCTTTGGAAGTGTAGTCACGTTTGTAATGTAGGAAACGCGGCAGCCAATTTGCGCACAGCAAGCTCCCACAAACAGCAATATGGTTATTGACGTTGGTTGAGGAATAAATATTGGCCAGGACACCAGGGAGATCTCCTCTGATCTTCTTTGAATAGTTGCCATGGGATCTTTTATATCCACCTGAGAGGGCAGACGGAGCCTCGGTTTAATGTCTCATCTGAAAGTCGGCACCTCTGACAGTGCAGCACTCCCTCAGCACTGCACTGGAGTGTCAGCCTGGATTATGCACTCCTGTCTTTGATGGGGACTTGAACCCAGGACTTCTGACCTCAGAGCCACGGCTGACATCTAATCAGGTTTTGAAATGATTGTAGATTTAATTGTTAAACCAGAAAAAATGACATATTCTTCTCACCCAGTGTTGTGTTTGTGAAATTGCAGGTTTTGACATCGGTCACATCCCGCCTCCGATCGACAGAAACACCAGACCAAGCGAGCCGAGCCCAAGATCAACTCCAGGTGGATCTCACTTCTGTGGTTGATTTCTTTCCTCAGTACCAAGGTCGGACTTTACCGACCTCTCTCTCTCTCTCACACTCTCACTCTCTCTCTCTCTCACTCACTCTCACACTCTCTCTCTCTCTCTCTCACTCACACGCTCTCTCTCACTCTCTCTCTCTCTCACTCTCTCTCTCTCTCTCTCACACTCTCACTCTCTCTCTATCTCACTCACTCTCACACTCTCTCTCACTCACTCACACGCTCTCTCTCTCTCACTCTCTCTCTCTCTCTCTATCTCACTCACTCACACACTCTCTCTCTCTCACTCTCTCACTCTCTCTCTCACCCTCTCTCTCTCACTCTCTCTCTGTCTGTGTTGGATTCTCATTGTTTGCACTGCTTTTAAAAACTGCAGGGAAGGAGGTCCAGGAAGTGGGGCCCTTTCAGCGCTGGGCTCTGATGGGATGAAACTTCGCACTGGTGCAGGAGGGCTCTACATAAATGGTGATGTGGCCGGGGCTTATCGCAGACATGGGTCCTGACACAAAACTGTCTGCTAACTCGATCCTTGATACCGAGAGGCACAGTGTGAGAGGTGGAAACAATGTCACGTTGCGGTCCTGACGGCAGCTCTTGTGTGGCAAACATCCTCGGGCCAGGACCCTGGCAGTTGTGGCCAGTGATGCCCTGCAGCCTTGAGCCTGCCAGAGTTGGTGAGGTGAATAGGAGGGCACCTCATTACATGGGGCAATCCGGCACCAACCCCAGCACGGGCACATGTTGGCTCAAACTCTGGCACCTGGCCCCTACTGGGTGGGTGACTATCCGCCCCGCCCCGCCCCGGGTCCCCTCCCCACATAGTCCCTCCCTTGGGCCCATAATTAAGAGGTTCCGACCACCCCCTGGAGTAATACCGTTGTATGGACTGGCTGGAGGCTCCACTCCTTACTAGGCCCGGCTGGGACTTCCTGCCAAGGTCGGTCACTGATCTTTCACCGACCGGTTTCGCCAGAGTTTAGCCATCAGTCCGGCGGAGCTCCTGATAAAATCCAACCCCTGTGTGTCCACAGAATAGAACTGCCTGAAGAGGGCAGCTCACAGTGACCCATTTTGGTCGGAAGAGCGAGGAACGGCAAAGTAACTCAATGGTACAATTTTAAAGTGGGTGCAGGAACAGAGAGACCTGGGGGTTTAAGTACACAAGTCTTTGAAGGCAGCGGGACAGGATGAGGAGGCTGTTAAAATGCATATGTGATCCTTGGCTTTATTAATAGAGGAATGGAGTACAAAAGCAAGGAAGTTGTGCTAAACCTTGATAAAACACTGGTTAGGCCTCAGCTGGAGTATTGTGTCCAATTCTGGGCACCGCACTTTAGGAAGGGTGTCAAGACCTTGGAGAGGGTGCAGAAAGGATTTACTAGAATGATGGAGAGAGAAACAGAGTCAATGTTTCAGGGTCTGACGAGAGGTCACCGAGCTGAACCGTTAACTCTGTTTCTCTCTCCACAGATGCTGCCTGACCTGCTGAGTGTTTCCAGCATTTTCTGCTGGTATTTCAGATTTCCAGCATCCGTAGTATTTTGCTTTGCTTTTATTTTGCTGGAATGATTCCAGGGATACAGGAATTCAGTTACATGGAGAAGCTGGGGTTGTTCTCCTTAGAGCAGAGAAGGTTAAGAGGACATTTAATAGAGGCGTTCAAACTTATGATGGGGTTTGATAGAGTAGATAAAGAAAAACTGTTTCCAATGACAGGAGGGTCAGTAACCCGAGGACACAGATTGAAGATAATTGGTAAAAGAAACCGAGGGGAGAGGAGATTCTTTTGACACAGCAAGTTGTTGTGATCTGGAAAGCTCTGCCTGAAAGAACGGTGGAAGCAGATTCAATAGTAACTTTCAGAAGAGAATTCGATCTATGCTTTAAAAGGAAAAATTCACAGGGCTGTGGGGGAAGAGCAGGGGAGTGGGATTAATTCCACACTGGTAACCGCGATGGCAGCAGTCTGAGCTTCCACTGCAGCACTCAGACGTTGGGTCGCTTCCGCTGGTGCTGCAGTGGAAGCTGAGACATCGCCCATCAGACCCTGCATCATGGTTGTGTCCACAAATGCACTAATGGAGTCGCCCATCACTCCCATCCTGGAAAGAGTGGGCTCCAAGCTCTGCGCAAAGCCCCGTGCAAGGTTGGAGCCAGACTCCTCCATGCTCCTTGACAGTGACAACAGGCTCTCTGGCAGGCCTGCCATTGCACCAAGCATTTCTGTGAGCATTGCCCATCACCCTTCTTCTGTAGGCCGCCCCATCGAAGCCCTGACTTGACTCCTCTGCAGGACAACACGTGCGACCTCGCCCCCCGGGGAGCTGGCACCAGCGCTACCCTCTCCCCCTGCCCTGGCTGCAGCCCACTCCTGCCCGGTGACTCACCACGTGCAGATCCCGCCTCTGTACTACCCTCTAAAGTACGCACAGTGGCAGTTTCTGAGCTGGTGCCCGCGAGAGTGAGAGCGAGTGACGGTATCTCTTCTTCTCAATCACTCTCCTCTTGATCTTCCTGCACTGGCTGGGCTGGTTGGATTTCTTGGTTATATGAAATGGAGAAAGGCACAAGGGTGGGGTTGTGATGAGGGGAGTGGGGGGAAGCAGGATGTGCATGTTTACACCATCAGCAGCTTGTACGTGAGAAGAGATTGTGGGGTGAGGGGGAAGTGTGATGTGAGAAGGAGGATCAGATATGAGCATACCATCACTTTCAAAGATTTCAGCCTCGCCTCCCCACGGACTCAGTGACGGCCCCGCCAATAATGTCAAGCACATCCTCCAGCTGGGTCAGGATGTGCAGGCTTGCCTGTCCCCTGTCGGTGAGCTGCTGCTGCCTGTGCGGTTATGAGCCACCTTGGCCTGCAAGAGAAAGACAAGTGTGTCAGTGAGTGTGGGGCAATGTGTTTGGGTGAAGTGTGTCAGTGAGTGTGGGGCAATGTGTTTGGGTGAAGTGTGTCAGTGAGTGTGGTGCAATGTGTTTGGGTGAAGTGTGTCAGTGAGTGTGGGGCAATGTGTTTGGGTGAAGTGTGTCAGTGAGTGTGGTGCAATGTGTTTGGGTGAAGTGTGTCAGTGAGTGTGGTGCAATGTGTTTGGGTGAAGTGTGCCAGTGAGTGTGGTGCAGTGTGTTTAGGTGAAGTGTGTCAGTGAGTGTGGGGCAATGTGTTTGGGTGAAGTGTGTCAGTGAGTGTGGTACAATGTGTTTGGGTGAAGTGTGTCAGTGAGTGTGGTGCAATGTGTTTGGGTGAAGTGTGTCAGTGAGTGTGGTGCAATGTGTTTGGGTGAAGTGTGTCAGTGAGTGTGGGGCAATGTGTTTGGGTGAAGTGTGTCAGTGAGTGTGGGGCAATGTGTCTGGGTGAAGTGTGCCAGTGAGTGTGGTGCAGTGTGTTTAGGTGAAGTGTGTCAGTGAGTGTGGGGCAATGTGTTTGGGTGAAGTGTGTCAGTGAGTGTGGTGCAATGTGTTTGGGTGATGTGTGTCGGTGAGTGTGGTGCAATGTGTTTGAGTGAAGTGTGTCAGTGAGTGTGGTGCAATGTGTTTGGGTGAAGTGTGTCAGTGAGTGTGGTGCAATGTGTTTGGGTGAAGTGTGTCAGTGAGTGTGGTGCAATGTGTTTGGGTGAAGTGTGTCAGTGAGTGTGGTGCAATGTGTTTGGGTGAAGTGTGTCAGTGAGTGTGGTGCAATGTGTTTGGGTGAAGTGTGTCAGTGAGTGTGGTGCAATGTGTTTGGGTGAAGTGTGTCAGTGAGTGTGGGGCAATGTGTTTGGGTGAAGTGTGTCGGTGAGTGTGGTGCAATGTGTTTGGGTGAAGTGTGTCAGTGAGTGTGGTGCAATGTGTTTGGGTGATGTGTGTCAGTGAGTGTGGTGCAATGTGTTTGGGTGAAGTGTGTCAGTGAGTGTGGTGCAATGTGTTTGGGTGAAGTGTGTCAGTGACTGTGGTGCAATGTGTTTGGGTGATGTGTGTCAGTGAGTGTGGTACAATGTGTCTGGGTGAAGTGTGCCAGTGAGTGTGGTGCAGTGTGTTTAGGTGAAGTGTGTCAGTGAGTGTGGGGCAATGTGTTTGGGTGAAGTGTGTCAGTGAGTGTGGTACAATGTGTTTGGGTGAAGTGTGTCAGTGAGTGTGGTGCAATGTGTTTGGGTGAAGTGTGTCAGTGAGTGTGGTGCAATGTGTTTGGGTGAAGTGTGTCAGTGAGTGTGGGGCAATGTGTTTGGGTGAAGTGTGTCAGTGAGTGTGGGGCAATGTGTCTGGGTGAAGTGTGCCAGTGAGTGTGGTGCAGTGTGTTTAGGTGAAGTGTGTCAGTGAGTGTGGGGCAATGTGTTTGGGTGAAGTGTGTCAGTGAGTGTGGTGCAATGTGTTTGGGTGATGTGTGTCGGTGAGTGTGGTGCAATGTGTTTGAGTGAAGTGTGTCAGTGAGTGTGGTGCAATGTGTTTGGGTGAAGTGTGTCAGTGAGTGTGGTGCAATGTGTTTGGGTGAAGTGTGTCAGTGAGTGTGGTGCAATGTGTTTGGGTGAAGTGTGTCAGTGAGTGTGGTGCAATGTGTTTGGGTGAAGTGTGTCAGTGAGTGTGGTGCAATGTGTTTGGGTGAAGTGTGTCAGTGAGTGTGGTGCAATGTGTTTGGGTGAAGTGTGTCAGTGAGTGTGGGGCAATGTGTTTGGGTGAAGTGTGTCGGTGAGTGTGGTGCAATGTGTTTGGGTGAAGTGTGTCAGTGAGTGTGGTGCAATGTGTTTGGGTGATGTGTGTCAGTGAGTGTGGTGCAATGTGTTTGGGTGAAGTGTGTCAGTGAGTGTGGTGCAATGTGTTTGGGTGAAGTGTGTCAGTGACTGTGGTGCAATGTGTTTGGGTGATGTGTGTCAGTGAGTGTGGTACAATGTGTCTGGGTGAAGTGTGTCAGTGAGTGTGGTGCAATGTGTTTGGGTGAAGTATGTCAGTGAGTGTGGTGCAATGTGTTTGGGTGAAGTGTGTCAGTGAGTGTGGTGCAATGTGTCTGGGTGAAGTGTCAGTGAGTGTGGTGCAATGTGTCTGGGTGAAGTGTGTCAGTGAGTGTGGTGCAATGTGTCTGGGTGAAGTGTCAGTGAGTGTGGTGCAATGTGTCTGGGTGAAGTGTGTCAGTGAGTGTGGTGCAGTGTGTTTGGGTGAAGTGTGTCAGTGAGTGTGGTGCAATGTGTTTGGGTGAAGTGTGTCAGTGAGTGTGGTGCAATGTGTTTGGGTGAAGTGTGTCAGTGAGTGTGGTGCAATGTGTTTGGGTGAAGTGTGTCAGTGAGTGTGGCGCAATGTGTTTGGGTGAAGTGTGTCAGTGAGTGTGGTGCAATGTGTTTGGGTGAAGTGTGTCAGTGAGTGTGGTGCAGTGTGTTTGGGTGAAGTGTGTCAGTGAGTGTGGTGCAATGTGTTTGGGTGAAGTGTGTCAGTGAGTGTGGTGCAATGTGTTTGGGTGAAGTGTGTCAGTGAGTGTGGTGCAATGTGTTTGGGTGAAGTGTGTCAGTGAGTGTGGTGCAATGTGTTTGGGTGAAGTGTGTCAGTGAGTGTGGTGCAATGTGTCTGGGTGAAGTGTCAGTGAGTGTGGTGCAATGTGTTTGGGTGAAGTGTGTCAGTGAGTGTGGCGCAATGTGTTTGGGTGAAGTGTGTCAGTGAGTGTGGTGCAATGTGTTTGGGTGAAGTGTGTCAGTGAGTGTGGTGCAGTGTGTTTGGGTGAAGTGTGTCAGTGAGTGTGGTGCAATGTGTTTGGGTGAAGTGTGTCAGTGAGTGTGGTGCACTGTGTTTGGGTGAAGTGTGTCAGTGAGTGTGGTGCAATGTGTTTGGGTGATGTGTGTCAGTGAGTGTGGTGCAATGTGTTTGGGTGAAGTGTGTCAGTGAGTGTGGTGCACTGTGTTTGGGTGAAGTGTGTCAGTGAGTGTGGCGCAATGTGTTTGGGTGAAGTGTGTCAGTGAGTGTGGTGCAATGTGTTTGGGTGAAGTGTGTCAGTGAGTGTGGTGCACTGTGTTTGGGTGAAGTGTGTCAGTGAGTGTGGTGCAATGTGTTTGGGTGATGTGTGTCAGTGAGTGTGGTGCAATGTGTTTGGGTGAAGTGTGTCAGTGAGTGTGGTGCAATGTGTTTGGGTGAAGTGTGTCAGTGAGTGTGGTGCAATGTGTTTGGGTGAAGTGTGTCAGTGAGTGTGGTGCAATGTGTTTGGGTGAAGTGTGTCAGTGAGTGTGGTGCAATGTGTTTGGGTGAAGTGTGTCAGTGAGTGTGGTGCAATGTGTTTGGGTGAAGTGTGTCAGTGAGTGTGGTGCAATGTGTTTGGGTGAAGTGTGTCAGTGAGTGTGGTGCAATGTGTTTGGGTGAAGTGTGTCAGTGAGTGTGGTGCAGTGTGTTTGGGTGAAGTGTGGTGCAGTGTGTTTGGGTGAAGTGTGTCAGTGAGTGTGGTGCAGTGTGTTTGGGTGAAGTGTGGTGCAATGTGTTTGGGTGAAGTGTGTCAGTGAGTGTGGTGCAGTGTGTTTGGGTGAAGTGTGTCAGTGAGTGTGGTGCAATGTGTTTGGGTGATGTGTGTCAGTGAGTGTGGTGCAATGTGTTTGGGTGAAGTGTGTCAGTGAGTGTGGTGCAATGTGTTTGGGTGAAGTGAGTCAGTGAGTGTGGTGCAGTGTGTTTGGGTGAAGTGTGTCAGTGAGTGTGGTGCAATGTGTTTGGGTGAAGTTTGTCAGTGAGTGTGCTGCAATGTGTTTGGGTGAAGTGTGTCAGTGAGTGTGGTGCAATGTGTTTGGGTGAAGTGTGTCAGTGAGTGTGGTGCAGTGTGTTTGGGTGAAGTGTGTCAGTGAGTGTGGTGCAATGTGTTTGGGTGAAGTGTGTCAGTGAGTGTGGTGCAATGTGTTTGGGTGAAGTGTGTCAGTGAGTGTGGTGCAGTGTGTTTGGGTGAAGTGTGGTGCAGTGTGTTTGGGTGAAGTGTGTCAGTGAGTGTGGTGCAGTGTGTTTGGGTGAAGTGTGGTGCAATGTGTTTGGGTGAAGTGTGTCAGTGAGTGTGGTGCAGTGTGTTTGGGTGAAGTGTGTCAGTGAGTGTGGTGCAATGTGTTTGGGTGAAGTGTGTCAGTGAGTGTGGTGCAGTGTGTTTGGGTGAAGTGTGTCAGTGAGTGTGGTGCAGTGTGTTTGGGTGAAGTGTGTCAGTGAGTGTGGTGCAATGTGTTTGGGTGAAGTGTGTCAGTGAGTGTGGTGCAGTGTGTTTGGGTGAAGTGTGTCAGTGAGTGTGGTGCAATGTGTTTGGGTGAAGTGTGTCAGTGAGTGTGGTGCAGTGTGTTTGGGTGAAGTGTGTCAGTGAGTGTGGTGCAATGTGTTTGGGTGAAGTGTGTCAGTGAGTGTGGTGCAATGTGTTTGGGTGATGTGTGTCAGTGAGTGTGGTGCAATGTGTTTGGGTGAAGTGTGTCAGTGAGTGTGGTGCAATGTGTTTGGGTGAAGTGTGTCAGTGAGTGTGGTGCAGTGTGTTTGGGTGAAGTGTGTCAGTGAGTGTGGTGCAATGTGTTTGGGTGATGTGCATGTCATGATTGAATAGCTGGCAGTGTGTGCAAGGTGTGAACTGTGAGTGTGAGGCTTGCACCAGGGGTAAGTGTGTGAGGTGAGGTGAAGCTATGAATGTGAGGTATGAGTGGTGATTGATAGAGATTGTTGGTAGGTGGGTGATGGGGGTGTGGTGCATTGAGCAGTTTGTGAGGCCAGTGGTGCAGTTGGTGGGAGACAGCTTTTGAAGATGAATTCACCGACCTTGACCAGTTGTGTGAGGTCATTAAGCTTATTTTGGCATTGGACCCAGGTCCTAGGGGCAAGACTGCCGGCAGTGACCGCTTCTGCTATCTGCTCCCACTACTTTCTGACTGTGTTTCTAGCGGGCCTTCTGCCCCCCTGGGGGTCGAGGACCTGTCTCCTCTGTTCTACCCACTGCACTAAGGCCTACAGTGCTCCGTCAGAGAACCGTCACTGAGTGACATTTGCCTTGACAAGCACTTCCAGTAGCTGCTGAATGCAGAATGCACCTCAGCTTTAAGAGGTGCAGACTGTCTTTAAGAGTGGAGGCTAGTTTTAAATCCAGCATGAACTCCGCCCCCCTGCTGAGCGCTCAGCACAGCTCTCAGCGCTGGGCTGCACACATCAATCACTTAAATCATCAGGCAGCACGAATGTCACATGCTGCCGACATTACTTTCAACGGGTGCGGGCCCATCATGCATTGCAATCCCGCGCCGCTTTCTTGGCAAGTAGAGGTCTTGCCCCTCAGGGTATAAACTGGTTCTGTATCACCTTAAATTGTTTTTTAACTCCTCCCACTGATCTTCTGTCGTTTTACCCATTAACAGATTTGCCCAGTTTACTGTGGACAGTCTCTGTCTCATCCCGTTGCAGTCAGCCTTACCTAAATCTAGAAACTTAGTAGCTGTTTCACATTTCTCCCTTTCACAGAATCACAGAATCACAGAAACCCCACAGTGCAGATAGAGGCCATTTCGGCCCATCGAGCCTGCGCCGACACATATCCCACCCGATCCCCGTAACCCCTACACCAACACATATCCCACCCTATCCCCACGTATTTAAACAGGGTCAATTTATCATAGCCAATCAACCTAACTCGCACATCTTTGGACTGTGGGAGGAAACCGGAGCACCCGGAGGAAACCCACGCAAACACGGGGAGAATGTGCAAACTCCACACAGACAGTCGCCTGATGCCGGATTCGAACCCAGGTCCCTGGCGCTGTGAGGCAACAGTGCTAACCACTATGCCACCGTTCAAACACAACATTGAACTCGATCATGTTATGATCGATATTAGATAAATGTTCATGTACCGTGAGGCTGTTAACTAAATCGAGCTCATTACTCATTATTAAATCTAATATGGCCAGCCCCCTTGTTGATTCAAGGACATGTTGCACACACACTGCACACACTGCACACACACACTGCACACACACACTGCACACACACACTGCACACACACACTGCACACACACTGCACACACACACTGCACACACACACTGCACACACACACTGCACACACACTGCACACACACACTGCACACACACACTGCACACACACACTGCACACACTGCACACACACTGCACACACATACTGCACACACACACTGCACACACACAC
>NC_141017.1:7200652-7215652 GCF_052327205.1 Somniosus microcephalus | reverse complement strand
TGCACACTGCACACACACTGCACACACACACACTGCACATACACACACACACTGCACACACACACACACACTGCACACACACACACACTGCACACACACTGCCCACACACACACACTGCACACACACACACTGCACACACACACACACACTGCAAACACACACACACACACTGCACACACACACACACACACACACACACACTGCACACACACACACACTGCACACACACACACACACACTGCACACACACACACACACACACACACACTGCACACACACACACACACTGCACACACACACACACTGCACACACACACACACACACACACACTGCACACACACACACACTGCACACACACACACACTGCACACACACCCACACACACACTGCACACACACACACACACACAGACACTGCATACACACACACACTGCACACACACACACACACACACACACACACACTGCACGCACACACACACACTGCACGCACACACACACACTGCACACACACACACTGCACACACACACACACACACACACACACATACACACACACTGCACACACACACACACTGCACACACACACACACACACACACACACTGCACACACACACACACACACTGCACACACACACACTGCACACACACACACACACACTGCACACACACACTGCACACACACACACACTGCACACACACACACACTGCACACACACACACACACTGCACACACACACACACACACACACACACACTGCACACACACACACACACACACACACACTGCACACATACACACACACACTGTGCACACACACACTGCACACACACACTGCACACACACACACACACACACTGCACACACACACACACACACTGCACACACACACTGCACACACACACACACTGCACACACACACTGCACACACACACACACACACACACTGCACACACACACTGCACACACACACACACACACACACACACTGCACACACACACTGCACACACACACACACACACACACGCTGCACACACACACTCACACACACACACACACACACTGCACACACACACACACACACACACACAAACTGCACACACACACACACACACACACACACACACTGCACACACACACTGCACACACACACACACTGCACACACACACACACACACACACAGACACACAAACACACTGCACACACACACACACACACTGCACACAAACACTGCATACACACACACACACACACACACACTGCACACACACACTGCACACACACACACACTGCACACACACACACACACACACACACTGCACACACACACTGCACACACACGTACACTGCACACACACACTGCACACACACTGCACACACACACTGCACACACACACACACACACACTGTACACACACACTGCACACACACACTGCACACACACACACACACTGCACACACACACTGCACACACACTGCACACACACACTGCACACACACACTGCACACACACTGCACACACACACTGCACACACACACTGCACACACACACACACTGCACACACACACACACTGCACACACACACACACATACACACTGCACACACACACACACACAGACGCACACACACACACAGACACACTGCACACACACACACACTGCACACACACACACACACACACACTGCACACACACACACACACACACTGCACACACACACACACTGCACACACACACGGCACACACACACACACACACACACACTGCACACACATACACACACACATACACACTGCACACACACACACACACTGCACACACACACACACACACTGCACACACACACACAAACACTGCACAGACACACACACACTGCACACACACACACACACACACACTGCACACACACACACACACACACACACACACTGCACACACACACTGCACACACACACACACACTGCACACACACACACACTGCACACACACTGCACACACACACACTGCACACACAAACACACACACACACACACACACTGCACACAAACACACACACACTGCACACACACACACTGCATACACACACACACACACACTGCACACACACACTGCACACATACACACACACACTGCACACACACTGCACACACACACACACACACTGCACACACACTGCACACACACACACTGCACACTGCACACACACTGCACACACACACACTGCACATACACACACACACTGCACACACACACACACACTGCACACACACACACTGCACACACACTGCCCACACACACACACTGCACACACACACACTGCACACACACACACACACTGCACACACACACACACACACTGCACACACACACACACACACACACACACTGCACACACACACACACTGCACACACACACACACACTGCACACACACACACACACACACACACACACTGCACACACACACACACACTGCACACACACACACACACTGCACACACACACACACACACTGCACACACACACACACACACTGCACACACACACACACTGCACACACACCCACACACACACTGCACACACACACACACACACACAGACACTGCACACACACACACACTGCACACACACACACACACACACACACACACTGCACGCACACACACACACTGCACGCACACACACACACTGCACACACACACACTGCATACACACACACACACATACACACACACTGCACACACACACACACTGCACACACACACACACACACACACACTGCACACACACACACACTGCACACACACACACACTGCACACACACACACACACACACACACACACTGCACACACACACACACTGCACACACACACACACACTGCACACACACACTGCACACACACACACACTGCACACACACACACTGCACACACACACACACACTGCACACACACACACACACACTGCACACTCACACACACACACTGCGCACACACACACACACACTGCACACACACACACACACACACACACTGCACACACACACACACACACTGCACACACACACACACACACACACTGCACACACACACACACACACACACTGCACACACACACACACTGCACACACACACACTGCACACACACACACACAGAAACACACACTGCACACACACATACACACTGCACACACACACACACACACACACACACTGCACACACACTGTACACACACACACACTGCACACACACACACACACACACACACACACTGCACACACACACACACACGCACTGCACACACACTGCACACACACGCACACACACTGCACACACGCACACACACAGCACACACACACACACACTGCACACGCACACACACACACTGCACACACACACTGCACACACACACACACTGCACACACACTGCACACACACACACACACTGTACACACACACACACACACACACTGCACACGCACCCACACACACACACTGCATACACACACACACACACACACACACACTGCACACACACACACACACTGCACACACACACACACACACACTCACACACACACACACACACTGCACACACACACACACACACACACACACTGCACACACTGCACACACACACTGCACACACACGCTGCACACATACACACACACACTACACACACACACACACACACACTGCACACACACACACAAACTGCACACACACACACACACACTGCACACACACACACACTGCACACACACACACACACTGCACACACACCCACTGCACACACACACACACACAGACACACACACTGCACACATACACACACACCGCACACACACACACACACACACACTGCACACACACACACACACACACACACACACTGCACACACACACACACTGCACACACACACACACACACACACACACACTGCACACATACACACACACTGCACACACACACACACACACTGCACACACACTGCACACACACGCACACACACACTGCACACACACACACACACACACACACACACTGCACACACACACACTGCACACACACACACACACACACACTGCACACACACTGCACACACACGCACACACACACTGCACACACACATACACACAAACACACTGCACACACACACACACACACACTGCACACACACACACACACACTGCACACACACACACACTGCACACACACACACACACACACACACTGCACACACACACACTGCACACCCACACACACACACACACTGCACACACACACACACAAACACACACACGCTGCACACACACACACACACACTGCACACACACACACACACACACACTGCACACACACACACACACTGCACACACACACACACACACACACACTGCACACACACACACACACACACTGCACACACACACACACACACTGCACACACACTGCACACACACACACACACAGCACACACACACTCTACACACACACACACACACACACACTGCACACACACACACAAACACTGCACACACACACACACACACACACACACTGCACACACACACACACACACTGCACACACACTGCACACACACACACACACACACTGCACACACACACACATACAGACACTGCAAACACACACACACACTGCACACACTGCACACACACACACACACACACATACTGCACACACACTGCACACACACACACACACACTGCACACACACACACACACACACACACACACTGCACACACACACACTGCACACACACACACACACACACTGCACACACACACACACACACACTGCACACACACACACACACTGCACACACACACACACACACACACACTGCACACACACACATACACACACACTGCACACACACACACACACACACACTGCACACACACTGCACACACACACACACACACTGCACACACACACACACACACTGCACACACACACACAAACACACACACACACACTGCACACACACACACACACACACACACACACTGCACACACACACACACACACACACACACACACACACACACTGCACACACACACACACACACACACACACTGCACACACACACACACACACACACTGCACACACACTGCACACACACTGCACACACACACACACACACACTGCACACACACACACATACAGACACTGCAAACACACACACACACTACACACACTGCACACACACTGCACACACACACACACACACACACATACTGCACACACACTGCACACACACACACACACTGCACACACACCCACACACACACACACTGCACACACACACACACACACTGCACACACACTGCACACACACACACACACACTGCACACACACTGCACACACGCTGCACACACACACACACACTGCACACACACACACACACACTGCACACACACACACACACTGCACACACACACACACACACACACTGCACACACACACACACACTGCACACACACACACACTGCACACACACTGCACACACACTGCACACACACACACACTGTACACACACACACACACACTGCACACACACACACACACACTGCATACACACACACACACTGCACACACACACACACACTGCACACACACACACACACACACACTGCACACACACACACACACACACACACACTGCACACACTGTACACACACTGCACACACTCTGCACACATACACACACACACTACACACACACACACTGCACACGCACACACACATACACACACACTGCACACACACACACACTGCACACACACACACACACACACACTGCACACACACACACACACACACTGCACACACACACATACACACTGCACACACACACACACACACACACACACACACTGCACACACACACACACACACACACTGCACACACACACACACACACACTGCACACACTGCACACACACACTGCACACACACACTGCACACATACACACACACACTACACACACACACACACACACACACTCACACTGCACACACACACACACACACACTGCACACACACACACACTGCACACACACACACTGCACACGCACACACACACACACACACACACACTGCACACACACACACACACTGCACACACACACACTGCACACACACAGACAAACACACACAGTGCACACACACACACACTGCACACACACACACACACACACACTGCACACACACACACACACTGCACACACACTGCACACACATGCACACTGCACACACACACACACACACTGCACACACACACACACACACTGCACACACACACACACACACTGCACACACACACACAAACACACACTGCACACACACTGCACACACTGCACACACACACTCACTGCACACACACACACACACACACACACACACCACACACACACACTGCACACACACACACACACACACTGCACACACACACACACACACTGCACACACTGCACGCACACACACACACAAACACACACTGCACACACACACACACACACACTGCACACACACACACATTGCACACACACACACACACACAAACACACACTGCACACAAACAAAAACACTGCACACACACACACACACACACACACTGCACACACACACACACACACACTGCACACACACACACACACACACACTGCACACACACACACTGCACACACACACACACACACCCTGCACACACACTGCACACACACACACACACACACTGCACACACACACACACACAGACACTGCAAACACACACACACACTGCACACACACACTGCACACACACTGCACACACACACACACTGCACACACACAAACACACACACAAACACACACACTGCACACGCACACACGCACACACACACACACACACTGAACACACACACTGCACACACACTGCACACACACACACACACTGCACACACACTGCACACACACACACTGCACACACACTGCACACACACACACACACACACACTGCACACACACACACACACTGCACACACACACACACACACACTGCACACACACACACACTGCACACACGCACTGCACACACACATTGCACACACACACACTGCACACACACTGCACACACACACACACTGTACATACACACACACACACACTGCACACACACACACACACACACACACACTGCACACACACACACACACATACACACACACTGCACACACACACACACTGCACACACACACACACACACACACACACTGCACACACACACACACACACACTGCACACACACACACACTACACACACACACACACACACACACACACACACTGCACACACACACACACTGCACACACACACACACACTGCACACACACACTGCACACACACACACACTGCACACACACACACTGCACACACACACAAACACTGCACACACACACACACACACACACTGCACACTCACACACACACACTGCGCACACACACACACACACTGCACACACACACACACACACACACTGCACACACACACACACACACTGCACACACACACACACACACACACACTGCACACACACACACACACACACACTGCACACACACACACACTGCACACACACACACTGCACACACACACACACAAACACACACTGCACACACACACACACACTGCACACACACACACACACACACACACACACTGCACACACACTGTACACACACACACACTGCACACACACACACACACACACACACACACTGCACACACACACACACACACGCACTGCACACACACTGCACACACACGCACACACACTGCACACACGCACACACACAGCACACACACACACACACTGCACACGCACACACACACACTGCACACACACACTGCACACACACACACACTGCACACACACTGCACACACACACACACACTGTACACACACACACACACACACTGCACACGCACCCACACACACACACTGCATACACACACACACACACACACACACACACACACACACTGCACACACACACACACACTGCACACACACACACACACACACACTCACACACACACACACACACTGCACACACACACACACACACACACTGCACACACTGCACACACACACTGCACACACACGCTGCACACATACACACACACACTACACACACACACACACACACACTGCACACACACACACAAACTGCACACACACACACACACACTGCACACACACACACACACACACACACTGCACACACACACACACACTGCACACACACCCACTGCACACACACACACACACACACACACACACACTGCACACATACACACACACTGCACACACACACACACACACACACACTGCACACACACACACACACACACTGCACACACACACACTGCACACACACACTGCACACATACACACACACTGCACACACACACACACACACTGCACACACACTGCACACACACGCACACACACACTGCACACACACACACACACACACACTCACTGCACACACACACACTGCACACACACACACACACACACACTGCACACACACTGCACACACACGCACACACACACTGCACCCACACATACACACAAACACACTGCACACACACACACACACACACTGCACACACACACACACACACTGCACACACACACACACTGCACACACACACACTCACACACACACTGCACACACACACACTGCACACCCACACACACACACACACACACACTGCACACACACACACACAAACACACACACGCTGCACACACACACACACACACTGCACACACACACACACACACACACTGCACACACACACACACACTGCACACACACACACACACACACACTGCACACACACACACACACACTGCACACACACACACACACACTTCACACACACTGCACACACACACACACACAGCACACACACACACACACACTGCACACACACACACACACACACTGCACACACACACACACACACACACAAACACACACTGCACACACACACACACACTCTACACACACACACACACACACACACTGCACACACACACACAAACACTGCACACACACACACACACACACACACACTGCACACACACACACACACACACACACTGCACACACACTGCACACACACACACACACACTGCGCACACACACACATACAGACACTGCAAACACACACACACACTGCACACACTGCACACACACACACACACACATACTGCACACACACTGCACACACACACACACACTGCACACACACACACACACACACACACTGCACACACACACACACACACACACACACACTGCACACACACACACTGCACACACACACACACACACACACTGCACACACACACACACACACACACACTGCACACACACACACACTGCACACACACACACACACACACACACACACACACTGCACACACACACACATACACACACACTGCACACACACACACACACACACACTGCACACACACTGCACACACACACACACACACTGCACACACACACACACACTGCACACACACACACACACACACACACTGCACACACACACACACACACACTGCACACACACACACACACACTGCACACACACTGCACACACACACACACACAGCACACACACACACACACTGCACACACACACACACACACTGCACACACACACACACACAAACACACACTGCACACACACACACACACTCTACACACACACACACACACACTGCACACACACACACAAACACTGCACACACACACACACACACACACACACTGCACACACACACACACACACACACTGCACACACACTGCACACACACACACACACACACTGCGCACACACACACATACAGACACTGCAAACACACACACACACTGCACACACTGCACACACACACACACACACACATACTGCACACACACTGCACACACACACACACACTACACACACACACACACACACACTCACTGCACACACACACACACACACACACTGCACACACACACACTGCACACACACACACACACACACTGCACACACACACACACACACACTGCACACACACACACACACTGCACACACACACACACACACACTGCACACACACACACATACACACACACTGCACACACACACACACACACACACTGCACACACACACACACACACTGCACACACACACACACTGCACACACACACACAAACACACACACACACACTGCACACACACACACACACACACACACACTGCACACACACACACACACACACACACTGCACACACACACACACACACACACACACACTGCACACACACACACACACACACACTGCACACACACTGCACACACACTGCACACACACACACACACACTGCACACACACACACATACAGACACTGCAAACACACACACACACTACACACACTGCACACACACTGCACACACACACACACACACACACATACTGCACACACACTGCACACACACACACACACTGCACACACACACACACACACACACTGCACACACACACACACACACTGCACACACACTGCACACACACACACACACACACACTGCACACACACTGCACACACGCTGCACACACACTGCACACACACACACACACTGCACACACACACACACACACTGCACACACACACATACACTGCACACACACACACACACACACACTGCACACACACACACACACTGCACACACACACACACTGCACACACACTGCACACACACTGCACACACACACACACTGTACACACACACACACACACTGCACACACACACACACACACACTGCATACACACACACACACACACTGCACACACACACACACACTGCACACACACACACACACACACACTGCACACACACACACACACACACACTGCACACACTGTACACACACTGCACACACCCTGCACACATACACACACACACTACACACACACACACTGCACACGCACACACACATACACACACACTGCACACACACACACACTGCACACACACACACACACACACACACACACACTGCACACACACACACACACACACTGCACACACACACACACACACACACACACACTGCACACACACACACACACACACACTGCACACACACACACACACACACTGCACACACTGCACACACACACTGCACACACACACTGCACACATACACACACACACTACACACACACACACACACTCACACTGCACACACACACACACACACACTGCACACACACACACACTGCACACACACACACTGCACACGCACACACACACACACACACTGCACACACACACACACACTGCACACACACAGACAAACACACACAGTGCACACACACACACACTGCACACACACACACACACACACTGCACACACACACACACACTGCACACACACTGCACACACATGCACACTGCTCACACACACACACACACTGCACACACACACACACACACTGCACACACACACAGAGACACTGCACACACACACACAAACACACACTGCACACACACTGCACACACTGCACACACACACACACTGCACACACACACACACACACACACACCACACACACACACTGCACACACACACACACACACACTGCACACACACACACACACTGCACACACACACACTGCACACACTGCACGCACACACACACACAAACACACACTGCACACACACACACACACACACTGCACACACACACACACACATTGCACACACACACACACACAAACACACACTGCACACAAACAAAAACACTGCACACACACACACACACACACACACACACACTGCACACACACACACACACACACTGCACACACACACACACACACACTGCACACACACACACTGCACACACACACACACACTGCACACACACTGCACACACACACACACACACACTGCACACACACACACACACAGACACTGCAAACACACACACACACTGCACACACACACTGCACACACACTGCACACACACACACACTGCACACACACAAACACACACACAAACACACACACTGCACACGCACACACGCACACACACACACACACACACTGAACACACACACTGCACACACACTGCACACACACACACTGCACACACACTGCACACACACACACTGCACACACACTGCACACACACACACACTGCACACACACACACACAATGCACACGCACACACACACACACTGCACACACACACACACTGCACACACGCACTGCACACACACATTGCACACACACACATCGCACACACACTGCACACACACACACACTGTACATACACACACACACACACTGCACACACACACACACACACACACACACACACTGCACACACACACACACTGCACACACACAAACACACACACTGCATACACACACAAACACACACACACACACTGCACACACACACACACACACTGCACACACACACACACACACTGCACACACACACACACACACTGCACACACACACACACACGCACACACTGCACACACACACTGCACACACACACTGCACCCATACACACACACACTACACACACACACACACACTGCACACACACACACTGCACACACACACACACACACTGCACACACACACACACACACACTGCACACACACACTGCACACACACACACACACACTGCACACACACACACACACACACTGCACACACACACACACACACACTGCACACACACACACACTGCACACACACACACACACACACTGCACACACACTGCACACACACTGCACACACACACTGCACACACACACTGCACACACACACACTGCACACACACACACACACACACACACACACTGCACACGCACTGCACACACACACTGCACACACACACACACTGCACACACACACACACACACTGCACACACACACAAACTGCACACACACACACACACACACTGCACACACACACACACTGCACACACACTGCACACACACTGCACACACACACACACACACACACACACTGCACACACACACACACACACACACTGCGCACACACTGCACACACACACACACACACACTGCACACACACACACACACAAACACACTGCACACACACACACACACACACACTGCACACACACACACACACACACACAGACACACACTGCACATACACACACACTGCACACACACACACACACACACACACTGCACACACACACACACACACTGCACACACACACACACACACACTGCACACACACTGCACACACACAAACACACACACGCACACTGCACAGACACTGCACACACACACACACACACACACTGCACACACACACACACACTGCACACACACACACACACACACACACTGCACACACACACACACTGCACACACACACACACACGCTGCACACACACACACACACTGCACACACACACACTGCACACACACACTGCACACACACACTGCACACACACACACACACACGCTGCACACACACACTGCACACACGCACACTGCACACACACACTGCACACACACACTGCACACACACACACACTGCACACACACACTGCACACACACACACTGCACACACACACACACTTCACACACACACACACACACACACACACTGCACACACACTGCACACACACACTGCACACACTGCACACACACACACTGCACACACACACACACTGCACTCACACTGCACACACACTGCACACACCCACACACTGTACACACACACACACTGCACACACACACTGCACACACTGCACACACACACACTGCACACACACACAGACACACACACACACACACTGCACACACACACACACACACACACTGCACACACACACACACAATGCGCGCACACACACACACACTGCACACACACACACACACACACACTGCACACACACACACACTGCACACACACACACACACACTGCACACACACTGCACACACACTGCACACACACACACACACAGCACACACACACACACACACACACACACACACTGCACACACACACACACACTGCACACACATACACACACTGCACACACACTGCACACACACACACACACACACACTGCACACACACACACACACACACGCACACACACACACTGCACACACACACACACACACTGCACACACACACACACTGCACACACACTGCACACACACTGCACACACACACTGTACACACACACACACACTGCACACACACACACACACACACACTGCATACACACACACACACACACACTGCACACACACACACACACTGCACACACACACACACACACACACTGCACACACACACACACACACACACACACACTGCACACACTGTACACACACTGCACACACTACACACACACACACTGCACACGCACACACACATACACACACACTGCACACACACACACACTGCACACACACACACACACACACTGCACACACACACACACACAGTGCACACACACACACACACACTGCACACACACACACACACACACATACTGCACACACACTGCACACACACACACACACTGCACACACACCCACACACACACACACTGCACACATACACACACACACTGCACACACACTGCACACACACACACACACACTGCACACACACTGCACACACGCTGCACACACACACACACACTGCACACACACACACACACACTGCACACACACACACACACTGCACACACACACACACACACACTGCACACACACACACACACTGCACACACACACACACTGCACACACACTGCACACACACTGCACACACACACACACTGTACACACACACACACACACTGCACA
>NC_141017.1:7189789-7200152 GCF_052327205.1 Somniosus microcephalus | reverse complement strand
CAACAAGTGTTTAGTGAAGTGTGTCATGAGTGGGGCAATGTGTTTGAGTGAAGTGTGTCAGTGAGTGTGGGTTGCAATGTGTTTGGGTGAAGTGTGCAGTTAGTGTGGTGCAATGTGTTTTGGGTTGAAGTGTTCAGTGAGTGTGGTGCAATGGTTTGGGTGAAGTGTGGTCAGTGAGTGTGGGCAATGGTTTTGAGTGAAGTGTGTCAGTGAGTGTGGTGCAATGTGTTTGAGTGAAGTGTGTCAGTGAGTGTGGTGCAATGTGTTTGGTGAAGTGTGTCAGTGAGTGTGGTGCAATGTGTTTGGGTGAAGTGTGTCAGTGAGTGTGGTGCAATGTGTTTGGGTGAAGTGTGTCAGTGAGTGTGGTGCAATGTGTTTGAGTGATGTGTGTCAGTGAGTGTGGTGCAATGTGTTTGGTGAAGTGTGTCAGTGAGTGTGGTGCAATGTGTTTGGGTGAAGTGTGTCAGTGAGTGTGGTGCAATGTGTTTGGGTGAAGTGTGTCAGTGAGTGTGGTGCAATGTGTTTGGGTGATGTGTGTCGGTGAGTGTGGTGCAATGTGTTTGGGTGAAGTGTGTCAGTGAGTGGGTGCAATGTGTTTGGTGATGTGTGTCGGTGAGTGTGGTGCAATGTGTTTGGGTGAAGTGTGTCAGTGAGTGTGGTGCAATGTGTTTGGGTGAAGTGTGTCAGTGAGTGTGGTGCAATGTGTTTGGGTGATGTGTGTCGGTGAGTGTGGTGCAATGTGTTTGGGTGAAGTGTGTCAGTGAGTGTGTGCAATGTGTTTGGGTGATGTGTGTCGGTGAGTGTGGTGCAATGTGTTTGGGTGAAGTGTGTCAGTGAGTGTGTGCAATGTGTTGGGTGAAGTGTGTCAGTGAGTGTGGTGCAATGTGTTTGAGTGAAGTGTGTCAGTGAGTGCGGTGCAATGTGTTTGGGTGAAGTGTGTCAGTGCGTGTGGGTGCAGTGTGTTTGGTGAAGTGTGTCAGTGAGTGTGGTGCAATGTGTTTGGGTGAAGTGTGTCAGTGAGTGTGGTGCAGTGTGTTTGGTGAAGTGTGTCAGTGAGTGTGGTGCAATGTGTTTGGGTGAAGTGTGTCAGTGAGTGTGGTGCAATGTGTTTGGGTGAAGTGTGTCAGTGCGTGTGGTGCAGTGTGTTTGGGTGAAGTGTGTCAGTGAGTGCGGTGCAATGTGTTTGAGTGAAGTGTGTCAGTGAGTGTGGTGCATGTGTTTGAGTGAAGTGTGTCAGTGAGTGTGGTGCAATGTGTTTGGGTGAAGTGTGTCAGTTAGTGTGGTGCAATGTGTTTTGGTGAAGTGTGTCAGTGAGTGTGGTGCAATGTGTTTGGGTGAAGTGTGTCAGTGAGTGTGGGGCAATGTGTTTGAGTGAAGTGTGTCAGTGAGTGTGGTGCAATGTGTTTGAGTGAAGTGTGTCAGTGAGTGTGGTGCAATGTGTTTGGGTGAAGTGTGTCAGTGAGTGTGGTGCAATGTGTTTGGGTGATGTGTGTCAGTGAGTGTGGTGCAATGTGTTTGGGTGAAGTGTGTCAGTGAGTGTGGTGCAATGTGTTTGAGTGAAGTGTGTCAGTGAGTGTGGGGCAATGTGTTTGGGTGAAGGTGTGTCAGTGAGTGTGGGGCAATGTGTTTGGGTGAAGTGTGTCAGTGAGTGTGGCTGCAATGTGTTTGGTGATGTGGTCAGTGAGTGTGGTGCAATGTATTTGGGTGAAGTGTGTCAGTGAGTGTGGTGCAATGTGTTTGAGTGAAGTGTGTCAGTGAGTGTGGTGCAATGTGTTTGAGTGAAGTGTGTCAGTGAGTGTGGTGCAATGTGTTTGGGTGAAGTGTGTCAGTGAGTGTGTGCAATGTGTTTGGGTGAAGTGTGTCAGTGAGTGTGGTGCAATGTGTTTGGGTGATGTGTGTCAGTGAGTGTGGTGCAATGTGTTTGGGTGAAGTGTGTCAGTGAGTGTGGTGCAATGTGTTTGGGTGAAGTGTGTCAGTGAGTGTGGTGCAATGTGTTTGAGTGAAGTGTGTCAGTGAGTGTGGTGCAATGTGTTTGAGTGAAGTGTGTCAGTGAGTGTGGTGCAATGTGTTTGGGTGAAGTGTGTCAGTGAGTGTGGTGCAATGTGTTTGGGTGAAGTGTGTCAGTGAGTGTGGTGCAATGTGTTTGGGTGATGTGTGTCGGTGAGTGTGGTGCAATGTGTTTGGGTGAAGTGTGTCAGTGAGTGTGGTGCAATGTGTTTGGGTGAAGTGTGTCAGTGACTGTGGTGCAATGTGTTTGGGTGATGTGTGTCGGTGAGTGTGGTGCAATGTGTTTGGGTGAAGTGTGTCAGTGAGTGTGGTGCAATGTGTTTGGGTGAAGTGTGTCAGTGACTGTGGTGCAATGTGTTTGGGTGATGTGTGTCAGTGAGTGTGGTACAATGTGTCTGGGTGAAGTGTGTCAGTGAGTGTGGTGCAATGTGTTTGGGTGAAGTGTGTCAGTGAGTGTGGGGCAATGTGTTTGGGTGAAGTGTGTCGGTGAGTGTGGTGCAATGTGTTTGGGTGAAGTGTGTCAGTGAGTGTGGTGCAATGTGTTTGGGTGATGTGTGTCGGTGAGTGTGGTGCAATGTGTTTGGGTGAAGTGTGTCAGTGAGTGTGGTGCAATGTGTTTGGGTGAAGTGTGTCAGTGACTGTGGTGCAATGTGTTTGGGTGATGTGTGTCAGTGAGTGTGGTACAATGTGTTTGGGTGAAGTATGTCAGTGAGTGTGGTGCAATGTGTTTGGGTGAAGTGTGTCAGTGAGTGTGGTGCAATGTGTCTGGGTGAAGTGTCAGTGAGTGTGGTGCAATGTGTTTGGGTGAAGTGTGTCAGTGAGTGTGGTGCAGTGTGTTTGGGTGAAGTGTGTCAGTGAGTGTGGTGCAATGTGTTTGGGTGAAGTGTGTCAGTGAGTGTGGTGCAATGTGTTTGGGTGAAGTGTGTCAGTGAGTGTGGTGCAATGTGTTTGGGTGAAGTGTGTCAGTGAGTGTGGTGCAATGTGTTTGGGTGAAGTGTGTCAGTGAGTGTGGTGCAATGTGTTTGGGTGAAGTGTGTCAGTGAGTGTGGTGCAGTGTGTTTGGGTGAAGTGTGTCAGTGAGTGTGGTGCAATGTGTTTGGGTGAAGTGTGTCAGTGAGTGTGGTGCAATGTGTTTGGGTGAAGTGTGTCAGTGAGTGTGGTGCAATGTGTTTGGGTGAAGTGTGTCAGTGAGTGTGGTGCAGTGTGTTTGGGTGAAGTGTGTCAGTGAGTGTGGTGCAGTGTGTTTGGGTGAAGTGTGTCAGTGAGTGTGGTGCAGTGTGTTTGGGTGAAGTGTGTCAGTGAGTGTGGTGCAATGTGTTTGGGTGAAGTGTGTCAGTGAGTGTGGTGCACTGTGTTTGGGTGATGTGTGTCAGTGAGTGTGGTGCAATGTGTTTGGGTGAAGTGTGTCAGTGAGTGTGGTGCAGTGTGTTTGGGTGAAGTGTGTCAGTGAGTGTGGTGCACTGTGTTTGGGTGAAGTGTGTCAGTGAGTGTGGTGCAATGTGTTTGGGTGATGTGTGTCAGTGAGTGTGGTGCAATGTGTTTGGGTGAAGTGTGTCAGTGAGTGTGGTGCAATGTGTTTGGGTGAAGTGTGTCAGTGAGTGTGGTGCAGTGTGTTTGGGTGAAGTGTGTCAGTGAGTGTGGTGCACTGTGTTTGGGTGAAGTGTGTCAGTGAGTGTGGTGCAGTGTGTTTGGGTGAAGTGTGTCAGTGAGTGTGGTGCAATGTGTTTGGGTGATGTGTGTCAGTGAGTGTGGTGCAATGTGTTTGGGTGAAGTGTGTCAGTGAGTGTGGTGCACTGTGTTTGGGTGAAGTGTGTCAGTGAGTGTGGTGCAATGTGTTTGGGTGATGTGTGTCAGTGAGTGTGGTGCAATGTGTTTGGGTGAAGTGTGTCAGTGAGTGTGGTGCACTGTGTTTGGGTGAAGTGTGTCAGTGAGTGTGGTGCACTGTGTTTGGGTGAAGTGTGTCAGTGAGTGTGGTGCAATGTGTTTGGGTGAAGTGTGTCAGTGAGTGTGGTGCAGTGTGTTTGGGTGAAGTGTGTCAGTGAGTGTGGTGCACTGTGTTTGGGTGAAGTGTGTCAGTGAGTGTGGTGCAATGTGTTTGGGTGAAGTGTGCCAGTGAGTGTGGTGCAATGTGTTTGGGTGATGTGTGTCAGTGAGTGTGGTGCAATGTGTTTGGGTGAAGTGTGTCAGTGAGTGTGGTGCAATGTGTTTGGGTGAAGTGTGTCAGTGAGTGTGGTGCAGTGTGTTTGGGTGAAGTGTGTCAGTGAGTGCGGTGCAGTGTGTTTGGGTGAAGTGTGTCAGTGAGTGTGGTGCAATGTGTTTGGGTGAAGTGTGTCAGTGAGTGTGGTGCAGTGTGTTTGGGTGAAGTGTGTCAGTGAGTGTGGTGCAATGTGTTTGGGTGAAGTGTGTCAGTGAGTGTGGTGCACTGTGTTTGGGTGAAGTGTGTCAGTGAGTGTGGTGCAGTGTGTTTGGGTGAAGTGTGTCAGTGAGTGTGGTGCACTGTGTTTGGGTGAAGTGTGTCAGTGAGTGTGGTGCAGTGTGTTTGGGTGAAGTGTGTCAGTGAGTGTGGTGCAATGTGTTTGGGTGAAGTGTGTCAGTGAGTGTGGTGCAGTGTGTTTGGGTGAAGTGTGTCAGTGAGTGTGGTGCAATGTGTTTGGGTGAAGTGTGTCAGTGAGTGTGGTGCAGTGTGTTTGGGTGAAGTGTGTCAGTGAGTGTGGTGCAGTGTGTTTGGGTGAAGTGTGTCAGTGAGTGTGGTGCAGTGTGTTTGGGTGAAGTGTGTCAGTGAGTGTGGTGCAATGTGTTTGGGTGAAGTGTGTCAGTGAGTGTGGTGCAGTGTGTTTGGGTGAAGTGTGTCAGTGAGTGTGGTGCAGTGTGTTTGGGTGAAGTGTGTCAGTGAGTGTGGTGCAATGTGTTTGGGTGAAGTGTGTCAGTGAGTGTGGTGCAATGTGTTTGGGTGAAGTGTGTCAGTGAGTGTGGTGCAATGTGTTTGGGTGAAGTGTGTCAGTGAGTGTGGTGCAATGTGTTTGGGTGAAGTGTGTCAGTGAGTGTGGTGCAGTGTGTTTGGGTGAAGTGTGTCAGTGAGTGTGGTGCAGTGTGTTTGGGTGAAGTGTGTCAGTGAGTGTGGTGCAGTGTGTTTGGGTGAAGTGTGTCAGTGAGTGTGGTGCAGTGTGTTTGGGTGAAGTGTGTCAGTGAGTGTGGTGCAGTGTGTTTGGGTGAAGTGTGTCAGTGAGTGTGGTGCAATGTGTTTGGGTGAAGTGTGTCAGTGAGTGTGGTGCAGTGTGTTTGGGTGAAGTGTGTCAGTGAGTGTGGTGCAGTGTGTTTGGGTGAAGTGTGTCAGTGAGTGTGGTGCAGTGTGTTTGGGTGAAGTGTGTCAGTGAGTGTGGTGCAATGTGTTTGGGTGAAGTGTGTCAGTGAGTGTGGTGCAGTGTGTTTGGGTGAAGTGTGTCAGTGAGTGTGGTGCAGTGTGTTTGGGTGAAGTGTGTCAGTGAGTGTGGTGCACTGTGTTTGGGTGAAGTGTGTCAGTGAGTGTGGTGCAGTGTGTTTGGGTGAAGTGTGTCAGTGAGTGTGGTGCAGTGTGTTTGGGTGAAGTGTGTCAGTGAGTGTGGTGCAATGTGTTTGGGTGAAGTGTGTCAGTGAGTGTGGTGCAATGTGTTTGGGTGAAGTGTGTCAGTGAGTGTGGTGCAGTGTGTTTGGGTGAAGTGTGTCAGTGAGTGTGGTGCAATGTGTTTGGGTGAAGTGTGTCAGTGAGTGTGGTGCAATGTGTTTGGGTGAAGTGTGTCAGTGAGTGTGGTGCAATGTGTTTGGGTGAAGTGTGTCAGTGAGTGTGGTGCAATGTGTTTGGGTGATGTGTCTGTCATGATTGAATAGCTGGCAGTGTGAGCAAGGTGTGAACTGTGAGTGTGTGGCTTGCACCAGGGGTAAGTGTGTGAGGTGAGGTGAAGCTATGAATGTGAGGTATGAGTGGTGATTGATAGAGATTGTTGGTAGGTGGGTGATGGGGGTGTGGTGCATTGAGCAGTTTGTGAGGCCAGTGGTGCAGTTGGTGGGAGACAGCTTTTGAAGATGAATTCACCGACCTTGATCAGTCGTGCGAGGTCATTAAGCTTATTTTGGCATTGGACCCAGGTCCCAGGGGCAAGACTGCCGGCAGTGACCGCTTCTGCTATCTGCTCCCACTACTTTCTGACTGTGTTTCTAGCGGGCCTTCTGCCCCCCTGGGGGTCGAGGACCTGTCTCCTCTGTTCTACCCACTGCACTAAGGCCTACAGTGCTCCGTCAGAGAACCGTCACTGAGTGACATTTGCCTTGACAAGCACTTCCAGCAGCTGCTGAATGCAGAATGCACCTCAGCTTTAAGAGGTGCAGACTGTCTTTAAGAGTGGAGGCTAGTTTTAAATCCAGCACGAACTCCGCCCCTCTGCTGAGCGCTCAGCACAGCTCTCAGCGCTGGGCTGCACACATCAATCACTTAAATCATCAGGCAGCACGAATGTCACATGCTGCCGACATTACTTTCAACGGGTGCGGGCCCATCATGCATTGCAATCCCGCGCCGCTTTCTTGGCAAGTAGAGGTCTTGCCCCTCAGGGTATAAACTGGTTCTGTATCACCTTAAATTGTTTTTTAACTCCTCCCACTGATCTTCTGTCGTTTTACCCATTAACAGAATTGCCCAGTTTACTGTGGACAGTCTCTGTCTCATCCCGTTGCAGTCAGCCTTACCTAAATCTAGAAACTTAGTAGCTGTTTCACATTTCTCCCTTTCACAGAATCACAGAATCACAGAAACCCCACAGTGCAGATAGAGGCCATTTCGGCCCATCGAGCCTGCGCCGACACATATCCCACCCGATCCCCGTAACCCCTACACCAACACATATCCCACCCTATCCCCACGTATTTAAACAGGGTCAATTTATCATAGCCAATCAACCTAACTCGCACATCTTTGGACTGTGGGAGGAAACCGGAGCACCCGAAGGAAACCCACGCAAACACGGGGAGAATGTGCAAACTCCACACAGACAGTCGCCTGATGCCGGATTCGAACCCAGGTCCCTGGCGCTGTGAGGCAACAGTGCTAACCACTATGCCACCGTTCAAACACAACATTGAACTCGATCATGTTATGATCGATATTAGATAAATGTTCATGTACCGTGAGGCTGTTAACTAAATCGAGCTCATTACTCATTATTAAATCTAATATGGCCAGCCCCCTTGTTGATTCAAGGACATGTTGCACACACACTGCACACACTGCACACACACACTGCACACACACACTGCACACACTGCACACACACACTGCACACACACACTGCACACACACTGCACACACACACTGCACACACACACTGCACACACTGCACACACACTGCACACACATACTGCACACACACTGCACACACACACTGCACACACACTACACACACACACTGCACACACACACACTGCACACACACACTGCACACACACACTGCACACACACAATGCACACACACACTGCACACACACACTGCACACACACTGCACACACACACTGCACACACACCACACACACACTGCACACACACACTGCACACACACACTGCACACACACACTGCACACACACTGCACACACACACTGCACACACACACTGCACACACACACTGCACACACTGCACACACACTGCACACACATACTGCATACACACACTGCACACACACACTGCACACACACACTGCTCACACTGCACACACACACTGCACACACACACTGCACACACACACTGCACACACACACACTGCACACACACACTGCACACACACACTGCACACACACAATGCACACACACACTGCACACACACACTGCACACACACACTGCACACACACACTGCACACACACTACACACACACACTGCACACACACACACTGCACACACACACTGCACACACACACTGCACACACACAATGCACACACACACTGCACACACACTGCACACACACACTGCACACACACACTGCACACACATACACACACACTGCACACACACACACTGCACACACACACACACACACTGCACGCACACACACACTGCACACACACACACACTGCACACACACACACTGCACACACACACACACACTGCACACACACACACTGCACACACACTGCACACACACACACACGCACACACACTGCACACACACTGCACACACACTGCACACACACACTGCACACACACTGCACACACACACTGCACACACACACACATACACACTGCAGACACACACTGCACACACACACTGCACACACACACTGCACACACACATTGCACACACACACTGCACACACACACTGCACACACTGCACACACACTGCACACACGCTGCACACACACACTGCACACACACACTGCACACACACACTGCACACACTGCACACACACTGCACACACACACTGCATACACACTGCAAACACACTGCACACACACACTGCACACACAAACTGCACACACACTGCACACACACACTGCACACACACACCGCACACACACACTGCACACACACTGCACACACACTGCACACACACACTGCACACACACACTGCACACACGCTGCACACACACACTGCACACACACACTGCACACACACACTGCACACACACACACACACACACACACTGCACACATACTGCACACACACACTGCACACACACACTGTACACACACACACTGCACACACACACACACACACACACACGCACACACACACTGCACACACACACACACGCGCACACACACACACACACACACTGCACAGACACACACACACACACACACTGCACACACACAAACTGCACACAAACACACACTGCACACACACACACACACTGCACACACACACACACACACACTGCACACACACACTGCACACACACACACACACACACACTGCACACACACACTGCACACACACACACTGCACACACACACACACACTGCACACACACACACACACTGCACACACACACACACACACACACACACACTGCACACACACACTGCACACACACACACTGCACACACACACACACTGCACACACACACACACACTGCACACACACACTGCACACACACACACACACTGCACACACACACACACACACTGCACACACACACACACTGCACACACACACACACACACACACACATACTGCACACACACACACACACACACACACTGCACACACACACACACACACTGTGCACACACACACTGCACACACACACTGCACACACACACACACACACTGCACACACACACACACACTGCACACACACACTGCACACACACACACACTGCACACACACACAAACACACACACAAACACACACTGCACACACACACTGCACACACACACACACATACTGCACACACACACACACTGCACACACACACTGCACACACACACACACACACACACGCTGCACACACACACTCACACACACACACACACACTGCACACACACACACACACACACACACACACAAACTGCACACACACACACACACTGCACACACACACTGCACACACACACACACACACACACTGCACACACACACACACACACACACACACAGACACACAAACACACTGCACACACACACACACACACACACTGCACACACACACTGCACACACACACTGCACACACACACTGCATACACACACACACACACACACTGCACACACACACTGCACACACACACACACACACACACTGCACACACACACTGCACACACACGTACACTGCACACACACACTGCACACACACTGCACACACACACTGCACACACACACACACACACACAGACACTGTACACAGACACTGCACACACACACTGCACACACACACACACACTGCACACACACACTGCACACACACACACACACACTGCACACACACACACACACATACACACTGCACACACACACACACACACACTGCACACACACACACACACACACACACACACTGCACACACACACACACTGCACACACACACGGCACACACACACACACACACACACACACACACTGCACACACATACACACACACATACAAACTGCACACACACACACACTGCACACACACACACACACACTGCACACACACACACACTGCACACACACACACACACACACTGCACAGACACACACACACTGCACACACACACACACACACACACACTGCACACACAAACACACACACACACACACACTGCACACACACACACACTGCACACACACACACACTGCACACACACTGCACACACACACACTTCACACACAAACACACACACA
>NC_141017.1:7177289-7184789 GCF_052327205.1 Somniosus microcephalus | reverse complement strand
ACACACACACACACACACTGCACACACACACACACACACTGCACACACACACACACACACACACTGTGCACACACACACTGCACACACACACTGCACACACACACACACACACTGCACACACACACACACACTGCACACACACACTGCACACACACATTGCACACACACACTGCACACTCACTGCACACACACACACACTGTACACACACACACACACACTGCACACACACACACACACACACACACACACACTGCACACACACACACACACACACTGCACACACACAAACACACACACTGCACACACACACAAACACACACACACACACACAAACACACACACTGCACACACACACACACACACACTGCACACACACACACTGCACACACACACACACACTGCACACACTGCACACACACTGCACACACACTGCACACACACACACACGCACACTGCACACACACACACACACTGCACACACACACACAAACTGCACACACACTGCACACACACACACACACACACACTGCACACACACACACATACAGACACTGCAAACACACACACATACAGACACTGCAAACACACACACACACTGCACACACTGCACACACACTGCACACACACATACTGCACACACACTGCACACACACACACACACTGCACACACACACACACACACACACACTGCACACACACACACACACACACACACACACACACTGCACACACACACACTGCACACACACACACACACTGCACACACACACAAACACACACACGCTGCACACAAACACACACACGCTGCACACACACACACACACACACTGCACACACACACACACTGCACACACACACACACACACTGCACACACACAAACTGCACACAAACACACGCTGCATACACACACACACACTGCACACACACACACACACACTGCACACACACACTGCACACACACACTGCACACACGCTGCACACACACACTGCACACACACACTGCACACACACACTGCACACACACACTGCACACACACACACACACACACTGCACACACACACTGCACACACACACTGCACACACACTGCACACACACACTGCACACACATACTGCACACACACACTGCACACACACACTGCACACACACACACACACACTGCACACACACACACTGCACACACACACACACACACACACTGCACACACACACACACGCACACACACACACACACACACTGCACACACACACACACACACACACACTGCACACACACACACACTGCACACACACAAACTGCACACAAACACACACTGCACACACACACACACTGCACACACACACACACACACTGCACACACACACTGCACACGCACATACACTGCACACACACACTGCACACACACACACTGCACACACACACACACTGCACACACACACACACACTGCACACACACACACACGCACTGCACACACACTGCACACACACACAAACACTGCACACACACACACACACACACTGCACACACACACACTGCACACACACACACACACACACACACACACTGCACACACACACACACACACTGCACACACACACACACACACACACTGTGCACACACACACTGCACACACACACTGCACACACACACACACACACTGCACACACACACACACACTGCACACACACACTGCACACACACATTGCACACACACACTGCACACTCACTGCACACACACACACTGTACACACACACTGCACACACACACACACACACTGCACACACACACACACACACTGCACACACACAAACACACACACTGCACACACACACAAACACACACACACACACACAAACACACACACTGCACACACACACACACACACACTGCACACACACACACTGCACACACACACACACACTGCACACACTGCACACACACTGCACACATACACTGCACACATACACACACACACACTACACACACACACACACACTGCACACACACACACACACACACACACATGCACTGCACACACACACACACACTGCACACACACACACACACACACACACTGCACACACACACACTGCACACACACACACACACACTGCACACACACACACACACACTGCACACACACACACACACTGCACACACACACACACACACACACACACACTGCACACACACACACACACACACACTGCACACACACTGCACACACACGCACACACACTGCACACACACACACACACACACACACTGCACACACACACACACTGCACACACACTGCACACACACTGCACACACACACACACACACACACACTGCACACACACACACACACACACTGCACACACACACACTGCACACACACACACACACACGCACACACACTGCGCACACACTGCACACACACACACACACTGCACACACACACACACACACTGCACACACACACACACACACACTGCACACACACACACACACACTGCACACACACGCACTGCACACACACACACACACACACTGCACACACACTGCACACACACGCACACACACACTGCACACACACACACACACACACACTGCACACACACACACACACAGACACACACACTGCACACACACACTCACTGCACACACATACACACACACTGCACACACACACACTGCACACACACTGCACACACACTGCACACATACACACACACTGCACACACACACACACACACACACACTGCACACACACACTGCACACACACACACACTGCACACATACTGCACACACACACACTGCACACACACACACACACACACTGCACACACACACACACACACACACACACACACTGCACACACACACACACACACACACACACTGCACACACACACACACACACACTGCACACACACACACAAGCACACACACACACACACACACTGCACACACACACACACACACTGAGCACACACTCACAAACACTGCACACACACTGCACACACACACACATGCACATTGCACACACACACACACACTGCACACACACACACACTGCACACACACTGCACACACACACACACACACACTGCACACACACACACATACAGACACTGCAAACACACACACATACAGACACTGCAAACACACACACACACTGCACACACTGCACACACACACACACACACACACATACTGCACACACTGCACACACACACACACACTGCACACACACACACACACACACACTGCACACACACACACTGCACACACACACACACACTGCACACAAATACAAACACACACACGCTACACACAAACACACACACGCTGCACACACACACACACACACACACACTGCACACACACACACACACACACACACACTGCACACACACACACACACACTGCACACACACAAACTGCACACAAACACACACTGCACACACACACACACACACACTGCACACACACACACACACACTGCACACACACACTGCACACACACACTGCACACACGCTGCACACACACACACTGCACACACACACTGCACACACACACTGCACACACACACTGCACACACACACACACACTGCACACATACTGCACACACACACTGCACACACACACTGCACACACACACACACACACTGCACACACACACACTGCACACACACACACACACGCACACACACACTGCACACGCACACACACACTGCACACACACACACACGCACACACACACACACACACACTGCACGCACACACACACACACACACACTGCACACACACACACACACACTGCACACACACAAACTGCACACACACACACACTGCACACACACACTGCACACACACACACACGCACACACTGCACACACACTGCACACACACACACTGCACACACACACACACTGCACACACACACACTGCACACACACACACACACTGCACACACACACACACGCACTGCACACACACACTGCACACACACACACACACTGCACACACACACACACACTGCACACACACACACACACACACACACTGCACACACACACACACACACTGCACACACACACACACACACTGTGCACACACACACTGCACACACACACTGCACACACACACACACACACTGCACACACACACACACACTGCACACACACACTGCACACACACACACACACTGCACACACACACTGCACACACACACTGCACACACACACACACACACACTGCACACACACACTGCACACACACACACACACACACATACTGCACACACACACTGCACACACACACTGCACACACACACACACACACACACGCTGCACACACACACTCACACACACACACACACACACAAACTGCACACACACACACACACACACACACACACTGCACACACACACTGCACACACACACACACACACACACACACTGCACACACACACACACTGCACACACACACTGCACACACACACACTGCACACACACACACACTTCACACACACACACCCTCACACACACACACACACACTGCACACACACACTGCACACACTGCACACACACACACTGCACACACACACACACTGCACACACACTGCACACACACACACACTGTACACACACACACTGCACACACACACTGCACACACTGCACACACACACACTGCACACACACACACACACACACAGCACACACACACACACTGCACACACACACACACACACACACACACACTGCCCACACACACACACACACACAATGCGCACACACACACACACACTGCACACACACACACACACACTGCACACACACACACTCACACACACACTGCTCACACACACACACACTGCATACACACACATACACACACACACTGCACACACACACACACACACACCACACACACACACACACTGCACACACACACACATGCTGCACACACACACACACACACACTGCACACACACACACACACACTGCACACACACACACACGCTGCACACACACACACACTGCACACACGCACACACACTGCACACACACACACACACACTACACACACACACACACACACACTGCACACACACACACACACACACTGCACACACACACACACACACACTGCACACACACACACACGCTGCACACACACACACACTGCACACACGCACACACACTGCACACACACACACACACTACACACACACACACACACACACTGCACACACACACACACACACACACTGCACACACACACACACACACACTGCACACACACACACACTGCACACACACACTGCACACACACTGCACACACACACTGCACACACACACACTGCACACACACACTGCACACACACACACTGCACACACACACACTTCACACACACACACACACACACTGCACACACACACACACACTGCACACACACACTGCACACACTGCACACACACACACTGCACACACACACACTGCACACACACTGCACACACACACACACTGCACACACACACACACACACTGCACACACACACTGCACACACACACACACACACTGCACACACACACGCACACACACACTGCACACACACACACACACACACACTGCACACACACACACACACACACACATGCACACACACACACTGCACACACACACCACACTGCACACACACACACACACTGCACACACACACACACACACTGCACACACACACACTGCACACACACACACACTGCACACACACACAGCACACACACAGCACACACACACACACACTGCACACACACACACACACACACACACTGCACACACACACACACACACACACACACACTGCACACACACACACACTGCACACACACACACACACTGCACACACACACACTGCACACACAGCACACACACACACACACACTGCACACACAGCACACACACACACTGCACACACACACACACACACTGCACACACACACACACACACACACTGCACACACACACACACACTGCACACACACACACACACACACTGCACACACACACACACACACACTGCACACACACACACACACACACTGCACACACACACACACTGCACACACACACACTGCACACACACACACACACACTGCACACACACTGCACACACACACACACACACACACTGCACACACACACACTGCACACACACACACACACACACTGCACACACACACACTGCACACACACTGCACACACACACTGCACACACTGCACACACACACACTGCACACACACTGCACACACACACACTCACACACACACTGCACACACACACACACTGCACACACACACACACACACACACTGCACACACACACACTGCACACACACACACACTGCACACACACTGCACACACACACACTGCACACCACACACACACACTGCACACACACACACACTGCACACACACACTGCACACACACACACACACACACACACACTGCACACACACACACACACACACACTGCACACACACACACACACACACACTGCACACCACACACACACACACTGCACACACACACACTGCACACACACACTGCACACACACTGCACACACACACACACTGCACACACACACACACACACACACTGCACACACACACACACACTGCACACACACACACAGCACACACACATGCACACACACACACACACTGCACACACACACACACACACTGCACACACACACACACACACTGCACACACACACACACACACTGCACACACACACACTGCACACACACACACACACTGCACACACACACACACTGCACACACACACACACACACTGCACACACACACACACACTGCACACACACACACTGCACACACACACACTGCACACACACACACACACACACACACACACACTGCACACACACACACACTGCACACACACACACACACACACACACACTCACACACACACACACACTGCACACACACACACACACACACTGCACACACACACACACACACACACACACTGCACACACTGCACACACACTGCACACACACACACACTGCACACACACACTCACACACTGCACACACACACATACACACACACTGCACACACACACACACACTGCACACACACACACTACACACACGCACACTGCACACACACACACACACTGCACACACACACACACACTGCACAACACAACACACACTGCACACACACACACACACTGCACACACACACACACACCACACAGCACACACACTGCACACACACACACACACACTGCACACACACACTGCACACACTGCACACACACACTGCACACACACACACTGCACACACACACTGCACACACACACTGCACACACACTGCACACACACACTGCACACACACACTCACACACACTCACACACACACTGCACACACACACACACTGCACACACACTGCACTCACA
>NC_141017.1:7161372-7176789 GCF_052327205.1 Somniosus microcephalus | reverse complement strand
CACACACACTGCACACACACACACACACACTGCACACACACACACACTGCACACACACACACACACACACACACACACCACACTGCACACGCACACACACACACACATACTGCACACACACACACACACACTGCACACACACACACACACTGCACACACTGCACACACACACACACACACACACACTGCACACACACACACACTGCACACACACACACACACATTGCACACACACACACACACACACACAAACACACACTGCACACAAACAAAAACACTGCACACACACACACACACACACTGCACACACACTGCACACACACACACACACACTGCACACACACACACACACTGCACACACACGCACACACACACACACTGCACACACACACACTGCACACACACACACACACACACACACACACTGCACACTCACTGCACACACACACACACACACACACACACACTGCACACACACACACACACACAGACACTGCAAACACACACACACACTGCACACACTGCACACACACACTGCACACACACTGCACACACACACACACACACTGCACACACACTGCACACACACACAAACACACACACTGCACACGCACACACGCGCACACACACACACACACTGAACACACACACTGCACACACACTGCACACACACACACACACTGCACACACACTGTACACACACACACACACTGCACACACACACACGCACACACACACACACACACACACTGCACACACACAAACACACACACTGCATACACACACAAACACACACACACACACACTGCACACACACACACACACACTGCACACACACACACACACACTGCACACACACACACACTGCACACACACACACACACGCACACACTGCACACACACACTGCACACACACACTGCACACATACACACACACACTACACACACACACACACACTGCACACACACACACACACACACTGCACACACACACACTGCACACACACACACACACACACTGCACACACACACACACACACACTGCACACACACACACACACACACACACTGCACACGCACACACACACACACTGCACACACACACACACTGCACACACACACACACACACACACACTGCACACACACTGCACACACACGCACACTCACACTGCACACACACACACACACACTGCACACACACACTGCACACACACACACACACACTGCACACACACACACTGCACACACACACACACACACACACACACACACACTGCGCACACACTGCACACACACACACACTGCACACACACACACACACTGCACACACACACACACACAAACACACTGCACACACACACACACACACACACACACTGCACACACACACACACACACAGACACACTGCACATACACACACACACTGCACACACACACACACACACACACTGCACACACACACACACACACTGCACACACACACACACACACACTGCACACACACTGCACACACACAAACACACACGCACACTGCACACACACTGCACACACACACACACACACACTGCACACACACACACACACACACTGCACACACACACACACTGCACACACACACACACACGCTGCACACACACACACTCACTGCACACACACACACACACACTGCACACACACACACTGCACACAAACACTGCACACACACACACACACGCTGCACACACACACTGCACACACACACACTGCACACACACACTGCACACACACACTGCACACACACACACTGCACACACACACTGCACACACACACACACTTCACACACACACACACACACACACTGCACACACACTGCACACACACACTGCACACACACACTGCACACACTGCACAGACACACACTGCACACACACACACACACTGCACACACACTGCACACACACTGCACACACCCACACACTGTACACACACACACACTGCACACACACACACACTGCACACACTGCACACACACACACACACACACACACACACTGCACACACACACAGACACACACACACACACACACTGCACACACACACACACACACACACACACACCCACAATGCGCGCACACACACACACACTGCACACACACACACACACACACACACACACACTGCACACACACTGCACACACACACACACACACACTGCACACACACACACACACACACACACTGCACACACACACACACTGCACACACACACACACACACACTGCACACACACTGCACACACACGCACACACACACTGCACACACACACACACACACTGCACACACACACACACTGCACACACACACACACACACTGCACACACATACACACACACTGCACACACACTGCACACACACTGCACACACACACACTGCACACACACACACTGCACACACACACTGCACACATACTGCACACACACACACACACTGCACACGCACACACACACACACTGCACACACACACACACACTGCACACACACACACACACTGCACACACACACACACACACTGCACACATACACACACACACACACACTGCACACACACACACACTGCACACACACACACACACTGCGCACACACACACACACACTGCACACACACTGCACACACACACACACGCACACTGCACACACACACACACACTGCACACACACACACACACACACACACTGCACACACACTGCACACACACACACACACACACTGCACACACACACACATACAGACACTGCAAACACACACACATACAGACACTGCAAACACACACACACACTGCACACACTGCACACACACTGCACACACACACACACACACACATACTGCACACACACTGCACACACACACACACTGCACACACACACACACACACACACACACTGCACACACACACACACACACACACACACACTGCACACACACACACTGCACACACACACACTGCACACACACACACACAAACACACACACGCTACACACAAACACACACACGCTGCACACACACACACACACACACACTGCACACACACACACACACTGCACACACACACACACACACACTGCACACACACACACACACAAACACACATACTGCACACACACACTGCACACACACACACACACACACACACACACACTGCACACACACAGCACACACACACACACACACACACACTGCACACACACACACACACACTGCACACATACACACACACACTGCACACACACACACACACACACTGCACACACACACACACACTGCACACACACTGCACACACACACTGCGCACACACACACACTGCACACACACTGCACACACACTGCACACACACACACACTGTACACACACACACACACACTGCACACACACACACACACACTGCATACACACACACACACACACACTGCACACACACACACACACACTGCAAACACACACACACACACTGCACACACACACTGCACACACACACACACACACACACACTGCACACACACACACACACTGCACACACTCTGCACACATACACACACACACTACACACACACACACATACACTGCACACGCACACACACATACACACACACACTGCACACACACACACACTGCACACACACACACACACACACACTGCACACACACACACACTGCACACACACACACACACACACACTGCACAGACAAACACACACACACACTGCACACACACACACACACTTCACACACTGCTCACACACACTGCACACACACACTGCACACATACACACACACACTACACACACACACACACACACACACTGCACACACACACACACACACACTGCACACACACACACTGCACACACACGCACACACACTGCACACACACACACACTGCACACACACACACAAACTGCACACACACACACACACACTGCACACACACACAGACACACACACACACTGCACACACACACACACTGCACACACACACACACACACACTGCACACACACACACACACTGCACACACACTGCACGCACACGCACACACACACTGCACACACACACACACACACACTGCACACACATACACACTGCACACACACACACACACACACACTGCACACACACACACACACACTGCACAAACACACACACACACACTGCACACACACACGCACTGCACACACTGCACACACACACACACTGCACACACACACACACTGCACACACACACACACACACTGCACACACACACACTGCACACACACACACACACACACTGCACACACACACACACTGCACACACACACACACACACTGCACACACACTGCACACACACACACACACACACACACACTGCACACACACACACACACACACTGCACACACACACGCTGCACACACACACAGACACACACACACACTGCACACACACACACACTGCACACACACACACACACTGCACACACACACACTGCACACACACTGCACGCACACACACACACACACTGCACACACACACACACACACACACTGCACACACATACACACTGCACACACACACACACACACACACACTGCACACACACACACACACACACTGCACACACACACACACACACTGCGCACACACACACAAACACGCACTGCACACACTGCACACACACACACACACACTGCACACACACACACACACACACACACACTGCACACACACACACTGCACACACACACACACACACTGCACACACACACACACTGCACACACACACACACACACTGCACACACACTGCACACACACACACACACACACACGCACACTGCACACACACACACACACTGCACACACACACACACACACTGCACACACACACACACACACACAAACACACACTGCACACACACAAAAACACTGCACACACACACACACACACACACACACTGCACACACACTGCACACACACACACACACACTGCACACACACACACACACTGCACACACACACACACACTGCACACACACACACACACACACACTGCACACACACACACACACACACACACTGCACACACACACACACACACACTGCACACACACACACACACTGCGCACACACACACACACACTGCACACACACTGCACACACACACACACACACACTGCACACACACACACACACTGCACACACACACACACACACTGCACACACACTGCACACACACACACACACACACTGCACACACACACACATACAGACACTGCAAACACACACACATACAGACACTGCAAACACACACACACACTGCACACACTGCACACACACTGCACACACACACACACACACACATACTGCACACACACTGCACACACACACACACTGCACACACACACACACACACACACTGCACACACACACACAGACACACACACACACACTGCACACACACACACTGCACACACACACACTGCACACACACACACACAAACACACACACGCTACACACAAACACACACACGCTGCACACACACACACACACACACACTGCACACACACACACACACTGCACACACACACACACACACACTGCACACACACACACACACAAACACACACTGCACACACACACACACACACTGCACACACACACACACACACACACACACACACACTGCACACACAAACACACACACACACACTGCACACACACACACACACACACACTGCACATACACTGCACACACACACACACACACACTGCACACACACACACATACAGACACTGCAAACACACACACACACTGCACACACTGCACACACACTGCACACACACACACACACACACATACTGCACACACACACTGCACACACACACACACACACACACACTGCACACACACAGCACACACACACACACACACACACACTGCACACACACACACACACACTGCACACATACACACACACACACTGCACACACACACACACACACACACTGCACACACACACACACACTGCACACACACTGCACACACACACTGCGCACACACACACACTGCACACACACTGCACACACACTGCACACACACACACACTGTACACACACACACACACACTGCACACACACACACACACACTGCATACACACACACACACACACACTGCACACACACACACACACACTGCAAACACACACACACACACTGCACACACACACTGCACACACACACACACACACACACTGCACACACACACACACACTGCACACACTCTGCACACATACACACACACACTACACACACACACACACTGCACATGCACACACACATACACACACACACTGCACACACACACACACTGCACACACACACACACACACACACTGCACACACACACACACTGCACACACACACACACACACACACTGCACAGACAAACACACACACACTGCACACACACACACACACACACTTCACACACTGCTCACACACACTGCACACACACACTGCACACATACACACACACACTACACACACACACACACACACACACTGCACACACACACACACACACACTGCACACACACACACTGCACACACACGCACACACACTGCACACACACACACACTGCACACACACACACAAACTGCACACACACACACACACACTGCACACACACACAGACACACACACACACTGCACACACACACACACTGCACACACACACACACACACACTGCACACACACACACACACTGCACACACACTGCACGCACACGCACACACACACTGCACACACACACACACACACACTGCACACACATACACACTGCACACACACACACACACACACACTGCACACACACACACACACTGCACAAACACACACACACACACTGCACACACACACGCACTGCACACACTGCACACACACACACACTGCACACACACACACACACTGCACACACACACACACACACTGCACACACACACACTGCACACACACACACACACACACTGCACACACACACACACTGCACACACACACACACACACTGCACACACACTGCACACACACACACACACACACACACACTGCACACACACACACACACACACTGCACACACACACGCTGCACACACACACACACAGACACACAAACTACACACACACACACACTGCACACACACACAGACACACACACACTGCACACACACACACACTGCACACACACACACACACTGCACACACACACACACACACACTGCACACACACACACACTGCACACACACACACACACACGCTGCACACACACACACTCACTGCACACACACACACACACACACACTGCACACAAACACTGCACACACACACACACACGCTGCACACACACACTGCACACACACACACTGCACACACACACTGCACACACACACTGCACACACACACACTGCACACACACACTGCACACACACACACACTTCACACACACACACACACACACACTGCACACACACTGCACACACACACTGCACACACACACTGCACACACTGCACAGACACACACTGCACACACACACACACTGCACACACACTGCACACACACTGCACACACACTGCACACACACACTGCGCACACACACACACTGCACACACACTGCACACACACTGCACACACACACACACTGTACACACACACACACACACTGCACACACACACACACACACTGCATACACACACACACACACACACTGCACACACACACACACACACTGCAAACACACACACACACACTGCACACACACACTGCACACACACACACACACACACACACTGCACACACACACACACACTGCACACACTCTGCACACATACACACACACACTACACACACACACACATACACTGCACACGCACACACACATACACACACACACTGCACACACACACACACTGCACACACACACACACACACACACTGCACACACACACACACTGCACACACACACACACACACACACTGCACAGACAAACACACACACACACTGCACACACACACACACACTTCACACACTGCTCACACACACTGCACACACACACTGCACACATACACACACACACTACACACACACACACACACACACACTGCACACACACACACACACACACTGCACACACACACACTGCACACACACGCACACACACTGCACACACACACACACTGCACACACACACACAAACTGCACACACACACACACACACTGCACACACACACAGACACACACACACACTGCACACACACACACACTGCACACACACACACACACACACTGCACACACACACACACACTGCACACACACTGCACGCACACGCACACACACACTGCACACACACACACACACACACTGCACACACATACACACTGCACACACACACACACACACACACTGCACACACACACACACACACTGCACAAACACACACACACACACTGCACACACACACGCACTGCACACACTGCACACACACACACACTGCACACACACACACACTGCACACACACACACACACACTGCACACACACACACTGCACACACACACACACACACACTGCACACACACACACACTGCACACACACACACACACACTGCACACACACTGCACACACACACACACACACACACACACTGCACACACACACACACACACACTGCACACACACACGCTGCACACACACACAGACACACACACACACTGCACACACACACACACTGCACACACACACACACACTGCACACACACACACTGCACACACACTGCACGCACACACACACACACACTGCACACACACACACACACACACACTGCACACACATACACACTGCACACACACACACACACACACACACTGCACACACACACACACACACACTGCACACACACACACACACACTGCGCACACACACACAAACACGCACTGCACACACTGCACACACACACACACACACTGCACACACACACACACACACACACACACTGCACACACACACACTGCACACACACACACACACACTGCACACACACACACACTGCACACACACACACACACACTGCACACACACTGCACACACACACACACACACACACGCACACTGCACACACACACACACACTGCACACACACACACACACACTGCACACACACACACACACACACAAACACACACTGCACACACACAAAAACACTGCACACACACACACACACACACACACACTGCACACACACTGCACACACACACACACACACTGCACACACACACACACACTGCACACACACACACACACTGCACACACACACACACACACACACTGCACACACACACACACACACACACACTGCACACACACACACACACACACTGCACACACACACACACACTGCGCACACACACACACACACTGCACACACACTGCACACACACACACACACACACTGCACACACACACACACACTGCACACACACACACACACACTGCACACACACTGCACACACACACACACACACACTGCACACACACACACATACAGACACTGCAAACACACACACATACAGACACTGCAAACACACACACACACTGCACACACTGCACACACACTGCACACACACACACACACACACATACTGCACACACACTGCACACACACACACACTGCACACACACACACACACACACACTGCACACACACACACAGACACACACACACACACTGCACACACACACACTGCACACACACACACTGCACACACACACACACAAACACACACACGCTACACACAAACACACACACGCTGCACACACACACACACACACACACTGCACACACACACACACACTGCACACACACACACACACACACTGCACACACACACACACACAAACACACACTGCACACACACACACACACACTGCACACACACACACACACACACACACACACACACACTGCACACACAAACACACACACACACACTGCACACACACACACACACACACACTGCACATACACTGCACACACACACACACACACACTGCACACACACACACATACAGACACTGCAAACACACACACACACTGCACACACTGCACACACACTGCACACACACACACACACACACATACTGCACACACACACTGCACACACACACACACACACACACACTGCACACACACAGCACACACACACACACACACACACACTGCACACACACACACACACACTGCACACATACACACACACACACTGCACACACACACACACACACACACTGCACACACACACACACACTGCACACACACTGCACACACACACTGCGCACACACACACACTGCACACACACTGCACACACACTGCACACACACACACACTGTACACACACACACACACACTGCACACACACACACACACACTGCATACACACACACACACACACACTGCACACACACACACACACACTGCAAACACACACACACACACTGCACACACACACTGCACACACACACACACACACACACTGCACACACACACACACACTGCACACACTCTGCACACATACACACACACACTACACACACACACACACTGCACATGCACACACACATACACACACACACTGCACACACACACACACTGCACACACACACACACACACACACTGCACACACACACACACTGCACACACACACACACACACACACTGCACAGACAAACACACACACACTGCACACACACACACACACACACTTCACACACTGCTCACACACACTGCACACACACACTGCACACATACACACACACACTACACACACACACACACACACACACTGCACACACACACACACACACACTGCACACACACACACTGCACACACACGCACACACACTGCACACACACACACACTGCACACACACACACAAACTGCACACACACACACACACACTGCACACACACACAGACACACACACACACTGCACACACACACACACTGCACACACACACACACACACACTGCACACACACACACACACTGCACACACACTGCACGCACACGCACACACACACTGCACACACACACACACACACACTGCACACACATACACACTGCACACACACACACACACACACACTGCACACACACACACACACTGCACAAACACACACACACACACTGCACACACACACGCACTGCACACACTGCACACACACACACACTGCACACACACACACACACTGCACACACACACACACACACTGCACACACACACACTGCACACACACACACACACACACTGCACACACACACACACTGCACACACACACACACACACTGCACACACACTGCACACACACACACACACACACACACACTGCACACACACACACACACACACTGCACACACACACGCTGCACACACACACACACAGACACACAAACTACACACACACACACACTGCACACACACACAGACACACACACACTGCACACACACACACACTGCACACACACACACACACTGCACACACACACACACACACACTGCACACACACACACACTGCACACACACACACACACACGCTGCACACACACACACTCACTGCACACACACACACACACACACACTGCACACAAACACTGCACACACACACACACACGCTGCACACACACACTGCACACACACACACTGCACACACACACTGCACACACACACTGCACACACACACACTGCACACACACACTGCACACACACACACACTTCACACACACACACACACACACACTGCACACACACTGCACACACACACTGCACACACACACTGCACACACTGCACAGACACACACTGCACACACACACACACTGCACACACACTGCACACACACTGCACACACCCACACACTGTACACACACACACACTGCACACACACACTGCACACACTGCACACACACACACACACACACACACACACTGCACACACACACAGACACACACACACACACACACTGCACACACACACACACACACACACACACACCCACAATGCGCGCACACACACACACACTGCACACACACACACACACACACACACACACTGCACACACACTGCACACACACACACACACACACTGCACACACACACACACACACACACACACTGCACACACACACACACTGCACACACACACACACACACACTGCACACACACTGCACACACACGCACACACACACTGCACACACACACACACACACTGCACACACACACACACTGCACACACACACACACACACTGCACACACATACACACACACTGCACACACACTGCACACACACTGCACACACACACACTGCACACACACACACTGCACACACACACTGCACACATACTGCACACACACACACACACTGCACACGCACACACACACACACTGCACACACACACACACACTGCACACACACACACACACTGCACACACACACACACACACTGCACACATACACACACACACACACACTGCACACACACACACACTGCACACACACACACACACTGCGCACACACACACACACACTGCACACACACTGCACACACACACACACGCACACTGCACACACACACACACACTGCACACACACACACACACACACACACTGCACACACACTGCACACACACACACACACACACTGCACACACACACACATACAGACACTGCAAACACACACACATACAGACACTGCAAACACACACACACACTGCACACACTGCACACACACTGCACACACACACACACACACACATACTGCACACACACTGCACACACACACACACTGCACACACACACACACACACACACACACTGCACACACACACACACACACACACACACACTGCACACACACACACTGCACACACACACACTGCACACACACACACACAAACACACACACGCTACACACAAACACACACACGCTGCACACACACACACACACACACACTGCACACACACACACACACTGCACACACACACACACACACACTGCACACACACACACACACAAACACACATACTGCACACACACACTGCACACACACACACACACACACACACACACTGCACACACACAGCACACACACACACACACACACACACTGCACACACACACACACACACTGCACACATACACACACACACTGCACACACACACACACACACACTGCACACACACACACACACTGCACACACACTGCACACACACACTGCGCACACACACACACTGCACACACACTGCACACACACTGCACACACACACACACTGTACACACACACACACACACTGCACACACACACACACACACTGCATACACACACACACACACACACTGCACACACACACACACACACTGCAAACACACACACACACACTGCACACACACACTGCACACACACACACACACACACACACTGCACACACACACACACACTGCACACACTCTGCACACATACACACACACACTACACACACACACACACTGCACACGCACACACACATACACACACACACTGCACACACACACACACTGCACACACACACACACACACACACACTGCACACACACACACACTGCACACACACACACACACACACACTGCACAGACAAACACACACACACACTGCACACACACACACACACTTCACACACTGCTCACACACACTGCACACACACACTGCACACATACACACACACACTACACACACACACACACACACACACTGCACACACACACACACACACACTGCACACACACACTGCACACACACGCACACACACTGCACACACACACACACTGCACACACACACACAAACTGCACACACACACACACACACTGCACACACACACAGACACACACACACACTGCACACACACACACACTGCACACACACACACACACACACTGCACACACACACACACACTGCACACACACTGCACGCACACGCACACACACACTGCACACACACACACACACACACTGCACACACATACACACTGCACACACACACACACACACACACTGCACACACACACACACACACTGCACAAACACACACACACACACTGCACACACACACGCACTGCACACACTGCACACACACACACACTGCACACACACACACACTGCACACACACACACACACACTGCACACACACACACTGCACACACACACACACACACACTGCACACACACACACACTGCACACACACACACACACACTGCACACACACTGCACACACACACACACACACACACACACTGCACACACACACACACACACACTGCACACACACACGCTGCACACACACACAGACACACACACACACTGCACACACACACACACTGCACACACACACACACACTGCACACACACACACTGCACACACACTGCACGCACACACACACACACACTGCACACACACACACACACACACACTGCACACACATACACACTGCACACACACACACACACACACACTGCACACACACACACACACACACTGCACACACACACACACACACTGCGCACACACACACAAACACGCACTGCACACACTGCACACACACACACACACACTGCACACACACACACACACACACACACACTGCACACACACACACTGCACACACACACACACACTGCACACACACACACACTGCACACACACACACACACACTGCACACACACTGCACACACACACACACACACACACGCACACTGCACACACACACACACACTGCACACACACACACACACACTGCACACACACACACACACACACAAACACACACTGCACACACACAAAAACACTGCACACACACACACACACACACACACACTGCACACACACTGCACACACACACACACACACTGCACACACACACACACACTGCACACACACACACACACTGCACACACACACACACACACACACACTGCACACACACACACACACACACACACTGCACACACACACACACACACTGCACACACACACACACACTGCGCACACACACACACACACTGCACACACACTGCACACACACACACACGCACACTGCACACACACACACACACTGCACACACACACACACACACTGCACACACACTGCACACACACACACACACACACTGCACACACACACACATACAGACACTGCAAACACACACACATACAGACACTGCAAACACACACACACACTGCACACACTGCACACACACTGCACACACACACACACACACACATACTGCAAACACACTGCAC
>NC_141017.1:7150836-7155872 GCF_052327205.1 Somniosus microcephalus | reverse complement strand
ACACTGCACACACACACACACACACACACTACACACACACACACACACACTGCACACACACACACACACACACTGCACACACACACTGCACACACACACTGCACACACACTGCACACACACACTGCACACACACACACTGCACACACACACTGCACACACACACACTGCACACACGCACACACTTTACACACACACACCACACACACACTGCACACACACACACTGCACACACACACTGCACACACTGCACACACACACTGCACACACACACTGCACACACACTGCACACACACACACACTGTACACACACACACACACACACACACTGCATACACACACGCACACACACACTGCACACACACACACACACACACACACACTGCACACACACACACACACAATGCGCACACACACACACACACACACACACACACACACACTGCACACACACACACACCCACACTGCACACACACACACACACACACTGCACACACACACACACACTACAGCACACACACACACACACACACTGCACACACACACACACACACACACACACTGCACACACACACACACACACACTGCACACACACACACACTGCACACACACACACTGCACACACACTGCACACACACACTGCACACACACACACTGCACACACACACTGCACACACACACACTGCACACACACACACACTTACACACACACACACACACACTGCACACACACACACTGCACACACACTGCACACACTGCACACACACACACTGCACACACACACACTGCACACACACTGCACACACACACACACTGTACACACTGCACACACACACACTGCACACACACACACACACACACACTGCATACACACAGGCACACACACACTGCACACACACACACACACACACACACACTGCACACACACACACAATGCGCACACACACACACACACACACACACACACACACACTGCACACACACACACACCCACACTGCACACACACACACACACACTGCACACACACACACACACACACTGCACACACACACACACTGCACACACACACACACTCTGCACACACACACACACACACACACACTGCACACACACACACACACACACACACACACTGCACACACACACACACACTGCACACACACACACACACACACACACACTGCACACACACACTGCACACACACACACACACACACACTGCACACACACACACACTGCACACACACACACTGCACACACACACTGCACACACACACACACACACACTGCACACACACTGCACACACACACGCACACTGCTCACACACACACACACACACTGCACACACACACACACACACACACACACACACTGCACACACACACACACTGCACACACACACACATACACACACACGCACACTGCACACACACACACACACTGCACACACACACACACACACACACACTGCACACACACACACACACACACTGCACACACACACACACACTGCACACACACACACACACACACTGCACACACACTGCACACACATACACACACACACACACTGCACACACACACACACACACACACTGCACACACACACACACACACACTGCACACACACAAACACACACACACACACACACACTGCACACACTGCACACACACTGCACACACACTGCACACATACACACACACACTACACACACACACACACACTGCGCACACACACACACACACACACACACTGCACACACACACACACACACTGCACACACACACACACACACACACTGCACACACACTGCACACACACACACACACACTGCACACACACACACACTGCACACACACACACACACACACTGCACACACACACACACACACACACACTGCACACACACACACACACTGCACACACACACACACTGCACACATACACAAAAACACACACACACTGCACACACACACACACACACTGCACACACACACACACACACACTGCACACACACTGCACACACATGCACACACACACTGCACACACACACACACACACTGCACACACACACACACTGCACACACACTGCACACACACACACACACACACACACACACTGCACACACACACACACACACACACACACACTGCACACACACACACACACACACACAGCACACACACACACACACACACACAAACACACTGCACACACACACACACACACACACTGCACACACACACACACAGACACAGACACACACTGCACACGCACACACTGCACACCCACACACACACACACACACTGCACACACACACACACACACTGCACACACACACACACACACTGCACACACACAAACACACACAAACACACAAATGCACACTGCACACACACTGCACACACACACACACACACACTGCACACACACACACACTGCACACACACACACACTGAACACACACACACACACTGCACACACACACACTGCACACACACACTGCACACACACGCTGCACACACACACTACACACACACACACTGCACACACACACTGCACACACACACTGCACACACACACACTGCACACACACACACTGCACACACACACACTTCACACACACACACACACACACACACTGCACACACACACACACACTGCACACACACACTGCACACACTGCACACACACACACTGCACACACACACACACTGCACACACACTGCACACAAACTGCACACACACACACACTGTACACAACACACACACTGCACACACACACTGCACACACTGCACACACACACACTGCACACACACACACACACACACACACTGCACACACACACACACACTGCACACACACACACACACACACACACACTGCACACACACACACACAATGCGCACACACACTGCACACACACACACTGCACACACACACACACACACACTGCACACACACTGCACACACACACACACACACACTGCACACACACACACACACACTGCACACACACACACACTGCACACACACACACACACACTGCACACACACTGCACACACACGCACACACACACTGCACACACACACACACACACACTGCACACACACACACACACACACTGCACACACACACACACACTGCACACACATACACACACACTGCACACACACACACACTGCACACACACTGCACACACACACACACACACACACTGCACACACACACACACACAGACACACACACACACTGCACACACACACACTGCACACACACACACACACACACACACACTGCACACATACTGCACACACACACACACACTGCACACACACACACACACACACTGCACACACACACACACACACACACACACACTGCACACACACACACACACACACTGCACACACACACACACACACTGCACACACACACACACACACTGCACACACACACACACACACACACACACTGCACACACACACACACACACACTGCACACACACACACACACACTGCGCACACACACACACATACTGCACACACACTGCACACACACACACACGCACACTGCACACTCACTGCACACACACACACGCACACACACACACACACACACTGCACACATACACACACTGCACACACACACACACACACTGCACACACACACACACACTGCACACACACACACACAGCACACACACACACACACACTGCACACACACACTGCACACACACACTGCACACACACACACTGCACACACACACTGCACACACACACTGCACACACACACACTGCACACCCACATTGCACACACACACACTGCACACACACACACACTTCACACACACACACACACACACACACTGCACACACACACACACACACTGCACACACACACTGCACACACTGCACACACACACACTGCACACACACACACTGCACACACACTGCACACACACTGCACACACACACACACTGTACCCACACACACACTGCACACACACACTGCACACACTGCACACACACACACTGCATACACACACACACACACACACTGCACACACACACACACACACACTGCACACACACACACACACACACACACACACACACACTGCACACACACACACACTGCACACACACACACCCACACTGCACACACACACACACACACACTGCACACACACACACACACACACACACTGCACACACACACACACTGCACACACACACACACTGCACACTGCACACACACACACACACACACACACACACACACTGCACACACGCACACACACACACACACTGCCCACACACACACACACTGCACACACACACACACACACACACTGCAAACACACACACACACACACACTGCACACACACACACTGCGCACACACACACTGCACACACACACACACACACACACTGCACACACACTGCACACACACACACACACTGCTCACATACACACACACACACTGCACACACACACACACTGCACACACACACACATACACACTGCACACACACACACATACACACACACACACTGCACACACACACACACTGCACACACACACACACACACACACTGCACACACACACACACACACTGCACACACACACACACACACACTGCACACACACTGCACACACACACACACACACACTGCACACACACACACACACTGCACACACACACACACACACACACTGCACACACACACACACACTGCACACACACACACTGCACACACACACACACACACACACTGCACACACACACACACACTGCACACCCACACTGCACACACACACACTGCACACACACACTGCACACACACACACTGCACACACACACTGCACACACACACACTGCACACACACACACACTTCACACACACACACCCTCACACACACACACTGCACACACACACTGCACACACTGCACACACACACACTGCACACACACACACACTGCACACACACTGCACACACACACACACTGTACACACA